>NC_087551.1:110237853-110540978 GCF_036250125.1 Pseudopipra pipra
ATTCAAATCTTGATCTACCAGAGGAAAGAATTTGCCTTAAGGTGAGTGGAAATGTTATGGTGGCTCATAGTTCTCATTTTTACTTTATGATTCGTGGTAAAATACAAATCACTCAAAGGAAAAGAAATTTTTTATTCTTTCTGGAGCATTTTAACTCAAGCAAAGTGGGAACAGTTGAAAGATAAATTAAAGTACCACTTACAGACCGACAAAGTCTTTTCCATGCAATAACTAGAGTTCTCCTTCAGAAAGGGGGAAGTCCAATAACAGAAGGGGAGCCCCTTGTCTCATGGGAACAGACTGATGCCCCTGACCATGGAATGGAGTTTCCTAAGCTTCTCTGGGATGAGGTATGGGAAGGGGTGAAAGAAAGAGTGAAATTAAGTGTGGCTTTTAGCTACTTTTGGGGACTTTTTTCTCACAGAAATTATTCAAGGGGTAAAGTATTATACCTCCTCAGACTCCATCTCTGACTTATTATTTCTTTTGGGTAAAAATTTTCAATATTTCCAAATGAAATTTGACAATAGATCAGGACAATAAAAACAGTATTCATCTGCTGTAAATAATAATAAAAAATATCACTTGGTTAACTCTGTCTCTTTTTTTTTTTTTTTTTGAGTGTTTTTTTTCCTCCCTCCTGACAATTTGGAGGAACCTACTTTTCTATCATTCTAAGAAGTTTGTTTCCTCAGGTGGAAAACAATGAAGTTTAAAAACTCACCATGGTCCTTAGTCTTGTGAAATAGCCTGATTATAAAGTTGTGGTGTCCTCACTATCAGCTGAACTGAACCATGACATGGCAGCTTTGTACACACACAGACACTGAAAACAGCTTGCTTTTGTGAAGAGAATAGAAAGATTTTGATTCATTTGTCACCTTAACTGAAAAAATAATGAAAGCATTGAGACAAGGAATTTGGACTGCTGAGACTAAGAAGGAAAGAAGAAATGGACTTTACAGTGTGCCATAGGCTCCAAACCCTCAAGGTTCATAATGCCTAAATCAAATATCCTACCTAATACCAATCTGTGAAATGGAACCTGTGAGATGACATTTGCAGGGAAAATAAATTTTTATATGAAAAAAACCCCACAACTCTTGTTCATTAATTGCATGTGCAGAACAAACACAGGACAAAAATAAATAGATCCTGTCATAGGATCTATTTTCCTGAAATAGGAAAAGGGAGGAGGTGATGGCAGGATAGAAAAGTGATACATAAGACATGACATGAAAGCCAAAGTCAGATAAAGTGAAAGACCAAAATAAGAAAGAACAGTGACACAAAGTCATAGCACAATCTTAACAAGCCAGTGTCAGGATAAAGGATCATGGATGTTTTCAAGCTGTCTGCAATTTCCTTCAATAAATTGGCTTTAAAAATTTTATAGCATTTCCCCCAGGAAGGTCTGCAGCCCTATTAAGATGTATGGTATTGGTTAGCCACAGGTTCCAAGTTCCACTACAATGTCCTTTGAAGTTCAGAGGAAAGGATTTCTTCTATTAGATATTATCGTTAATAACAAGAGGCCTGTCAGTTGACCTTTCTCAGCAAAAATATCATTTGTAAAATCTTTCGGAAAAATCTGACATATGTCTCAAATACATCATGTGAATCTTCATTCTGGGGCCAAAATCTCATCCTCAGCTACATGTTCATAATTCTCATTAACATCAGTGGAATATTAGTGCAAATCCAAGGGCAAAATTTGTCCTCTGGTCTTCCAAAGGGTCTGAAGTTGTATGTGAAATTTTAGGTTTCTGTATTCTACATTCTACATCATAGAATCATAGAGATATTGGTTGGATTAACTCTTGGAAGTCCATAGTCAAACTTTTGACTCATGGAAGGAGTTTTGCTAACAGTGGATCAGATATGTTGGCTTTGTTTAATTAAGTCTTCAAAACTTAATGTTGTGTAGAGACTGCACAAACTCTCGGGACAAACTTTTCCAGTGTGGCACTGCCCACTGATGAAGAAAACCTCACTCCTTCTCCTTCTCCTTCTCCTTCTCCTTCTCCTTCTCCTTCTCCTTCTCCTTCTCCTTCTCCTTCTCCTTCTCCTTCTCCTTCTCCTTCTCCTTCTCCTTCTCCTTCTCCTTCTCCTTCTCCTTCTCCTTCTCCTTCTCCTTCTCCTTCTCCTTCTCCTTCTCCTTCTCCTTCTCCTTCTTTCTCCTTCTCCTTCTCCTTCTCGTCTCTTCTTCTCCTGACCCTAAAATTTAACTACTTATTTACATAGCATAGCAGCATAGTTTTCCTTTGCTAGTAAGATAAACAAGGGTTTATTTTGGAAACCACAAGTTTTAACTGAGCTGGGTTGTTGATACTGGGAAAGCCAATGAAAATGTAAGACACAGTGCTTTAAAATCTGATCTGTAAAGCATTTAAAAGGCTTGATTTGTAGTGTTAGCTTTGACCTCAAAGGTTTAACTCTCTTTGAGATAAGAGATTTGAATTTGGTTGTCAACATACAATTGTTTATGGGAGCACTAGGAATGGGATTTTACTGCCTGAGCATAGATGTTTGTGCCCTTTGTGGTGCCCAAGGTTAACTAAGGCACCTGCACATTACAAATTATATACTGGAGGGAACCTTTAGAGTGATTCAGCTCAGTCTAAAGCAAAGATCAGGTGTCCATAGGTAAGTGTCTATAGGTACAACATATGTCTTACCTCTTGCTGCAGTCAATGGAACTCTCAGTGATCAATTCTGTTGTAGGCACATAGTTGCCCTGCACATTTGAGGTGCCCAAGAGATGCCTGAGCTCTTTGCATGGGCTTGGAAGGTATGGATCCCCATATCCTTCTGATTCGGCAGATGGAAAACAGGTTGAATATCCGAGGGCATCTAATATAAGCAGAAGCCTGCTGATTTTGGTGAAGTGTGGGAAGTGAGGAGGAAGATGTTGGTGTTAGACAGACGTGCTGAAATCCTGTCTCTAGCCAGCTCTAGTCACTGCCTCTATATTGTATAGACAGTCTACAGAACATATTGACAGTTTCCAGTGTAAAAATTGTCTCAGTGTTACTGTTTCCCAACAGTTTAAAGTGTTGTCACCCTAAATGATGGATCTCAGAGAGAAAGAAGAAAAAAAGAGGATGCTGTGAAGGAAGGGGGAAACAGAACGAATAAGGGAATGAGAATTTGTGGGCACAGTCTCTGATATATGTGGGAATGGAAAGTACTCCGCATAGAATGAACTCTGGATGGTGGAGAACAGAGACAGGATTGTGAAGGTGGCTCTTTGAGCCCGGAGGTTCTGGGGAACAGGATGATATGTAGGTCACAGCAAGATAGATGATATGTAAGGATCTTGAGGAAAATACATACAGGACATGGTGGGGGCAGAGGCTGGAGGGGTGGACTCTGCACTGGCTACACTTCTAATAATAAGGAGCACCAGGGCGTGGTCACTGGCCCCAAAGCCAGCTGGTATCTCTTGGACACAACTTTGTTAAACGCTCTCAGACTCCTAAAAAAAAAAAAAAAATACAGCTGAGATTCCTACTGAGATTACTTCTGGCCAGGGCTAGTGCCTGTGTCCAGGCAGCACTGGAGCAATGCTGACTGGTGACAACACCAAGAGGAACTATTTTAGTGACAGCCATGTGCCATGGCTGAGATCTCTGTCCTGGCATATTTGATTTCATAAATGATGTTTGTATTATCTGTTCCCAACAGTTTTTCCCAATGACCACTTTGGATATAGCTCTGTTTGGATGCCAAGCGAGTCTTACCTGCAGAGGTATGAGCCACTCTGTGCTGATGACCCTGGAGGCTGCAGAACAATCCTCAGAACACATACAACCTTCCTACTCACTTCCTACCCAGCTTCAACCGCAGCTTAATTCCTGGCTGAAGCACTGGTCAGTTTTTAGGTCTTTGCAGAGCCCAGAAGGGCCCTGAAGAGAGTGAAAGCCAGAACTGCAGGGTCTAAAAATGGGAACAATAAGCACTGATAGGACCTACTTGTAACCTTCAAAGACAAGATACCAAACTATCCCCTAGAATGTCAGAATTTCATATAGAGAAGCCAAAAAGTAAACTATCCCAGACACTCCTTCATTGTTTTCCATAAAATTGACCTATTCAGAGTTTAGTGGGGAAATTTTATTTCAAAGACAACTCTAATGATTTAAAATGTATTCTTTTTTTTGATTAAGAACAAAACAAAGCCTGATTAAATGGGATGATCTCAGGTCTTTGGACTGAAAAAGATCTGTGGCTTTTAGGAGAGTCTGGTTTCCAGGATCTGAGTCAATCTATCAGTAAGTTTACCCGTAATGTTTGGTCTGTGACAGTTCTGGAGAAATGGCTAGGCAGGAAGCCAAGCAAGCTTTCATCAAAACATTTCCAGATTTATGGAGCAACATTGTCTGAGCTAAACAGTCCCTCCAAATTGCTTGATTGTGATCAAATGAAAAATGAAGTCAGAATATCTGAGTATTTCTGAGCAGTTCTGCTCCTGATTAGTACATCCACTCATGTGTCCTTCTCAGGTGCATCATTTCATTCCTTTCATTTCCTGGACAGAAACAGCAGTGCTGCATTCCCTCCACTTTGCTTTACTTCTCCCTGGGTTCCAAAATCCTTTTTCCTCTGATAATTTTCTGGATTTTTTTAACTTCTTTATCTATCCTCAAATCTACTCTCACCTGAATTTTGCAGTTGTCTGTGAAGAACTCACTTCCTTTAAGAATGTTCAAAGCTATACAAATTTTTAGCATACAGAAACCATCTGTTTGGTTCCAGATAAAGAACAGGATTCTTGGTCCTCTGCTGGATCATTTATTTGTTATCCTTCAAAGCGTTAATGAGGACATCAGGAAGTCTTCTATAAGCAAAGTTGTTACTCATATGATACCTCATCAATTAAAAAAGATCCAAAATATCTCAACAATTAATAGAGCAATTTATATTCTTTTTTCAGTTATGACCAGTGGCACCAATTGCAGATAAAGACAGCACTAGCCAGATATGACATTAACACAGGAGGAGGAGACTGTGAAGCTTCAGGCCAGGGAAGTACATAACTTGATGAAGACTGGAGGGAATGTGTGGGCATAAAGACCCAGAGAGCTCAGGAAAATATTTGGACACTTTCCTTGTGCAATGAACCCAATTGGGTCAGATAAGGGATTCACAACCTCTCAGCTGATTGAGCCTTATCTTACTTTTTCCTGAAGAAGACAGACTCCCTATAAAAGCAACAACCCTGAAAGTGACTGGTACAATTGTAAGGGCATATCACTTCTAAAAGCAAAGACAAATTTTGTCTTCTTGCCTCAAGTGATCGGGGTACATACAATAGGTCCATAGATTGTGGGTGGTCTGACTTTTTCTTAAGGCAGCTTTTTCAGACCTGAAGAAAGGTTTAAGCATCTGAAAGTTTCTCCATACTACTTCTGTTAATTGAATATAAAACACAGTCTTCCCCTACCATTCTCATCTCTCTTGTTAAAACTGATAAATAATGACTGGAATAATGGTTTAAGAAAAAAAAACCAAAACCCAATGCATTTTGTCTTTTGTCTAGTTCAGAGCTAATGTCCATCCACATAATGTGCCATAGTTCCCTCTGGAGTTGTACTTTAGTTCTTAGTACCCTTGTTCTCTTACATGATGAATTTTCTGTTAGATTGCAAACCTACAGTAAAACTAGTTTTTCCAGTCTCAGCCAAAGCTCTGCTTACTGGTTAGCACATAAGAACTGTGGTTTTGAGAGGCACAATCCAAACAAAGAGCGCTGCCAAAAGGTAAAAAGAGATGGCACCCTGACTACTGCTCCTAAAAACTGTGTAATGGGTGAAGGGATTACTAGACTAATGAAGTGGTCCTTGAACTTAGCTCAATAAGCTGAAGAGAAATATTTGAATTTCTGAAGATCCACATGTTTTGAACAAAAACCAGGAACAGTGATTCAGCATCTCATATTTTCCAGAACCTTCAAGCTGATGGAAATGTCAGTATTCTGAATCAGAATATCAAAGGGAGGGGAGGGGGAAGATTTGGACACAGTCAAACTTCCAAATATCTTAACCGGTCTATACTTATGAAGCTCTCTTTTCTCTCCTGAAATGTTCCCTTATGTAGATCAATAATAGTTGCCCTTTGGCATTTTTTTTCCACAAATGATTGCTTTATTTCTGTAGAGAAACTGAAGTGTTGCAAGCATTTCATGTTTGTATGAAAGCTTATTGCTATAGTAAGCATCCTGCAGTTGTACAAACTGTAGCCCAAGCAGTAAATTCTCATTCCATTTTTTTACAATTAAGTTGACCTGTATCCTCAAAATGAGCCCATACACTCCCATTTTGCTACACTGGCTTCAGAGGGCATTCAAGCAGCCTTGGGAAGTTCTAATTTCACTAGTTGCCTTCTTATTTATAACACATTCTTATTCACTTCTTTTTTTAATGCATAAGAACCTTGAAGAATAGCTAAGTAGATCAGATCACTAATTCCTGTGAGCTACAAAAATGAATTATTTTCTCCTGTATTTTTTAATTGAGCTCCTTGTTGGCCTACATAAAATCAAGCCTGATTTTTTTATAGTCAAGAAGGTCAGGGATAACTATAGCCAATAAACAAAGAAGCAAACAATAATGCAACAATAATAGTTACAAAGATTAATGTTAGTGCCTGAATGCTCAGTGCTCCTGGCAAAATTAATTTTCCTGAAAACATTAATTATTCCTTTTCCTTGGTCCAGTGCAAGTTGAGTAAATGCTATGCTGATCAACCTTGAAGGTTACAGAGGTTGATGCAGCTCTCTGATAAACTTCTGCGTGTCTGAAACTTTGAGAAGGTCACACGCCTTGAAGTCTTCCTCAATAGAGGCCGTTGCTGTTGTGATTCCTGAGATCATAGGATTGTTAATGCCGTAAAAGACCTCTAAGATTGTTTTCACAACCCTTTTCATGCTGATAGTCTCCACTGCTCCCCATGGATTCATTCTTCCCCAAAAGGTGGATTGTTCCCATCTGAAGCTGGTTGAGTACCAGAGAGCTGCCTATACCTGAGATTTAGATTAGATGTCAGGGAGAAATTCTCTACTGTGAGGGTGGTGAGGCCCTGGCACAGATTACCCAGAGAAGCTCCATTCCTGGAAGTGTTCAAGGCCAGGTTGGATGGAGCTTTGAGCAACCTGGATAGCGGAAGGTGTCCTTGTCCATGGCAGGGGGGGTTGGAATGAGATGATCTTTAAGATCCCCTCCAACCCAAACCACTCTCCTTGAATCCTCTCTACAGGCACAAAGAAGTTCTGTTTTCGGAATGCTGCCCATCTGACCTGCTTACAGAGGAGCTGCATCACCAAGGGCATTGCCCAGATCTCTGACTGCAAAGAGGGGCTGCAGTGGCTGCCTCAGGCACAGATAAATCTGCATTGAGTCGTGAATTTTGACACCGTGCAGGACTGGAAGGGTGGGCATCAGAGTTCTCATAGGCTGCACAGAGCCAGGCCATGCTGTCAGCAGAGTAATTCTGCAAAGAGAGCAGAGCTCCAGTCTCTGATACACAGAATTGATCTGGCCAGTCCACATAGTGCTGCATTATATGTGAACTTAGTGGTTCAGAGACCACTTTGAACACTCTTTGCTCTGCTGCAAGTTGCCTAGTGTCTATTTTGGCCCAATACAGATACACTTGGAACACTGTCACTATGTGCAAGCACTCTCCTATTTTGACAGTGCTATTGGCTTCTGTGATTTTATGACAAACTTCCTGATATTTACTGGTTTCCTTTTGTTTCCCTGAAGGTCCCATTCTTTAATGTCCTACTGTGTAAATGACTAAACTTTCATTTTGAGATGAAATGTGGTCTTCTCACATGGGGAAATATTTGAAAATTCAGTTTCACGGAGCATCAATCAAGTTAAAACAAACAAGCAAACAAACCAACCAACCACACAAAAACAACCCCACTGACATTATTTCAAATAATAAATAATAGTGATTCTTATTTCTTAGAGGGAGCTAGATCATGATATTGTTTCTCCCTCAGCAGCCTTGGTTTTTACTAGTGATATGCTGCTCTTTTGATCTTTATTTTTTTCTCTAGGTCTGGATCCCTTTCCCCACCCTCGACGTGGGGGAGCCCAGTTGTGGTTCCTTCTCCATCTGAAGAACCATTCCGACGTCTTGAGGGACGGGGAAAGGGGACTCCAGCGACAGGGTTTTTTCAAGCCCCGAGCCTGGAGGGGAGAGGTGCTCCCCCCTCCCCCCAGCACCCACGTGGCCCCATGGCAGGCACAGAGACAGCACACCGGGCGTGGAGAGGAGGCAAGAGCGAGTTTATTGTTGGGGATGTCACATTTATAGGGTTAGGGAGAATCACAGGTTAACCAATTAGAAGTCTCAAGGGGCTTACAGGAACACCCAATCACAGGAAGGGGTTAACAAGGACCAATGGGACACCTCAGGACACCTTGGGTCACAGGGGGGTGTTGGGAAGAAGAAACATGTGTTTACAAAGGGACCACAAAGAGCCATCCTAAAACATGTTCAAACAAGTTTCTCATCAGACTTAGTGCTACATCCCACCCTTTTTTATTCCTTAAAGATGAATATGTCTTTATTGATATATGGATTTTAAATTTACCCCATTCTCTTAGTGTCTGAGGGTGTCCCTATAAAACAGAATTTAAAAATGTTTTTATTGATGTATTCATAAACAAGTTTTTCACTTACACAAACTTCCAATTTACTGCTGAACCAAACAAACTACTTATTGCTGTTAATTTTAGTTTCATTAGAGTCCAAATGGTTGTTTTCTTCTGTTTCTCGGAGGCAGTCCTGGCGTCCGGAGGGGCTGCGGCGGCGGCTGCTGCCTCGGCCACATGGTGGGACGTGGGGGGTGCTGTGTGCGGCAGGAGCAGGGCGCAGGCGGGATCGACGGGATCGGCGGGGGCCAGGGCCGCCAGCAGCGCCGGGGTCTCGGCGGGGCGGCGGTACCGCTGGTGTCCGGTCCGGTCTGTCGTGGGGCGGGGTGCGCCCCGGGCGGCTCGGCAGGTGGGAGCTGGAGCGGCGGGAGCGGGGCCGGCTGATGTCGGGGCTTCCCCAGAGCCGCGGCACGGCGGGGCCGGCCCGGGGCCGGGAGCCGCGCAGGGGGATTGCTGCGGAGCTGTTTCTAGCAGCTTTAACCCTTTTTTCGCCATGCTGGCGTGGTCTAAGTCCCTTGTTAGAAACGGGACTATCTTTCAGGTTAGCAAAACAGTCTTATTAGATGACTTGCGGATGGAATTAGATATGTTCTTTAAGCTTTCTTTTTCTCTCTTAAAGAGGCATGCACGCTTCTTGTAGTTACAGGTTTACAGGGGGAGAGGTTTAGGGAGTATGCCGAAGTCTGCTTATAAGGGAATATGCCGGGTCTGCTCCTTACCTGAATGTCCTCAGGAAGGTTGAGGTATTCAAAACAGGCTGCTCTCTTGTGGTGATGCCGTCTGCTAATACCTTGACGCTTAGACTCCGGTCCACCGTTGCGCACGACTTCGCCCCAGTCTGTGCGTTAGGACTGCTCTCATCTTCACAGAAGAGTTCAAACAATCTTGGCCTTCACCACGTGGCACCAATTACGGCGGATTGAGGGGGGTTGGGGAAGACTTCGGGGCGTCGGGGAACACAGATGTCGCATCTGCGCCTTAGGAATCACCTATCTTCATAGAAGAGTTCAGTAAATTCGTTTCTTCACACGGGGCACCAGTTCTGGATCCCTTTCCCCACCCTCGACGTGGGGGAGCCCAGTTGTGGTTCCTTCTCCATCTGAAGAACCATTCCGACGTCTTGAGGGACGGGGAAAGGGGACTCCAGCGACAGGGTTTTTTCAAGCCCCGAGCCTGGAGGGGAGAGGTGCTCCCCCCTCCCCCCAGCACCCACGTGGCCCCATGGCAGGCACAGAGACAGCACACCGGGCGTGGAGAGGAGGCAAGAGCGAGTTTATTGTTGGGGATGTCACATTTATAGGGTTAGGGAGAATCACAGGTTAACCAATTAGAAGTCTCAAGGGGCTTACAGGAACACCCAATCACAGGAAGGGGTTAACAAGGACCAATGGGACACCTCAGGACACCTTGGGTCACAGGGGGGTGTTGGGAAGAAGAAACATGTGTTTACAAAGGGACCACAAAGAGCCATCCTAAAACATGTTCAAACAAGTTTCTCATCAGACTTAGTGCTACATCTAGGAGTTACAGGAAAAAGAACAAGAAATTACTTTTCCTTCAGTGACTGACCACAAATCCTGATGTAGCATTCCTTTCCAAGGTTAAATTCATCAATTCTTCTCTCTGATTTTCCTTGCACAGAGCCCAGGGCATAGAGTTTCCCAGAGATGAACCTGGCTGGGCTCACTTTCTGCACTCAGCGATTTTCCCTATTTATCCCTCCTGCCCTGCTATATTCTGATGGCCCCAAGAGATGTTTCTGGCAGTTGCAGGAGGTTTGGTGCTCTGCAGTGTCCAGGGACAGGATGAAAACAAAAACGACCATCTGCTTCTGCAGCTTTGGTCACCTGAGCAATGATAAGCATACATCCCTCCTGGTTCATGGCAAAAGGAGAGCGTGGGAGGGTGGGAGATGCTATTTCTGCCAGTGTTAGGTACAGAATGTGTGATCACCTACCAGGACATATGGCAATTACTTCCTGCGGCTCGTAATATCTCACACGGATCTTTTCTCATGTAGAACCACTGATCTTTTGAACCTTTCCATCAAGGGAAATGAAGGAGAAGACCACTTAGCAGCTGCTCTATTCAATCTCTGTTCAAATGCTGATTGTAACTAAGTTTGCCTTGTCAAAATGCTTTTGAACATGGAGGAAGCTGCTGCTGCCAATATTTTTCTGGCAGCATCTGAGCCTCACCCTACCTGTGCTGGGGATTCCAGACTTCTATAGTCTGAACAAAGAGAACGGCAGTTGGCAAAAGAACTTCTAAGCTTCTTCTTTCTTTCTTTCCTCCCTTCCTTTCTTTTTTTTTCTTTTTCTTTTTCTTTTTCTTTTTCTTTTTCTTTTTCTTTTTCTTTTTCTTTTTCTTTTTCTTTTTCTTTTTCTTTTTCTTTTTCTTTTTCTTTTTCTTTTTCTTTTTCTTTTTCTTTTTCTTTTTCTTTTTCTTTTTCTTTTTCTTTTTCTTTTTCTTTTTCTTTTTTCTTTTTCTTTTTCTTTTTCTTTTTCTTTTCTTTTTCTTTTTCTTTTTCTTTTTCTGTTTCTTTTTCTTTTTCTTTTTTTCTTTTTCTTTTTCTTTTTCTTTTTCTTTTTTTTCTTTTTCTTTTTCTTTTTCTTTTTCTTTTTCTTTTTCTTTTTCTTTTTCTTTTTCTTTTTCTTTTTCTTTTTCTTTTTCTTTTTCTTTTTCTTTCTTTCTTTCTTTCTTTCTTTCTTTCTTTCTTTCTTTCTTTCTTTCTTTCTTTCTTTCTTTCTTTCTTTCTTTCTTTCTTTCTTTCTTTCTTTCTTTCTTTCTTTCTTTCTTTCTTTCTTTCTTTCTTTCTTTCTTTCTTTCTTTCTTTCTTTCTTTCTTTCTTTCTTTCTTTCTTTCTTTCTTTCTTTCCTTTTCTTTCTTTCTTTCTTTCTTTCTTTCTTTCTTTCTTTCTTTCTTTCTTTCTTTCTTTCTTTCTTTCTTTCTTTCTTTCTTTCTTTCTTTCTTTCTTTCTTTCTTTCTTTCTTTCTTTCTTTCTTTCTTTCTTTCTTTCTTTCTTTCTTTCTTTCTTTCTTTCTTTCTTTCTTTCTTTCTTTCTTTCTTTCTTTCTTTCTTTCTTTCTTTCTTTCTTTCTTTCTTTCTTTCTTTCTTTCTTTCTTTCTTTCTTTCTTTCTTTCTTTCTTTCTTTCTTTTTTCTTTCTTTCCTTCCTTTCTTTTTCTTTCTTTTCTTTCATTTTCTTTCTTTCTTTTCTTTCGTTTTCTTTCTTTCTTTTTAATTTTAGTGATATTATTTTCTCTCTTTTCCTTCCTTCCTTCCTTCCTTCCTTCCTTCCTTCCTTCCTTCCTTCCTTCCTTCCTTTCCTCCTTCCTTCCTTCCTTCCTTCCTTCTAGATAAAACTCTGATAAAGCAGAAATCTACCTACTGTTTTATACAAGCAGCCTGCCAGTTCATAATTTCACACAGGTATCATGTCCCTTCCTTCTGTAATGTCCGGAATTTAAAGAACTTTAAAAGTGATGGAAAGGGGCCAAGGCTTTAACTCCATGCGATGCCTTTTAAAATGTTAATTTGAAAGGGACATAACCCTCTCGATTAGAAAGAGTGCCATGCCCTTTGTCTATCATCCCCTAATTAAGGTTTGTTGTGATGACATTGTTCTGTATGTTTTGTGACTGGATCTGATGCTGATAGATTTGGGATAGGGTGGAGTTTTTGATGAACAGGGCAGAATTGAAATTGTCTCCCTCCTGCATTTGCAATTTAAATATATCTCAGCAGAATTAATTGCTTGTGATACAAATGCTTTGTTTCTAAGTCATAGCTGGATTCATGAAGGCTGATTCTCTTCTCAGCTGCCCATTTTCTCCAGTAAATGATGTCTTTAAAAAATGCATTTGTATTTGTAAAACTCATGATTTGTACCAATGAAAGGAGCAAAATAGACCTTTTCTCTAAAATTTTATTTTAGCTTTCCATCTTTGGAAACTTTCAAACTTTTATTCACACATTTTATTCTTGTCTCACCTGATAGAATCTTATAAGGACCTTGGAGCATTTACATCTGAGCCCTTCTAACCGATGGTTTAGCAGAGAAAAAAATGCAAGGTAATGAACCAAATGTCTCATTAGTGACCAGCCAAGGTCAGCAGCTTCCATAAACAGTTTAATCTCATTGTTAAAAGAAATAAGGGTGCTGCTTTAATATGAGTAATTGATGGATCCTTTAGTGCACATCAGAGAATGCTTACTGGAAGAACATTAATGGGAAGAGAACCTGGTAGTGAGCATTCTAAACCAACTGGAGGCAAAACTAACTGCAAAGAAAAAAAGCTATAGCTTTTTACAGGAGTGACTGTACCTCAACAAAGAATTATTTTTTTTTCTGGGAGGTACTGAAATTTTTTACATATGTTTCCAGTGACTGTAGTCATGGCCCATCTTTCCAGCCTACTGGGCTCACTCCATGCTGCTGTCAGGCAGTGAGAGGTTGCTTCCTAAATTGCAACTTGGATTCCATTTTAAACATCCATTGGAAGGGAGTCTGTAGGTGCCCCTTTAGAGACCTTCTCTGCTGTCCACTCCCTCCTCCACATCTTTCAACTTTCCTGCGTGCCTGTCAGAGGCTGAAATGGTTAATGGTTTAGATGTTGTTAAGTTCACCAAAAGACTTTTGTCCACTGTAGCAAACTGCAAAGAAATAGCAAGACCATCACTTTGACAGGACTGCAACCACCACTTCAACCAACAGACATGGAAATTGCAACTACCAAGTCTCATCGTTGGATCCAGTGGGTGGTAACTATATATCTTTCTACTTCTATCCTTTCTTTCTTTTTCTTTTCCCTATACATTTTCTTAAGTGTTATTTTTATGCGTTTATATTGCTATATTACCATAGGCAATAACAACCAAAACAGCTACGTATCTGTTTTCCTTTGCAAAAATAAACCCTACACGTATATGTATTTACAAACTCCAATCATTCAGCGTCGTTTCACTCCAATCCATCCCAAGGGATCTATTAACAAGAATCTGGATTACCCTCACCTTTTGGGGCAGATTGTAACAGTACCTCAACACCCATCTACAGCTATTAATGTCAGACATCTACAGCTATTAGTGTCAGGAACTTCTCCTCTGAGGCTCCAGTCTTTTGGAACAGCCCTCCTCTGCCTCATTGACTTACACTTGTTCATGAACATCCAGTGAGAACAAGTATCTGTTTTCCTTGTCTAAATCATTTCATTGTTTCCTTCCTCTCAATGCTGATTAATCTCCATATTCATTTAATTACACATTTGGTTTTTGAGCTACACTTCTAAATGATGCCATATAAAATGAAGCTTTGTAGTAGGTTTACAGGTGGAAAAAGAAGAAGGATGATAAAAATTTTAATTTATGTTTCTGCAGAATTCCAGCTGCATTTCTGTGGAGCAAGTGCACAATTTTCCATCCTGTAGAAACTGGCAAAGAAGAGAACATAGAATGGAAATGTTTTCTGGGCACTGTGCATGTATCATCTCACAGGATGTAGACATCCATACCTATGACAGAAGCTGTCACCCTGGGCTCTTTATATTAAGACATTTTTAGAGCATTATCCTTCCCATTCTAACATAAGTCATATTAACTATTTCATAGAACTTCTTTTTCTTCAATTTGACTATAAGAAAAGACTGTGTTGACTTGCTCCAATTTGCACATCCACCCAGCAGACCTCTAGCTTTAGGTGTCCTACCCATGATGTGTTTTTGCAAACTAAAAATGCACAGCCTACTGTTGTGTCTTCCTTTTCAGAAGGGGGGAATAGGAAGAAATACCTGTTCTAAAGAGTTTTTAAAATGAAAGCTGAGTAGCATCTAGGAGACTCATGAGTTTGACGTGCTGAACTAAGTATGAGGGCAGTGACAACTTCACTGTAAGAGCTTTATTTGCATAGCATATTAAAAGTACTATCTACCTGAGTCCCACATGGGAGGAACTCTGGACTGTGAATTTTGGCTCCTGGTTTTCATTTCTGAGAGATAATGAGGAAGAGAAGACACAACAAGATTTCATAAAAAGAGGCAAGAAACCCATGTGGCCTGATTCATACTTTTAATACAGGGCATGCATGCTATTGTAGAACTCCTGATTAATTACATGTTTTCATCTCACTAGCAACAAAAGCTTCATGCTAGGGTGAAAAACAGGATGAACAATCTCATCAGTAAAGCTGTGGACAAATTTAGTTCATGCAGTTAAAGTCAAATCTGCATTCCATTGAGCTCAGTGAAAGAAAAAATAACAGCCAAAGAGAACGCTCAAAGACTTTAGTAGGCTTTTAGTCTTTTCACCCTCTGCTTAATTATGTTGCCCTCTGTTTAATTATGTCTTGGTAGTGTTATAATCCTTAGAAACTTCATCCTCCAGATGAGTCTGTCCATAATGAATTCTTTTTTATATCTTCCTCCAGTACAATTCTGAATCAGAACATAAAAAATGCAGCCACAGATTCTCATGGAGGATCTGACAGAACATTGCGAAAGAAAGCTTGATTTTGTCTTTATTGCACCACACATGAGTGCCTCCATCTCGTTAATGTAGGAAATGTGTTATCTGAGGAAGAGGAGCTCGGAAGCTGGGAACGTCAGTGGTTTAGAGCCCCTTTTTTTCTTTCATTTTATCTGTTAGATGGCAAGGCAAATTAAATGTCTCATCATGATGAAATAACAGCTTTTTCAAATGTGTCCATTTGGCAAGAAAACAGTGTGTTTTTGTGAGTGCACTAGCCTCAGTCCCACAAGGGGACCAACTGGCTTCCAAGCTGTAATAAAGGAAATGACAAGCTGGGTTAGTTGTTACTGGGCTGTTTTTTTGTGCTGAAAGCATTCTTTGCTTGGTTTTACAGGGGATGAAACTTCTCCATCTAGAAACCTTTGTTCACAACAATGTTCGCTGTAGAAGCATCTGCACTGCTTCCTGCCCTTTCTGCAAAACTGCTGAGTCTGCGCTTTCCTCTCCTTGTGGCCTTATTCTCTTCGTAAACTCCCTCACAGATGAGAATTCTGCCACACCGAATCCATGATTTTATAACACTGCTACTAACTGCTAATGCCCGTGCCAATACTTCAGTGCCTTATAAACTCTTGAATCTGAACACATGTGAAATCCCAGAGTGAAATTCTAATTCCATATCCCTTTATCTCCTTTCCTCCAATATCAAATTTTTTACTCCTCTGTCTTAGGTTGCCTCTTAAAGCAGGAGCATCAAGCCTGCCAGAGTTCTAGAAGTGTTTGAACAACGTTTTCAGGTGCTTGATGTGATTCTTGGGGCTGTTCTGTGCAGGGCCAGGAGCTGGATTTTGATGATCCTTGTAGGTCCCTTCCAACTCAGGGTATTCTATGTTTCTATGTTTTTTATATTTACAAGGCCCCTTCACTGAATATGTAGAATGTGAAACTGCAGGAGGGACCTGCTGTCCTCTGGGGTCTGAAAATAATGACCAAACAGCGTGACCAGCCCCTACCCCTCTCCTGACCATGAGGCAAAATCATTACTAAGACTGTCCTGGTGGAAAGCCATATGTGGGGTATTTTGGGAATAGACTGGGCAGATGTGAAAAAAGGTGAAGGAACCATGAGCCCCAGGGCAACCAAATCCAGTCATGCAGTGTGATATGAACACAAATATTTCAGTCTGATATGCAATTTGATGCAGTCCTTGTGTAGCTACTGTGCACCACAGCCCATCTCTAGTCTAGGGATGACTTTATCAGTACCCTGATAAGCTCTTCTCCCAATTTCTATTTTTCTGAGGCTTCTAAGCTGATGAATTTAAATAAAAGCCATTAGCTTGTCCTTTGCTCTCTCTTCCCCACTTTAGACATTCAAGTACTTTTTAAGAGCACCCATGTTACAGCTTGGCTGAACAGACCAACAGCCTGTGCCTAAATGCCTGTGGCCCCTACTGAGCCCCACCTCAATCAGGATCATGCAGGAATAGTCAGCATAACCAGAGGTTTAACAGGCCTGCTTTCAACTAGCCCCTGTGTCCCACAGGGACCAGTGTATCAAATTGGAACATCTCGCTCTTTATCCCTGAGATAATTAGGGCATGCCTGCCCCGTGGATGTACAGGAACTTGAGCAGCTCTGCAGCTCACTCTGGAGATGGAAATGCTGTGTATTGACTGAATGCTTAGATCTTCAACAGCTTTGTCATCTCTGCACCTTGTTCCAAACTGTGGCATAAATCAGCCCTTAATGAGAGGGAAGAAACATATTTAAAGGATGGAAAAGGAATCTTAACAGAGTATTTCAACCCTGCTTCTGCAACTCTTCCTGCAGTTTCACCTTGTTTCTCTTTACTGGATCTTCATCACACCTGTAAGTTCTCAAGAATCAGTATAACACTGTGGCTATCATAAAGACCCAATAGCTCTGACTGGATTCCGGGATAGATGCAGGTTTGTTTTGAAATCCACATAAGTCAAATATACTCATTCTGTAACAACAACACAGGCTTAGATTTCCTCCCACCTCGGGAGAGGAGAGCAGTGCATTCAGGCTCTCTGTGATCAGATCTGTCAAAGGAAGATGGAAATCTCTAATTGGAAAGACAGGAATGGCCTCGAACAAGGCATCACTCAGAAAGGCACCATGAAAGGACTGGAAAGTGAGGTCAAGGTGAGGTTTGAGCTTTGGTAAAGTGTAAAATATTCTGGTGTGCCCCTTTTCTTCCCAAAGTGTACTTCTCTCTCTTGAGTGCATCAGAAGATTATGTGGCAGAAAAACACATCCAAGAATAACTGACATTCTTATCCTTAACACCCTTATACTATGTCAAATTCATCTGCAAACGTTTTTTCTGTCCTATCTACATAAAATATTTAAATATAAAATATTTAAATATAAAATGCTGTCTAAGCTGGGGGGTTTTTTGCCTTTACGAAAAAAAGACCCAGAAAATCTGCATAGAACAATGTTGCATTTTTTTATGTTCTCTCGGGTAGATACATTCCTGGATTTCCTCACAAATTTCAATACAATCTAACAATTATATTTGAAAATTAATGCAATTTTTATACTTTTCAATTCCAGCATGTCTCATGATAGAGAAGGTAAAAAAGAAATTCAGGTGAGAAGGATGGGTGACAGAGATTGGTTTAAAGTACCATTGGGTGAAAAGTTAGCTGCATCCTGAGGTACTTAGATAGGTAAGGTTTTATCTAGAAGAGGTATATGTACTGACTCCTTAGTGCCTTCTTTTCGCATAGTACAGTGCTGAATTTGATTTTCTGGCTTATGCATTTAGAATAGTATGTTGGATGGATATAATTTAGAGCAGAAGTTGGACTGTCCCTACTCTTTATATGAAATATGCATTGTGTCTCTGTAATGAAACTCAAAGTTGTTAGACCTGGTTTCACTTGGATGAACTTGTCAAAGCAACTTTTGTTGTTCTATATTCCTCAGATAAGATCCAGTTTCATTTGATATGTATCTAATTAATGTCTATAAAGTTAGTTTAGTTCTGTCCTCCAAAACATTTGCTAAGATTTTAATTTAGATTACTTTGGTTCAACAGGACTGATAATTAACAGCTTGTGTGGAAGATGATACTTCATTTTGTCCATAGGCAAGGAGAAAAGGTCCATCTCCTGGAAATAGTCCTAATAGATACGAAAAAAAACCACTTGAAAACATTTATAATATGATTTCTCACTAAGAAATATCACTGTTGGGCTATTTAAACCAGGCCATCTTCATTTTCTATTACTCCATTAGATTCTATAATATCTTTATTAGATCAGTCCTATAATATTTACACAAAATCTCATGTTTTTCAAAAGAAGGCTGTAAAAACATGGTGAGTGGAGTTAAACATTCTAGTTGCTTTCATGAAATGAAATGGAAGTCTTTGCTTTTCTGTCCTCTAAAAGGGTAGTAAAGTGGTTGGGAGCACTGGCGCATGTGAAGTTTTTACTCGTTTATAATACACTTCCTTATTTATTGTGATGCCAACTTTTTAATTTTGGAAGAACTATCATCTTTTATGATGCTATTGACCGTCATTTTTTTCAAAACTCCACCTTATAAATCCTGGTGAAGTTTTTATATAAATCTATTTAGAAATTTTAATGACATATAAAGCTTCAACGATGAAAGAAGCATTCTGTGCATTTAATATTACTGAACACAAGGGTGCAACCATTAATCCATTCTCTTGGGCTGTCTTCTGTAACACTTTTGATAGAAGGGGATTAAACTTATTTCTTTAACAAGATAATATTGACAGCCAGATGAATCACAGTTATAGTCATGTATGATGACTATACTAGAAAGCCTCCTCTTCCTCCCAATGCTTTTGCCTTTCAGCTTACCTTGACTCACAGGCTGTTTGCTATGTTGTCATCTGCATTTCAGGGTTGAATGATGTATACCAACTTAAAAACATTCCCAACCTGCATTATAAAAGTGACAATACTAAAACGTCTTGTGCTAAAATAGTCCAACTAAATGGGTACTTTTTTCTTGAGCATTATTCCAGCAGAGATCATTGTGTGCTCTAATTAATAAGTAAACAGTATGTTCCTCCTGTTCCCCCGTGGATTATGGTAAAAGGAATGTAGCAGAAGGCATTTTTTCTAGCCTAAAACTTACGTTGCCACATTAACTATGTTTAAGCATTGAAATATTGATCGAAGAGAGTTTTAAGCTAAAGAGCAAGAAGTTTATAATGGTGTGTCAAAGGAAAGGTAGGTCTGATGAGCACATTTCAAGTATGATTTTCTACTGTGAAAATGTTGCAAAGTATTTAAATAATGAAACTGGAGCAAGAATTGCAAGTTTATTTTCTCACTTTCTTCCCATATCCCAAGGCAATACAGATGTCACATCTTTGCTGTTTCTCTGCTCCCTAAAAATTACATCAGAATTAAAAGGCAAATGTCTACTTAATATTTATACAAAGAAAGACTCTGATGGGTAACATTTCATCTGAAATGCTTTCTCGTTAAAAAAATTGCATCAGGAACATAATGCCTTGCAAGTCTATCTAGGCCAGAAGTCTAATCAAATTAACACCACTTCAGTGCTAATGAGGACTTGTAGTCATTCACCTTAATTAGCCATTCTAAATAAATATTTTTTTAGCACCATGCCATTTAGGTAGCTCAATTCTACCATCCTGTCCAACTTCTCATGACCTGAGTGATCAAGTCACAGAGGCAGAAGGAACAGCTGCAGAGGAAGAAGTTTTGATGCTCCCCTTACACTCTTAACAAAAACCAGGTCATGTCCTTGGTGAATGTGTTCCCAATATAAAATGGAAATGTTCACAGTAATATGTAGCTATATTTGAAGCATTGAATGGGACTTGCAGATTGGGGGCTGCACAGACCCAGTGGGATCTGTAGCTTCTGGGAGCTGCAAATGTACAACAGCAAGAGAGATGGCCTGTGAGTGTACACAAGGATTGGATTCACCTACTGGTCTCTTATTTATTTTGGATTTTCCTTCTGAAAGGGGAGATTCTCTGTGTGTTATAAAGCTGTCAATGCACACTTTCTGTGAAAATAAATACTCTGTATATGTGTGTGGGTATCTCTTTTAGATTAAGAACAGACCATGGTTGCTATGTTTGAAAATTCACCATATTTTATTCTTGGTGACATTTTGCTTTGATATAATCACTTCAATTATGTTTGGATTTTTTTATCATATATTTACAGAATGGTTTGGGATGGAATGGACCTTGGAGATCATCTTGTTCCAATTCGCCAGCCATGGGCAGGGAACCTTCCACTAGAGGACAAGACATACTACCAATTCTCTTAGAATAAAGCACAAAACATGTAGGTTCATTCCAATCAATTACAAGAGCATTTCAGTTTACTTAACACCTATGAGCTCCATTTTAGCTGTGGAATTCAGTCTACACAATTAAGATGAAATGAGGTGTTCAGTACTTGCTCAAATTCAAATGTAAATAAATCTGTTTAACTTTACTAAGAACTTGACAGGCATTACATGGAGAAAATAGGCTTAAACCAGATGGGAAACAGTTTGTTTCACTTCCATGGTTTTTCCTTGATCCACTCAGAGTTTTTGAGACAGGAAGAAGACAGACTGGGGATCTTCATGTTTATAGATTCCAGAGGGAAACACTTTGTCATTTGAAGTTGTCATTTAAAGCAAATGCTCTGCCAATTATGGATATTTTTCAAATGGGGGTTTTGCATTATTATGAATTAATGTCACAAACACAGTCTCACATTCCTCTTTATTGGGAATAGTCATTATTTTGGAAGAAAAATCTTTCACCATTTGTAACTCTAACGCTGATTCTATAAACCCTTTAGTCAGTGTACTGTACATATCATTCTGTGCAGATGCAGTGACAATCCTTGCTGTATGGGTATCCTCAAATAGATGGGTAAGATTTGCTAAACTAAAAGAAAAATATCATTATTTAATGATTCGAGTTCAGAATAGGAGAAACCTCCTTCATAAATTTTCTCTAGAAGTAAAGCAAATTATGATTTTCCTCACCACAAACAAATCTTCCCATGGCAGTCTTTGACACTAATTGCAAGATATATGGATTCAGATTGCAAGTCTAACATGAATTTAGATACTAAAAATAATTCTTAAGGAAAAAGAAATGGCTGAGGAATGGCATAGAGTTGGTAGAGGCACTACCATTTTTGTGCAGACTCTCAGAGTTTTTGACAACAGTATCTTTATTCCCCCCCTCACAGTGATGAAGCAGCAGATCAAATGGAGGAAGCTCGTCTGTCAGACCGGCTTTCAAATTATTGAGAGAAGGAAATCAGTGTTTCATGACAATACACTGGGTACTGCTAACTGTTCAGGAAATTGTCCTGGTTTGTCCTTACTCTGCTGCTGACTCACTCTTGCTCCTTGAGCCCATCACTGCAGACATCTCAGGATTATTCAATTCCTTTAGACATCTCCATGACTAAAGTTTGATTAAAGTGTGCAGATAACTGATATTCAGAGTTTCTAATTGATGGTCCAGAAAAGAAGTAATTTTAAATAGTCTTGTGCCTCTAAAAATTGTGATCCTGAGTTATCTTTTTATGTTTTGTTTCCACACATTTGGGAACTGTCACACTGAAACCTGTATGGCCTCTGCTATGTGTGAGTGCAAAAAGGGAGAAGATTCCAGGTAAAATGCATGACTTTATCCACATGCATTTTCTGTTTCTTTCCTAACACAGTGTAAGATTTCATTATTTTTACAATTATATGGGATTGAAGAGGAAGCTTAAAATATATTTTTAGTTCCTATAAAGAACACAGAGCTGAGAATCAGCCAATGGTTAGTTGAAAAGATTGTTATACAGTTTTAGTTTATTGGTAAAAGTGAGTCAAAATTTGCAAAGAGAGGAAATACCATTTCTTACTGACATCTGGAAAAATACACAACCTTTTATATTCACTGGAACTTTGGTTCTAAAGCAGAACCAGAGAGCCTCAAGCTAAGCAGAGTTTGGAAACTGCTCTGAATATAACTTAATTATGTTAGCTGATTAGACAATTTCAAAGAAACAGGCTGTCGGTATCTGCGCAGAGCAGGGTACTTAATCAGACTAGAAGTAATAACATTTGTAGCCCCTGTGGTTAGTAGAGATAGAAAAGCAGGTAATTATAGCACAAAAGCTACTGACTAGCTGGAATGAGATTTGAGGGAAATTACTGTGTGTCAGATCGCTGTGTCTCTATTGATACAATTATTTTCAACATCCAATACAGTTATGATTGTGCTCCTAGGCACATTTTTGAAGATCATTTGTGAATCTTTCGTAAACAGGGCTGAGAAATTATATACAGAGAAAATATCTCGAGATAACATGATGTTCCTCACTATACCATTTGCCTTGACCAATTCCATGATGGTATGCAGTGGCAGCTTGGATTCATCCATATTATTTTCATGAGTACCAGTGATGCCATGAATGGGGTATTTCTCATTTGGGGATTCACTGCTTTTTCATCTGAGGTATTCAAAGCATTATTTCATCATTAACAGTTTGCATTGCATTGTGTTTTTACAAACCAGTTCTCTAGGAAATATGTCCATATGCATCTCAAGCAATATCGAAGAACCTTTGATAGATAAATAAGCAGTCCTTTCAGCTGTGAGTTCATAGCACAACTACTTTAAAACAAATCTTTTATGTTATTTTAATGTGCTCTGGTTATTTCATATATGTCCACAGGCAGACAGCACATAGTCAGAAATCGACAGAATCTGCATTTTACTAGTTTTCCTGTAACTAGCAAAATGTATACTGCCTAATTTCCTAACATTTTGTGAAATTGTGGTTAGAATTTTGTCTGTTGTCCTAGTTAGGACAGCTGAGACCAGTTCATCACTGCATGGGTGTAACCCAAAACTGTGTATTCTATAGCCTTCCAAGCCATTTCCCAGAAATTGTTATCAATGAACCATTTACACCATCTGCCCATAGAGCTTGACTCCTCAGGCTATAAACTAGGTGTTAAGAGGCCTGGGAGATAGGAGTTGCTCTTGTCCTCACACCCATTAAGTAACCCCCCACCCTGAGGGAGGTGCTGAGCATTCCTGCCTGAACTGGAGGATATATAATCTTGGAGTCTTGGGACCTTTTTAACCACTCGTGGGATCCAGAGGAAGACTGCAGACCACTACTCTCAACCAGACTGCAGACCACCACTCTCGACTGGACCGCAACCACCACTTTTCAAACAGATTGCAACCATCACTCTCGACCGGACTGCAATCACCACTCTTGACCAGACTGCAACAGCACTCTCACCAACAGGTTTTCCCCTCTCCTTTTCCTTTGGACTCAGGGGGCCCAAAGAACACCACGCTGTTCATGCCCCAGGGTGCTGGGTTATATATTTGGGTTTTGTGGGTTAAAACCAATTGTTTGTCTGTATAATCGTACTTATTGTATTATTTTATTAAATTGTTATTCTGACTTATAATCTCTCTTTTGAGTTGAGTTCATTTGCCCTGCTGGTTTACCTTTAAACCAGCACATCTGTTTAGTAAGATTCAAGCATGCCTGGAGTCTTTTCCATTGTCCAAGTTCTTTGTATCTAAACTGTATGAAAAATTAAGCTTGTACTGTAATCTTCCCTATGAAGTGTCACTGACAGAGTCATGCTATTATTGCTATTTTCACGAAAATTCCAGAAGATTGAGGTACCTGAGACTTTTGTTCCTCTGTCAATTTGTGTGCAACTGGTCCTGAAGATCAACTAAGGTTAAAAAGATGGGACAAGGAGCCACACATACACTGACAGCATGACTGCCTTTACTTCCCCCCTCTAAGAAAGCAAGCTAACAGTCAAACCACAAGCTTTTATCTCAACTACAGAAAAAATGACCCCAGCTACAGGGAAGAACAGGACATTAGTTACCAGTGCTGGCAACTAAAGGAAGACTTGCTCCAGTTCCCACTGACAGATAGTGAGAGATTGTAAAGCAGTAATGTCAATGACTAAAAACGCTTGCATAGGTATGCTCTAGAACTTACTGAGTGTGGCAGAACTTGGATCTTAATTCAGTGTCCCTTGGGCAGAGGTGTATAAATGGTTAGGACAGACCAACAATGCCTTCCAAGTTCGTAGGGTAGATGGGTAGTTTGACTTGCACCAGGGAAGGTTTAGATTTGATATGAGGAAAACTTTATTCACCAAAAAGGTTGTCAAGAATTGGAACAGGCTGTCCAGAGAAGTGGTGAAGTCACCATCCCTGGAGGTATTTAGAAGTCACGTAGATGTGGCGTGATTTAGCGGTGGTCTTCATGGTGCTAGGTTAATGGTTGGAACTGATGATCTTAGAGGCCTTTTCCAGCCTAAATGATTCTATTCCATAAAAAGACTGGGTCTTAGAAGTGATAAAAGAAACCAAACTCCCAGTAATTCAAAAGCCTGTATAATTCAGGAAGTGAGAGGCTCATCAGTGCTCCCAGCTGTAAGGTACTGATCTTGAGAGGAAGATACAAAGAAAAAGGATTGTTAGGAGCTCCGTGGAAAGAGTAACCAACTTCACCTTGGAGACCTGAGATAATATCAGCTTTTCTTACTCAAAGAGCTTGCACATAAAGAAGAAGGTGGGTAATTGGAAAAGATAGAAATAAGACAGCATTGGTCTGCAGGTAGAAACAAAGTCAACAAAAGACATGGGTGGCCAGACATATGAGTTTTATGATGAAGGAAATTCAAATCAAGGAAGCAATGTGAGTATTTACAGACAAATCCTCCTGAAAGGGGCAGTCACGACCTAGGATGTGAGAAAGCCCAAAGGTGTTTTTTTTAAATATATGAACAGTTTTGTTTTGCTATCCATCAGAGAACAGTCAGGTGGAATGTGTTAGTTATGGAGATATTAGGCTCTTTGCTGATAACTGAAAAGAATAGCATTACAAGCTCCAGGGAGTTTAAGTGACAGATACGCAGATTTATGTATTTATGTGAATACAAAAATGCAACATGATTTGGAAATTTTACAGAAAAGCAAGCATAAAGAACAAAAGAACACCAACAGATGTTGATAGAACACAAAAAAATTCATTACCTTATGGTGTTAAAATTCTTCTTAGCACTCTGCATGCTACTAAACTTCTCTTTCCTCAAATTGTTCAGGTATTGACATTCTTGAAGTAGAGACAATTCACATTTCATAGAATGAGGTCACTTCTATTTAGGTGTTTTCCAAAAAAACCGGGCAATCCATGGACCTGTGCAACATTCTGCAGATTTTTTCTCACAGCCCAAGCAGCTCCCTGATCCTTTATGATAACAAGTGAACTATACCAAATGCTATAGGAAAAAGAAATTACTGCAGGAAACACACAGACCATGTTTGAATTTGGCAAACACATTTTATGCAGTTGTTTCCGCTCTAACACTTTTGTGAAAAGGCAAAGCAGCACATTCTTCAAAGAATTGTACTTGCATGAGTATTATTATCAGAAATCTTTGTGCAGCCATCTAGAAAATTCTGGTGAGGGTTATGAATTCTTCCACTGAGCAGCAAAGTTATTCTGTGCTGGGATAAGGAAACAATAGCATATTATTTAGAATGAAGGTTTGAAACAGTAGTTACATTGGCTAATTTTCAAGTGGTCCCTGGAGTTGAAAAATATTGTCACAGGCACTCACTGAGTAACAAAATATGAAAATCAGTCTGCATAACTTACAAAGAAGAGAAGGACCCAGTTCATTAAGTGGTTTAATGTCAATGACCTGGTCACCCCTTCCCCTTCCTTAAGCTATTCACTCAATAAATTTGCAGCCCTGCTCTTCTGCAAAGAGATGGGTATGAAGTGAGGTGGTCATCAGGGGAAGCAGCTTTGTTTTCTCCACATCTCCTGTCTTATTTCATCAACCGTAGACACTTGTCTGATGCCAGGGCCCTGAGTACATCCCTCCTCTCTGGAGGTTTTGGTGCTGGGGCTCAGGGCTACAAGAGCAGAGGTGGAAGTGATGTGGAGATCTTCGGAGAAATTTGTGAGGGGGCACCACAACGGCTGATCCCAGCTGGGAGTCTCTTGTCCTGCTGGCCATGTTACTGGGGTTGGCTGCTGATGGAAAGGATGACAGGAAATGGATTTGCCCTGTTTGGCAGCAGCTAAAAACTAATTAGAAGGTACAGCATTTACAAAAGGACAAATGCAGAAGCCATTCCACACAAATCATCTACCTGTAGTTGTGCCTGCAGGCACATAAATTTAAAATCCTCCTGCCTCAGATGCAAGCCCAGCACAGTCTCTGCTTCAGACTAACTTAAGCATTTCTGAAATTGGTTAGCTATAAAATAATTGTATTTCATGGTACAGAGCAAAGTTGTGATTAAACTACTTTTGGGACTGTAGCATTTTAGAAAGCTCACTGGTCATCCTGCAGGATGAGATAGTGGTCTCATTTTGAATTCCCACATAAAGTCTTCTCTGCAAAATCATCTTTGCACATGTAATGGAGTTGGAGGGAATGAATATGGTGTGGATTTCTGACTAGCCTGACAGGTGCATAGTCAGCTGTGACAAGGTGGCTGAAAGGGTAGTTATTGCAACAGACAATGCTAATATTCACTCTGGGAAAAAAGTAGAAAAAGAAATCCAAATGGAGAATTTCTGCAGTAGGTAAAATCAAATGATTGAGTACAAATGAAGGATAAGCAACTGAATTTAAATGCAAAAATACCAGTAAACTTACTTGGGGTTTGAGTCTCACAGCTGAAGTAATATCTATCTTTGTATGCTAAGCAATATAAAAGTCACTTGAAAGACAAGATATAAAAAACCACAACCAAAACCAGCAGTTTGATCCTTTGAGGAAAAAAAGAATGTAATTAATTACTTCATCATGAGTCACATAGCCTGTATTTCCTCTCTGGATCCAGGGTCTCCAGCTGCTATGTCAGCCCTGGCAGACATATTTGCAATATGTTCCGAGCAGACCAACACCCACAGTAGTTACAGGTGCAAATGCAGCCCATCACTTATCTCATGGCTGATGTGACATCCAGTGTGTGATCTAATGGGTCATTGTCCTTTTCTCACTTCTTGGGAAAGAGGTTTACTAGGTCTGGAAATGCCTCTTGACACTGTGATGATGCTGGAGCCTCCATGTATACGACTGACCTGGGTGTTATTCTGGTGCTTTTAATCAGTAGATGCCACACTAGAGGCAACATGATACCTGTAGTTCATTAAAAAGAAGTGGGGGAAAGAAAAACCCAAAAAAACTAATCAGAAGAATCTAAGTATCTGATTGAGGTACCTGAGACATACAGGCCTAACAGTTAAACAAGTGGATTTTACCTATTCCAGTAGTTTGAGCAGTGCTGAGGCACAGAATCCACAGCTCATTTGTAGCATGTGATGCCTTAGAATTTTTAGGATTTTTAGGTTTTTGTAGATTTTGGTGTAGCTGGAGCTTTCCTTCACTTTAGACTGCTATTTTCTCACAGTTTGTGTGTCAATTCCTGAAGTTCAACTGTCTTTTAACCACCTTTTCAAGGTGATAGATTTTTAGCAAGAACATTCTGTTGGGACGTGCACCTGGACCGGAATAACAAGCGATGTGGTAGACCAAATAAGATAAAAGGCTCAAGGCCCTTGGAGGGGCTCCAATGGCGCAGTTCTGAGGGTGCTACCAGGGCAAAAGTGGTCTTAGGATCAGATGTGCCCATTAGATATGACAATGAGTAAAGATATAAAAGTGTAAGAATTCTGTATGTGGGTGTGTGCCTTTGTACTCTGTGGCCCAGAAGGCCTTCATTTAAAGAGCTGCTCTATATCTTATCTCTACTAATGGCCTGGTGAGTTTTTTCTCCTGATTTTAGGCAACAATTAAATGGTCAAAGCAGCCTCTTCCAGAGTTTTGATTCAACAAACCAGAATTATTTAAAACAGTTCCCAGACAATTCCTGGGACTTGGAACAGGGCCCATTTCAGAAAGGCCAGCTGGGTGATGTTTTGGATGCTAAGAAAGTTTAGCTGTATGGATGAGGCCAGGACATATCAGTTGGCCTTATGGCCAGAGAATGTCTCCCTATATTGTTTAGTTTAGAGGTATGCTTTAAGTGGGTTAGGAAACAATGATTTTCTCCCTCCATGCTGCCAACCTCTCTTGGGTAAGGCAGTATTTTGGCCAAACGTCCCTGCTCTTCATTGCAAAATCTCAGCCTTAATTTGTATGGAGTACTTTTTTTAAAACATGCCAGTAGATTAAATTAGTATATAAACACATCTATCTTAATGCCTATCAATATTCATTCACCTCAGTGATAAGTATCACCTGAGAAAAAGCCAAGGTCATTATTTATCTGCTGGCACAATCATTCTTCATATTCTTGGATGGGAGTGAGTCACTGTATCCTGTGTCATCTCAGACATTCACTGCTACAATTACTCAGCTAATCCAACCAGTGACATAGGTTGCTAGTAAAATTTTAATTTTTAAATTAATTCTTGAAAGGAGCAATTACGTTAGTAGCTCCAAGGGTAGTAAGGATGTAAAAATTGAGAACTGAAAGAATTCTTATTCAATGAATTAAAGTTAGGATATGCTTATTTACCTATGTGCTTCTCTGATTAACAGATATCAAAACAACAGTTGTGTTGACCTCCAGGAACAGAAACTCACTGGGTCAAAAGACAGGCTTAATTTTAAGTATAAATTAAGTATAAAGAAAATTTTATCTCTGTGTATGAAATTACGTGCTGATTTTATAGTACACTCTCGGACTTACAGGAATTAATTGGAAGTTGCAGAGAAAGAGTCAAAGAACTTGACAGAAATGGGATGGATTTGAGGTCTACTTCTGGTCTGGCAATATTTATCTCTATATCTTTTCATGAATGTCTTAGTTTTCTCTTTTTTTTCATCTTTGCCCATCATATCTAACTAGTAAGATAATTTGGGATTCATCTCACCTATCTTGCTGCCTATAATGCTGACATTTATATCTGATCTAACCCCTCAGGCTTCCTCTTTAATCAATGGAAAAAGATGGGTTCTTTTAGTTTGCATTTCATTTGAGCTATTTTAGACATCAGCGAAATCTGATGAGATAAATTCCCTCCTAAATATGCTTATTTCTCTCATTTGAATATGAAGGAATCCTGGGGTAACAGCTGTGGGTGTAAGTGTCCACATTTAATAGATCAAAATGAATACCTTTGGAGACACCATTGCACAGTATCAGCATCTAGCAAAAGAAGATGTGAGGAAAGGCTGAGAGAACTGGGACTGTTCAGCCTGGAAAAGAGATGGCTTAGGAGTGACCCTATTGCAGCCTTCCAGTACAGATGGAGAGACACCTTTTTGTAGGGGAATGCAGTGACAGGAAAAGGGGTAATGGATCTAAACTGACAGAGGGCAGGTTTAGATAAGATATTAGGAAGAAATTCTTTGCTGTGATGGTAGTGAGACACTGGAACAGGTTGCCCAGAGAAGCCTCCCCATCCCTGGAAGTGTTTGAGGCCAGGTTGGATGGGACTTGGAGCAACCTGGTCTAGTGGTAGGTGTCCCTGCCCATGACAGGGGGTTGGAAGGAGATGATCTTTAAGGTCCCTTCCAACCCAAACCATTTTGTGATTCCATTATTCTGTGAACTCCACTGAGCAGTGTAAGCTCAGTAACAGACCAAGGCCTAGTCACAGGAAGCATCCTCACCGCCTTTGCTGAAATCATCCCAATTTAAGATCTCTTGTAAACCATCACCCTTTGTTCTTGTGTGAGATTATTCCTGTTCAAATACACTGGGTTGAGGTGTCATCCTCTATTAGGCTTTTACCATAAAACTGTGTTTCTTTGTGTTCTTTATTTTTTTAAGTCAGTCATTGATGTACAAGTGGAGTTGGGCACTATTTGAGAGTGCTCCATTGCTGGTGTGAGAAGTGTAATTGAGGAGGGGCCACCCTAAGCAAGGCATTAGATGTGATGCACACCAGTCATTGACTGGAAGATAAAGAAGAGGATTGCTCTAAGCAAAACCATCTGGAATCTGCTGAAAACCATGTCCCCTTGATAGTGGCTTTGAGCACAGATTCTGTGTTCTGTCATCAGCCTCAGTTCCAGTGGTCTCACATCTGTGGCAGTGCTTTTAGAGATGCTGTGTATGAGGGAAAAACTGAGTGTGAGTGGCATAAATTTAGAACAGTTATATTTTTCATGTATCAAGGCAGTGGCAACTTCCTAAAAAACTGTACACTGCAGCACATGAAAGGAAAGAAAGGAACTAGACCACAAAGTGCTGTAGGCTGTGTAGTTCAGCCTAGGTTTCTGCTCTCCTTCCCCAGATCTCTTGCTTCCTCTCAAGTACAATTTAGAGGGTAAATTGATAGCACAGCTAGCTGAGGGATTTGGTTCTAGACACATGAAAGGCTTCAGGTGGCTGTGTGTGGTGATAGAGTCTGTATCTGCAGGCTGTATGTTCCACCTGTGCTCCACAGGCAGTAAGCAGAACTGGGAAGCACTCGAAATAGTTGAGAATTTGGGAGAGAGACATGTGCTCTGTTTTCCTGATGTTATTCCTTCTCTTTTCACAAGAAAATTAAATTAATCTACATGTATTAAGACATTTTTGCTAATCTAAAATAAAGCAGATTAAAGATTAAAGCTCTCTAAATGCAAGGAGACAGAAAAGTGCTTCTGCACTCCTAGATCTGAGTAAGAAAGCTGGTTAGATCTTGTCTTCCCTTAAGGTAGCATCAAATATACTGTCCTTCCATTTATGCCAAAATTTTATTATAAAGAAGAAATCTGGAGTCACAGGCCTGATAGGAGACACAGCCTGTTCAGATCCCATTCCCTTTTGTACCTGCTCAGCTTGAGAATCTTGGGATTGTCCTGTTCAGGGCCAGGAGTTGGACTCAACAATCCTTTTTGGGTCCCTTCCAACTCAGGATATTCTATGATTCGAGGAGATTCCCTACAGACAGGGAAAATTAGGTGGAACCGTAAAGAGCGAAGATGGAAGTGTGGTACCAGGATGGTTAAATCACTTGTCAAGGAGGGTATTATCCAGGTTTGTATATCCTGAACCTAGGAAAATCTCTCCAGTGATTTCAGATATGTTGTACAAATATTTTTGATTATGAGATTTTATTTTCTCTGCGTAGAAGGACACCACCACATAGAATGACACCTAACACAACAGGTGTCCTGTGATTCAGACTGGCAAACGTCAATTCATTCATAAACTCAGGATTTTAATGCACTTATTTCCCTGGTCTGATTTTTAACACCACATGGTTCTGAGAATGGCTTGTCTGCTAACTGGAAAGGCCTTGGAAAAACAATGGGGAGAAATGCTAATGATGGATTCATTTTGGGTATGAAAGAGTTCTATTCACGAGGGGAACTGCACTTACATGATGTTGCTATGAGGGAAACGGAGATGTTTCTATGGTACTGAAGAAGGAAGGGAAGAAGTCTTTTTAAAAATTATGGGGTAAAAATGTCCCATTCCAAATAGGGGAGATGGATGCAATCCATTAAAACGTAAGGACTGGGAGCCTCCAAGGGTCTATTAATACTTTTACCATTAGCTGGCAATAAACAGCAACTGCTCTAGTTTTCTCATTTTAAAATTAATATTATGAAACTTTCTGCATGGAGACTGCTTAATTAATTGACATTTGTAGAGCAATTTCAGATCCTTGGAGGAAAAGGCCTGAAGAAGAACTAATCCTTGCGGCAACAAATAGCTTGCAAAACTCAAGATGGTTTCCAAATAACTCTATGGTAATGGGAATAAAAAGACCACTGATCATTTCCACATATTCCTCTGCCTTCTTTGCTTACCCTTTAGTATTTCCTATAGTAAAATAGATAAAAGATGCGAATATGGTGGGGTTATGGATGGGGGAGAGAAATAGAAAGCTCTTTTCATAAGGTCAGTGGATTAGGTTTAGAAGAAGAAGGAAAAATCAATTAATGAAGGCAGAAAAGAAAATAAAGAAGTTGTGAACTGAATTCATCATAGCTTTGTGGTGTGCCTGTGCTCTGTACTTCACTAAGAAACCAATGTATGTATATAGGTACAAGGCAAAGTACAGGTTCCTAAGCGCAGGGAATAGAACAGGAGGAGGGAAGCTAAAACTGACTCACTCTCTCTCCAGGATCACATGCCTTCACGAAGGGGAAGCTTCTGAAAAGAGAGAGATAAGAGCAAGTTGAACTGTTTTCCCTGATTTTTACATTGTTGATTCACTCTTTCCACATAACAGGGATGTTTCAGATGTTTTAGGTAACAGCAAGAGGAAGAGGGTAAAGAGGTGAAGATGAAGAGTGCACCATCTTGCTGGTGTCTTGTTTGCTCGGCTTGATGAGCCAGATGTTCTGTCTTTGACTACACTGCAACAACACAGTTTATTTTTTACCAAATGACTTGTGGTACCAGATGCAGCTGGTCAGTATGACATGAAATTTGCTAAATGACTGACTTGATGGATAATCAAGAAGGCTGCTGAACTGCGCTGGAAAGCAGGTGGGAGATGGCTTTTCTGTAGTACAAGAAGTGGGATCAAATGCTGAGAAATTCTCTCGCCATTCGTGAGTTGCTAAAAGCACCCCTGAGCAGCAAAGAGCAGAACTCTGCTGCCCACAGGGCAATAGCAGCTCCCTTTCTTCTGAGGCGTTGAGGAGTTCTGCACTGCCTATGGACCAGATGTTTTTCCTGGAGCTTCTGGATCTATATCAGGCAGCACTGTGACATGCTAATATTCAGAAAATTGAGTGTAGATACTCTCCCATCCTCAAAATATGCTCATCCGATGAACTGTTTTCCTTTAAAAGCCTTCTCTAACCTGGCTGTGGGGAAAAATAGGCAGAACTGGACTAGAAGAAAACCTGAAATCTTCTGGGAAGGTATGACCCATGGTTTCCTCCTGTCGCAGCAACAACTGTTGTTGCTCAGTGCTGCAGAATAATCCTTTTCCTCCCACTCTCTGGGAAGGCAGGATCAGGAACAGTGAACACGCTTTGCATCTCTGCCAGGGACAAGGAAACAAAGAGGAATAACAATAAATCCCTTCCGCACTGCAGCTTCTTTTCTCTGTTCATCAAGTCTGTTGGCTGTGGTATCAGAGGAGATGTTGCTTATCTGCCTTTTGAACAGTCTCAAGGGATGCAGGACACGCATTCTTTGCCCCCCCAAGCTTCAGTGGCTCCACTCTTTGAAGGGGTACTGATTACAGCAGCCCTTTCTTGGCTCTATGGCAGTGCAGACTATAGTGATACCCTGCTCATAGCTCCCAACACTCTCTTCCTCCTCAGCTGTGAAATCCAGAACCCTTTCTCACGCTGGCTTTCACTTCAGTCTATCCTGACTCCAGTCTCTCAGAGTTCCTTTGTATTCCTGTATTTCACCTCCTCTCCATTGCCATCTTCCTGCTGGGGTTTTGTTCTCCCTGCAAAATTCCAGCCATTTCTCCTGACTAAACACCCTTTTATTGATTTGTTTTTGTTGCCATTCTTCCTGTTCTCATCTTTCTGTTTCTTTCTGTATTAATTAGATAAGAAGTTTCTTGCAGCAAGGACTATCTTTTCCTCTGTGCTGAGCATGGCAGGGATGTATCCTCTTTCATCTCTTCTTAATTTTGTAATAAAACTCCTTCATTCTTCAGTGAGATGTTTGGGCAAAGAAGTATTGGAGCCCACAGTAGCAAGAACTGTCTTCTTGTATACATGGATACTTTCAAGACCACATTCCAGAGTCAAAGCAAATTTTTTTTTTCTTTAAATTGCCTTCACCTTGTTTAAATGAAGCACATTCACATGACACTCTTCATCCCAGGAGCATTTATAGCATTTCTTTAGGGGCCTGTCTGTTATGCCAGTATATCTCTGAAATTGCCCTACTAATATCAACTGAGTTAAAATTTAACAAAACTAGATCAAGGACTATGTACGAAAATACTTTACAACAACTTTGCAGCTGAATATTTACAGTTCTCTGGAAACCTCATCCTAATACTTGGCAACAGTCAAAAAAGCAAATAAAATATTAGGACGCATTAGAAAAGTAATGAAGAAAGAATCAGAACTGATCACTATGCCACTGTATAAATCTATGCCTTGCCCACATCCTGAATACCAATGAACCCATCTTGAAAAGGAGCTGTTTAGACCTAGAAACAGTAGAAAGATGGGGCATGAGGATGCCTAGAAACACAAAAAAAATGTTATGTAAGGAGAATGAAAAATAGTGAAAATGCATTAGCTTGAAGAAAAAATGTCTGACAGGAAAATATGATGGAGGAATCTGCAATAATGAGTGCTATGAAAAAGTGGAACATAGAAAAAACCCTCATTATTTTTATTTCAAAAGAATTAAGGAAAAAACCTAATGAAGTAACAGTGAGTGTTTTTTCACCTAATGTCTAATAAAACCATGGGCCTTATTTTTGGAGAACAATTGGGATGCCAAAAAACGGCCTTACACAGGTTAAAAATTATTGGGACAGGAAACAAATGTAGCAAGGAGAGAGGGCCACTAAAAACTATTAAATGTTATAACAGGAGGGCTCTTATGAACTCAGAAAATCCCTAAAAATAATCAGACACCTGATTCCTAGGAGTGCAGAAATAACTACTCTGCCTCTGCTATTTTACATGTTCACTATACATCTGTAATTGAGCTCTGTGAGAAACACCAGATTGTTCTAGATGCAGTTTGGTCTTGCCTTGCTGTGTTTGTGTTCTTATGGCCTTATTTTTGCATCTATGAAGAGAAACTTATATTCCAAGAAGCAAAAATAGAGATTGACAGTTTCCCCACTACAATAAAGGCAAACTTAATTAATTTCAGCTGAGAAATAGGTCTCAAGTCTTTCACTTTAATATTTAAAATTTAAAGCTACAACCAAGTAACTGTGTTTGTGGGGGAATATGGTTAAGATATACACTATTTCATTAGTAATACATAATTTTTCATGCAAGAGGAAAGAAGCTCAGAATACTTCTGTAATTATTAATAACTAATAGATGTCTCTTACATATACATCTTTCTATACATCCATGCATAGATAGATTTATCTTCTGCCTTCCTCCTCCTTTCTCCAGCCCACATCATACAGTCTGAAAGGATCCATTTGAGAGGACTCAATCAGATGTTACCCTAAAACCCCTCTGTATCAAAAGAAAATCTCCTTCAGCTGGGAGGCAGAGAAAGACTAAATTGCTCCATGGATGAATGTAACAAGAGAAGACTGGATTGCAGTGGAATATATTTTGTTTCAATACTAAAGCTCTTCCAGAGCAGCTGTTCAGTCCCTGTCCAACCCTAATACAGACCAACATCTGCCTCGAGAGGTTTGTTCCCTCATTCATCCTCCATCAGGTTTCTTCTGTGTGTGTCATGTTATGTTTTATTAGGAGGAAATTGGCTTGGAGCTTTCCATAGGTGTATATGATTTTTTTTTAGGTGATGTCACATGGTATCTAAGGTGAAATCAGACATCTACGATGTCATATGTAATCAGAGGGGCAATGAACAATCCAGACCATCCACTCATCAGTGCTGTCAGAGCCAAGAACCTGCATCAAATTGATAAAGATCTTTTGGACCATTTCAAGGCCTTCCTTCATCCCTCCTTTGATTCTATCCAGGAATCCAGTGCATATTTAGGAGTAATAGTTGACAAAGCAATGCAAATGTGCGTGCAAACCATCCGAATCAAACAGGTAAACTAGATGCCCCATCCTGTCCCTGGCACAGAGATGAGCTTAAAGTGTTCAGTTTAGGTCCTGTATCTGACTTCAGGCTTAAGGCTTTGTGCTGCTGCTCATTTCTAGACATTTCACATCTTTAAAATGTAATATGCAGGTGATAATGGGAAAATCCCTTGCCTCTGACTTTAATCAGGAAATGGAAAAGCTTGGAGCCAAGGGGAAGGGAGATGAGTGGGAGTTCTGACATAGATGTAGTAAAGGGAGTGGGTGATGTTTGATTTTCTCTTCTTAGAGTTTTTATTTTTGAAATAAGACAGTAGCTAAGATGCTAAAATTAAATTCTGAGGGGGACTCTGAGTTTCAGGATCTTCATTACTGCCTTGCTTTGGATCTAAAACAGGCTGTGGGTGTGGGTGTTTCTTTCCTATTTTAAGTTAGCAAATTCCTCAGGGCCTTCCCTGTTCTGCTTTAAAAAACAGCTGACTATTTCTTAGCTGCATAAAACCCACTGGAATCTACTAACTTCAGAGCCCTTCAGACCCTCAGGTAGTTTTGGCTCTTATCTTTACTCTGGGGCCACTGTGTGTTAAAGGGCTTGTTTGTGATACTGCCATTTGGAACATATTCAACCTGTTGGTAGCAGTTGTCAGTAGGAGACTTATGATTTCTTCTGCCCACTGACAGCAGAGTTGGAAAGGGTCTGGTAACTGATCAGCAAGTGTCTGAACCAGTGTCTTAAACTACAGCACCCTAATACACTGACAAACACAGGTTTGTTAATGCTACGTGGTTTGTGAATGGACCTAGCAAGGGTCAGGTCAACATAAGTAGGAGCCTTTGTGGTTCCTTTTGGCATCTAGGCTGGTACTTAGATAGGAAAATGAGCATTAGTCCATAACTATGCTTTTTCTGTCATGCTAGACAGCTCATGCTTTCATGATAGGAAAGATGGCCTGTCTCTGGAGGGGAAGGCTGATGATGCTGCCTGCTTTCCATGGAGCATCTGCCTCTGTACTATGTGAGTAGCCAGATGCAGAGTGCATGAGACAAGAGATTATGTTTATGCATGCTGGGTAGTGAAGAGGAAAGGAGACTGATCAGCCTGCTTGGTTTCACTGATGAAAATAAGTACTGGAGTCTCTTCTTTGAGATAAAAAACATGGTACTATGACAATGGCCGTACTTCTGTTCCCATTCTTTGAGGAGGTGCCTCATCACTAAAACATGGTTGAAAAATTATCATTACAGTAGCATATGGAAGTCAGTGCACAGATGATCAGATTCCTTCTGATTTCCCTTTTCTGAAGAGGATGCCTTTTATTATTGAGCCAGTAAAGCACAGAGAAGTCCATTGCTGGAATCCTGCAGAGTTTATGGATTGATAGCAGGACCATCTATTGTGTTGACAGAGCTGCTGTTCATGCACATTAAGTTTATATACTGAGCACCTTCATGAATGAATAGGGACAGTTACCATGCTGTGGTCTGTTTACAGGAATAAATAACTTGATTAGATTACATCTTTTATTATCATGATCAAAAGCAACAACACGCAGAACAGAATAATGGCCTTAAACCTTTCAGCTTGAAAACATATCAACATTTGAATAATAGGAGTGAAAAAAAAATTTTTTTTTAGACTTAGTTTTATATTTAGTGACTGAAAAATTAAACAAAACCTTACACATCTGCAGTTGAACTGGGTGCCTTGTGATTTCAGTCTAGCCTTTGGGAGGATGGATGCACCACAGGATCTGCTCCTTCTGGTATTAGCCCTTGGACTGTCTTGCAAAGGACAACTTGAGCACTTTTTCAGGTGCTCTGGTACCTGAATGCTGCAGGAAGCATGTGCACCCTAAGCCATTTTTGCTTCTGGTTTTGCAATCCCAGTCTGCCACCTGATTTCAGTGTAGTTATTTACTGCATAACCAGTCAGAAAACACTTTGTTACTGAATCAATTACCATATGAATGTAAACAAAACCTTAGTTGTGTTTCAGCAATCCGTAGCTATAGGGTGTGCAGACCTACAGTGCACAAACCCCTCCTTCTTTAAAGGAGGAACACGACTCTCCTCCCATATATTTGGTCTTTTTCCAGCTGTTACTATGAATTCCTGTTCTTTTGATAACACTGCTGTCAGCAAAGTGATGACATGACTACTGTCTGCGCTGTAGACTATTTGCCCTTCCTTGGTACTCTGTGGTGAGAGGAGGGTTGCCTTTTCTTCCACTGCCCTTGCCATCCTCATGGGTAAAAGGGAGGGATAAAAAAGCTGCTACATGGACACCTTCACTGTGTTACTCTTTCCTTTCCCTTTTTTTTTAATGTCCTGACCCTGACCGATTTTCAGGATGGGTAGTAGCTATCTTTGTTTGAGAAAACCTCTCAAGACTGACATGCTTTTAGAGCAGAGCCCTTCTAATTACATTCCTCACAGGATAACCATCCTGAAGGAGTTGCATAATCCTCCCTTGCTGTCCTGCTGATGAGCTGCAAATTGACACTATGTAAAAATAGTCCAAGCTTGGCCTCCTTTCTTCTTTTGAGACAGTTTTCGAGAGCTTCTCCTCTCTTCAGAGCATCACTTACAGATTTGGTTATTTGCGTGTGGTGTGACTTCCTTTAAACTCTGCTCTATTCATCTCTCTTTTTTTCCTTTGCATGCCTGTAGTGTTATCACTGGGCTTAACTGCTTTTTAATGTATAGAAAAGCCCGTGTGGCTGCAGGGAAAGGAGTCTTCATTTTTGTATGATTCCTTAATTCAAAATCAGCTCTCCAATTTCTGCTTTTTATATTATTAGTAAAAAACTAAGATCTTTGTAAAGGACCAGGTCAGGGAAGGAAGATTTGGCTTAATCACAGCCTTAGACATACCTTAAATCCTGCTCCAGATTGTGGTGGGGTCACTGTTTTCCTTCCTTGGATTTTAACCTAAATGAATCCATGATGCTCAGTGTACTAAAGAGAAAGAAAATTTAAACAGCAGGGGCAAAATTTTGAGAAAGAGTTGAAGGAACAGGAGAGTATTTTACTGGTACTTAGCGTGATGAAAACCTTTTCTCTGGACCAGACTTCTTGGAGTGAGTGTTCAGAATGAATGCTGAAAATACTCTGCAAACTGATGAGTTTCTGGCAGGAAATCTGTCTGGTTATGACTGATAATAATGAAAATGTGAATCACTTTATAATTTTATATCACAGATATCATTCCTACATTCTGAGTAAGCTGATTTTTTTTTTTCATTTCTTTTGTATTCTCACAGCTCTCAGAATAACAAAGACCGTAGAAATGTCTGGATAGGTAGACACTCAGCTAATTAAATCTATGAGTGAGATCAGAAATGCATTTGTGAAAAATTCAGTGTAAGTTCACAGAATGTCTTTGCCCTGACATGAAATCAACCTCCAATTAAATGGATAAGATAAAGCAATAATTGGAGAAAAGGTAAATTGCAGCTTTCACTTCGTACAAGTTACGAATGAGAAGATTTATCTGCTTGACTCAGATAAACAGTTGAGTCACAGTAGTCTAACAAATTCCCTTGCATCTGCTGAGTCTCAGTAATTTATTCTTCTGTTCATTAAAGGAGATACTAAGTGGGCTCATTTGCCTTTGTTTAGCCATATGCATGGAGTCACTTAATGCACCTCAGCAAATTGTCTGCTGATACCACCTGAGAACAATGTTGGGATGTCTGGTGATCATGATCAAAAGTAAATGAACAAAAACTGATCAGCTGAAACTAGTAAAGAAAAGAATGAGAACATCCATCTTTATTCCTGGAGGACTTAATGTGACATTGAGACCAGGTGAATGAAATACAAATGGAAAGACCCTTTATCTTTACTTTCAGAGGGACCAGTATGGTCTATGTTACCATCAGACTTGTGTTATTCTGGGAGATATTCTCACTTGATGGAATGAAGGAGAATGATCTGTTTTCTGTCACGTCTCCCAAACCTAAGACAGACCAAGATCCTTGCTTGCAGTGTGAAACTTCTGTTTGTGTTTCTTATTTTTTCTTGTTCCTTCTTATTTACCTTTCCCTTTCTTCCCTTTATTCCTTATCTTCTTTTTCTCACCAGTTAGTAACTGTGTTTTGTAGGAAACCATGTCCCAAAAGCAAACAATCTGCAGTGACATTCAAAATCGAGTACAGATTTGATGCTTCTCAAAGAGAATCAGATCTAACATGTTGGTTAATGTTGAACTCAAATAATCATTAAATACGAGATTGTGTTTATGCTATTGAGGATACTGTGGTGTAGTTGTTCTCCTCTGCAGTGTAGTAAGATGGAGACAAAATATTGCATCCTCTTTTTACTACTTCTTCCCTGTGACTGTTTCATATTTTGCTTTCAGGAAACTAGGACGACTGACCTCAAGTAAACATGAACATTCCAGCCTGCCTTGACTATCTTTTGCCTTATTTTTCCCTAATGAGCAGTTTGAATACTGTTGGGTCAGAGAGGAGAAGTGGTACTGCTTTAAGAACTATGCTTAATGATTTACATTTCAACTATCTCTCTCTGCTTCTGTTTTTTAGTAAAAGATGAGAGATTTTTAATGATAATTATTTATTGATGGATTCAAAAAGCTTCTATGATCAGAATTCCAAGCCATTTATCTAATCAACTTAATGTAGCAAAGATGGAAACTAATATTTTGGAGAGATGTTTTAACTGTGCAGATATTCAGATTCCTTTGACTTCATCTTTGTGCTTCTGTTGAGTATATCAGAATACAAAAATACAGATGTATTTGGGTTAACAGTTGCATGAGTAGTAATCTATGTTTCATCTACTGCTGAAGTATTGTATATGTGGATAAGGGTATGCTGTCTGTGCAGAAATAACAGTCATGTCTACTGGTGTTTGTCTTTAACCTTCCTGAAGGTTGCATTTAATTTTCAAATTTTCACGAATCTTTTATGAGTCGTTCAGAGGGAGGTATTTCTTCCCTAATCAACCATATGATCCTTCAAGTTGTCTCTTCAATGTTAAGAATAGAAAATGAGGGATTTATTTCTGTACTAAAGGAGAATTTTGAGTGCTGTCTCTATGTTCCTTAAAGCAGAAGCCATAGACACGTTAACAAGACATGTATGCCCATTCTCTTCTGTCTTTTGTGTTGATCTGAAGAATAGGGGAGATTTATGGGTGGGAAAACAGCTTGGAGGAAGAGATAGGAAGAAAATTGATCAGATACAAATGGTGCTACAGGAGTTTTAGCAAAGGAGCAGGAACAGAAACAATACAGAAATGAAAGAGAGAGTGAACTTCTTAAAGATCGTATTTTGCAGTTCTCTGTGGTGCAAATGACTTCATAAAAACTCAACTTGCACTAGTGTTTTATCGTCCTTTCACCAGGCATCCATGGTGTGCTATTTATAGCTGTGTAATTCACAGTAGCCTGTCAATTATCCTATAGGGCATTTCCTGACTGTTGGTTGGAGGGCAATGGAATATCCCAGCTGAATGGCAGCATTTGCTGTAACATTATGACACACTAGCAAATGTGATTTCATTACAGGCTGCCTACGGCTGGAATGGAAATGTTAAGATAAGAGGGCACCAACAGCTTTTTGCCTTCCTCCTTGGTGCCAAAACACAGCTATAATGAATGGAGGAAAAAATCTCATCTCTCTCTTAAACAGCATTTGCTTCAGTCACATTTTTGCTGTTCTTTTTTGCTGGGAATACAAAATGTGAGACATAGCCAAGGTATAATATTGAGGATATATGAAGTTTTTCACCTTCTGGAGAATTACTAGCTCTGGTCTGGCCAGTTCAGAACATAAATAGACGAAGGCAAGTTTTCTTGTGCCCTTCTCAATGTATATATGACAGTTTTAAGATCATGGAATCACAGAATGACTTGGGTTGGAAGGCATTTTAAAGATCATCCCATTTCACCTTCCCATTTCATCTTCAACCCATCCTGTTGCTCAAATCTGCATCCAACCTGACCTTGAACACTTTCAGTGATTGGGTGCCCACAACTTCTCTGGGCAACCTGCTCCAGTATTTCACCACCCTTGCAGTAAAGAATTTCTTCCTAGTATCTAATCTAAACCTGTCCTCTTTCAGTTTAAAGCCATTCCCACTTGTCCTATTGCTCCATGCCCTTCTCAGAAGTCTCTTTCCAGCTCTCTTGTAGCTCCTTTAGGTACTGGAAGGTTCTCCAAGGTTTTCCCAGGCTGAACAATCCCAGTTCTCTCAGCCTGCCTAGAAGAGGTGCTTCAGCCCTCTGAGCATCTTTGTGGCCTCCTCTGGACCTGTTCTAGAGAACCACATTCACCAGGTCTGAGGACCTCAGACCTGGACACAGTACTCCAGGAGGAGTCTCATCAGAGCGGAGTAGAAGAATAGAATTCCCTCCTTTGACCTGCTGCCCAAGCTTCTTTAGAGACAGCCCAGGACACAATTGGCTTTCTGGGCTGCAGGTGCATGTTGGTGGGTCATGCTGAGCTTCTCGTCAGCCAACACCCCAAGTCCTTCTCCTCAGGGCTGCTCTCAATCCATTCTCCACACAGCCTGTACTTGTGTTTGGGATTGCCCTGAGAAAGATATATCTTTTTAAAATCTGCCAGCGTAAGGATTAGCAAACTTTCCATGACATTCATGCAACATAGATTTAGAGATGAAAAGTGGAGAAGATCTCTTCTTTACCTGTCTTAATGTCTCTAGTGGACCAATGACTTCTACTAAGTTTTGCCTGTGTTGAGCTCCAAATCTTAGTTTTATTTTACCTTTTGCTACACAGAACCTTGAAGGAAGACATCTCTTCTTCGTGTGGAGAAACAGAGTCTGGGATTCCACCATCAGCTAAGAGCACAGTCTCTGGCTATATGCTCATTGCTAGATGTTCACAGATGATTTTCTACTTTTTCCTTTCGTTTCATATCAGCTAACTTACTCCTTTTTTTGAAAGCATGTACCCACAGTACATGCAACCTATTCATCTGCATTTCCCTATTCCTTAAGAAACATAAAAATCAAAACTATGCAGTCTCATTCTGGTCTTGGTTTCACCAATGACAATTAACTTTTCCTTCCCAGACATCCTTTTTGCTCCATGATCACCCATTTACAACATCTAAATGCTTGTGAGGCTCCACCAGCCCTAGTCTGTATATCTGCACTGCAGCCCTTGCTCTTTGAGACACATTGTGAGAGTTCAAAATAAAAGTTTAAAAAACTAGTAATCAAGATCACTCCTTTTGCCTGCTCTGCAATGGTGATTTACAAATTTACCAATTCTTATTGAATTTACTAGAAGATATTTTTACTGGCTCAATGAATGTGTCATCCCAATCTCATAAAAAAGGACAACTAATCTCTTATTTTAATGATTTCACATTAACAGCTACTTTTTCAGATTGGGTTGTTGTCTAATCTATTTAAACTTGAATTTATTAATATTGCAATGTTCTAATATTTTCATCAGATTGTTCTGAGCTAAGTCAAATGTCTTGTAGAAATCTAAGCACACTATATCTCTACTGACTCCTTTATCAGCTGAACTTGTAGTGTTCCGAAGGCTGTAATCAGGCTTATGTGGCATGATTTATTTTTCAAGAGATACTGTTGGGAGGCAGTACTTATATCCCTGTTCTTTCTCTCTAACATAAATGAATGCTCAGTCAGGTTTTCCATTAATTTGTTGGGGGTTGTAGAAGGGGCTTTTGTTACTTGAGTTATCCCTGCTCACTTTCTGAAGCATAGTGATGTTTTTGATCATTGCAGACTATGCCAATACCAGGTATACTGAAAATAAACAGCAACTACCCAAAATTCCCTGAGCTAACTTTTTTTACCTTCTGGTGCAAGATATTTGGGTTTGCTAAAGAATTTTCCTTCTTATGGTTATGGTATGATACCCTGCTGAGTTATTTATGGACTGAAAAATACTTTCTCATCCTAGAGTGATAAGTGTAGATCACTCTGCTTCTTTCAAAATACAGAACAGAATAAGTTTTTGAACACACCTGGCTGCTCTGCATCACTGCCTATTTGACTGCTTCCTTACTTTTGTTAGTGTTTGTTTTCTTCCTAATACATTTGAGTATTTTTAGCCCTGCAAACCATTCTTTTTACCCAAAGATATCTTCTTTTCAATTTTCTGCATTTGGGAAGCAACACACATTAAGTATTACTCCTTCCTTTATACATGTACATGTCAAACAGATAGATAGAAAACTTGTAACACCAGTACTTCTGTTTCTGGTGAAATGAAAATAGAAATTTCATCTAACTGACTCGCAGTAATAAATCCAAATGTTCCCTTTACTGTGCATCTAAAATCAGCATTGGCCAAAGGTTTTTTTCAGAATTATGGTAGCAATACTTTTTTGATAACAGAAAACTTATTGTGTTTTTCTCCTGGTTTTCTTTCACATTTTCTTTCTGAACATATACATTCCAGCTGAAAGTCAGTTTACAGGCTATGGTAACAGTATTCCTTATTTTTCAGTCATGTGGTTTGAGGAAGGTTCATGGTTGTGTTACTGATTTCTTGATGGCTTTTGTCCATCTGAAATGCTGATTTTTCATGTCTCTGGTCTACTGCAACATGAGGGAAAATGAATTTGCATCAACTCCTACCAAATATGATGCTCCTGCTCAGACCTAGAATCCTGACACTGGGAAGTATACTGCTGAAATATTTCCTTAACAGCCTGTGATGCTTTTTTTTTCAATTCACTTCTGGATGGGGTCTGACTGTTTAAAATCTTTTACTTTAAAGGGAAGCTGCCTCCCTGTCTGCTCCAGCCAATTGTCAGCCAACCATGAGCCCTTCCTGCTCTGACATTCAGTTGGTTTTAGTTCCCCTTCTCACTTTTGCAGCATATGATCCTGTATTTCACAGAAATAATGCCTTGCCATGTATTAAAGTTCAGTGCTTTGCCTGCAGTATTTCTAGCTGTCATTAGTTTAAAAAAAAATTGAAAGCTCCAAAGCTATCATCTGAACTTTCCCTGTTCCTTGACAAGGTCCCAGAAGTCTTCTGTAACACTAGAGTTCCTCAAGATACCATGACCCCATCTTACATCAATTCCTGCTTTTCCTCTCCACTTTAGAATTTAATGCCTCAGTTAAGTCAAACAAAAGCTTACCCAGAATATTTTAGATATTACATATTATATAATTTATACATTAAATTATATAATTTAGATGTTATTATCAGACACCTGGGACTGCCTTCTTCCCACCTGTAAGATAATTGGCTGTAAATCTCAAAGGACTATATTCACTGTTGGCTGCTGTGAGACTTTGCTACTCCAAAGCTAAATGTGTAAAAAGTAACTAGAAGTAATTGCAGGCAGCTATAACTAGTAATCCAAAAATAGCCTTAAAAAATAAAAAAGAAACAACTAAAATAAAAAAGTGAGAAATTCACTTCAAATAGGACAAAGCCAGTAGCAAAGATATGTCCAGGACACAGCAGAAATGTGACAATTGGTCTATTCAGTAACTTCATTTTTAAAGCCGTGTTTGTAAATAAATTATCCACTTTCAATTTTTTCCCTGTTTCTACCCGTTTTCATTTTTTATTTATTTCCATCTCTTTAACAACTTTTTTTTCCTGCAGAAATTTACCTTAATAAAGTTCTTAAATTTCCAGAACAGGTAAGCTTTACTACTTCTCTATGTTCTCTATTTGGGCTTGTTATAATGGCATCCTAAATTCTCCATCTTTTTGGACCCTTTAGTCTTTCAGGATTGCCTCCATATCTGGTTGTATGCAGCAACCAGCACACTGCAAATACCTTCCAGATGGAGGACAGTAGATACTACAATTTCTTTAAGTTAAAAACCTCACCTTGGAGACAGAAATTTACCTTCTCTGAGTTTCCATGCCAAGATTTCTGTGTAAATGAAAGAAGACTTGGTTATATTTTTTATTATTAAATACATATCTCGATACCTTTAGTAGTAAGAAAGCTCTAGAAGTGGGTCCTGAAAGCTGTTTCTATCAATAAGAGAAAATCTCTCCTTTTAAAAAGAAAAGAGTTAAATGCAAATTTTGCTTAATGAAGAAAATGTTCACTCACAGAATGCGGGAAGCACCAGTCCAATCACTTGAAAACTAGAAAACAGTTTATAAAGTGTAGTCAATTAAAAATTCTCTTAGGTTTTAGTGTGACAAATATTTGATGTTGTCCTTAAATGGGAAACCTAGTATTTGCAGGGAAGAGTTCCTATATCCACTAAGCTTAAAACTATACACAAGGATATGCTGAATATTTAAGATTTGATTAAGACCTCAATCAAATATTGTTTTCAGACCTTCATGCTTTCACTCTGTGATGCCTGAGCTGAAGTTAGACATCTTGAACAGTTTTTCTGTCCTCTGTCCACCTCTTTTCTGATTCAGCTGAAATACACGGTCTGGTGTCATTCTGTCTTCCTTTGAGTGTCATAAATATAGCTAGAGGTGCCCCTTTTGCTCTGAGGACACGTGTCCTATGAATTTAAATCACAAATGCTACAGGCAGATTGTTCAAAGACACATTCACCTTGGACCACTCCCATCCCACAGAGGACTAGGCATCTGCCGTGGCTGAAATTGGATGGAAGTGATCCAGAACTCGAGGTTACCCCAACCAGAGAGGTAGACAATTAGCAGCAGAAATTGGTTACTTTTGTTGCGTCAATGTGTATTGAGGCAATTTCATCAGAGGAACATCACGTCGAGACCCTTCTGGCTTTGCAGTAATCAGGAATTTGATTTGATGGTGTGGTGGCTGTCCAGCTCCTCAAGCTTTATCAGCATCTGTTCCGTATTTAGAGGGGCTGCCTTAGCTCTCCTTCATGGCAGGGCAAGGCTCTTTCTATTTACAGCAGCAAGTCAAGCTAATCTGAGTTACTAAATAAGTATAAATCTGTCTATGCAAAACCTGCAGGGAAACGGATTTTCTCTATTAATGAAGATATTGGTTATTTGTAGTCCAGAGCAGTAGAACCCTCAGTGTAACCAGAGTTGAAGTCTCCTTGTAAAAAGCATTATATGGACATGCAAGGAGACATGGTCTGTGTTCTGAGGGATATAGGATATAGAAGGCACATGCACATACACACATGGAGGAGAGCTGGGAGAGGAAAGAGAAACTGGAAAAAAGAGATGCAAAGTATGGGAAAAGCACTTTGGGAGTTGTTGAATACCTGATGTTTGTCCTTCACTTGCATTTTGAAGGTGATAACCAGGGAAGGGTAGATGGCTGTGGGGGGCCAACTAAGGCAAGTGAAGGAGCTAGTGAGGAGGCACTGATGATAAGACAAAATGCAGATAAAAGAGAGCATTTTGGTGATGTTATGCAAGCAATTGAGTGGCAAGATGAGGGCTTGGCACATACGTGCTTGGGAGAAGTTTGTGCAGTGAAGCTATTTGTGAAGAGACAGTAGAATCTAATTTGTTTGAACTCTACCATCTGTGGTGTAATTGCCTTATTGCCAGTGGGATTTATATGAGTAAATGAGCACTAGAAAGAGGAAGAATACTAATAGTAGGGTTTTATTTTATATAGGACTGTCTCTGCTCATCTGTGTAAAGCATATGGAAAATAAGTCAATTCAAACTTATTTTATACAGGATTATCTCGCTTCAGCTGTGAAAATTATATAAAAAATAGGTCAATTGCTACAAAACTTCTACTAAGGAGGAACAAGCACACTATCATAAAAAGAATCTGATTGCTCTCTAATCACAAAGAATAAAAAAATCACTAACATCAATTCTAAGATAGATCTCCACAGAAGAACAAAAATAAAATTGGAAGCTGACATGTTTCTTCTACAAATAGTTCCTCTGAAAACTGCTGGTTTGACAAGCTTCCAAACTGACATCTTCTATTTATACATAAACCCATTGCAACTTTTTTTCCCCAGCTGATATTTGGTAACAAGGCTCTTAACAGATGGTATGCTGAGTTGGATCACTGCTTTTGTGATACTGAAGTGTGGGTTTTAAGCTGGTTTTCCTTAGAAAACTATGGATCTTGGTCTGTAATAGCTACTGCTGTGGTTACAGAGACATTCCTTCACCTTCACAAACCATGCCAACTAATATATCAGGCAGATGTTGATGATAGGCAAAGTGAGTTTCATGTTGTAGAGAGTATTTGACCATTTCACACAGATTGAGACATTTGGAATATGTGTGTATATGGTCAGCTTAGCCCTTCTTTGAGGCCAGACTGATAACCTGACTTGCTTCACCTACACAAAATGCCTAACAGTGTTATCCCAAAACTGGCCTTCAGCAAAGCAGCAGAGTAGACAGTGTGGGAATTACAGATCCCCTTTTATAACAAACCTGCTGCTGGGATCAAGACTGGTAAAAGGAGATCAAGAGGTTGGGACAGAAAAACTTCATCAACTACACCTCTGTATTAGACAATGTCCTACTTCACTTCTACTTCAGCCCACTTTTGCATTTGATCTGGGCACTAGAATGAGGCAAGGCAGGTGTGCTGTCATCATGGGGTACACTGAGTAACTAAGTGGTAGCTTTGGTGTTGACTTAAGACCTGATGAATTTTCTGCATGATATTGCAATGCAGTGGAAGATGAGGGCTGGGGAGGTTTGCTGCCCTTGTTCTAAGTGGATATGAAGATAGACTGAGCTTTGCCCAGCAATGCTGCTTAGGCAGTCTTATGTAATGAATAATTGCTAATATGCTATCATTACCTTAAATAATTGATGATTATCATTCACTTGAATTCTCCATTCTGATAGAGCATTTCGCTGATTTTGTTTTGGTTTTGTATCAGACTCCTGATGTGACACAGTGTTACATGTCTGTGAGTGAAACAGTCAACAAAAAGGGAAAAGCAGAGACACAAAGATGAGATGCTTGTGGAGACCACAGGATAACAGCTCCACATCAATTCACTCCTGCTGTCAAATTAATGTTTATTTCACAAGGGAATAAATGTTATGGTAAATAACAGAGGCTTGATCCACTTGCTTTCATGTAGGTAGGTACCACCAGTGGAGTCTTTAGCTGTTCACACAGGGTTGGCAGAACCCATGGGAGACAGGCACCCCAGTGGAACAGATATGGGAAACCAGCTCAAATGTCTTTAAATTATTCCTTATATCTGTGGTGTCAGTGTAGTTTCTCACATATAGTTGCCTAATCTACTAATATTACTGTGATCAAATCAGATTTTTTAGAGCTCTCTTCCTGCAATATCCAAGTACCAGCATATTGGATGATGATTTTAAAGCCAAACCCACTGCCATTAAGTCAAATTATAAATTGGGATCCTGACTGACTCAAGTTCCTCCAAGACAGGCTAATTCAAACTGACTGGCAGTCATTAACATTCAGTTCTTACTGTTACAGGCATTATCAGGACCTAGTAATAAATTTGTCTTAATCAAAGTCTTCCTGGAAAATGGACAATGGGCTCTGATGAGTAATATCCTGGCTGCAATTTCATGGAGACTTTGCTAAGAACTGTTTAGGAAATTAAGTTTTTTCATAGTTCTGCACTGAATGCTCATCCATGTGTGTTGCCATTAAAAAAATAAAAACAGAAAAAAAATCTAATGAAACAATGTCTTCATTACATCATGTTTGGAGCAAAATACTATTTCTGAGGCTTTTTATGTGGGTACAACTTCTCTGATGGAAGAATGTTTGTCCAGAAAGCTGGCTATACTCTGTGCAAACAAAAAGGTTGATCAAAAGCCAGTAAGTATCAGTTCCTTGCCATCTAAGATACTTGCCATCTATCTTCCAACAGGTAAATACAATAGGACATTCTAGCATGGAAATAGTCTGGCATATAGTTCAGCCCACATGTCCAAGTATATAGGGCTAGTGTCTTAACAACTGAGTTTTCTCATTTTCTGGTTTCTTCTAAATGCTCTGTTTGGGAAAAAAAACCAGCAGTTTTTCCATAGTCTTAATTCTGGTGCATAACCCTGATGCAAATAGAAATAGAAAGCCTATTTTTACCATAAATGTTGACTCATTTGTGTAGAAATCTCTTAACACAGTTAACGTAATTACTCTTAGCCTGAGTTTTGAATAGACTTCAGAAGGACCCTCAGTGTGGGATGCAACTGCCTGGTTCTGTCCAGACAAATCTTGCATCAGTACAATTCCCATTTGTGTGTATTCCCACTTTATGAGGTCGCTGATTAAGAACTAGAAATTACCTTAGTCCCTGCATCTTCTTAAATTTCAGTACTGCTTATTACAGCCCTGTTACTTGCTTTTTTTCTTTCTTTCTTTCCCTCCCTTCTCTTCCGCTCAAGATAAAAAAATATTCTCTTGGTGCCAAAGACAAAATTCAAGTTCATTGTAATGACCAAGTTCACTAAGAATGATCCAGCATGCTGGTCAAGTCCTCTGTTCTCACCATTCCTATTTCCTCTCCAATCCCACTGCCTACTCAGTTTTGTGTGTTATCCCTTTGCTCCAACCATATTTGGCAGTGTCAGTAGTGGCTTCATGTTCATTAGCAGATGAAAATTTGGTGAAGATGTAGATCTGTAGTTAACTAAGGTTCAGCATAATTCAGATTATAAGTATATAAATAAATTCAGCTGCTATGTGCATTAACATGAATTCATCCTTCATTTCCATATTTACAAATAATAGGATATTATTGAATTGACTATTAATGCTAAATACAAGATGTATACTCATAAGAGTAGTTGCCAGCCCAACTTTAACTTTAGAAAGAAAAAAAATTCAATGTTGTCATCTACTTTTATACACAATCCTTGCAATTACGGGGAACATGTTTTTTGTACTGATAAACTGGTGCAAAATCTATTCGAAGAGACAGGACTTTCTGTATAATTCTCACGAATGTTTCCACTGGAACTTCTAGACTGAATTTGCTCGCAGTTGTTCAACTGAAACATTCTCCTGTTGAGAACTGTGAAGCTTCATTTCCTTTAAAACTTTCTAGGGACAGGATGTCAGTCTAGGCAGAATGCCCCCAGGGGGATCCAGGAGAACTCCAAACAATGCATTTTAAAAGGCCTGTCATTATAACTGCATTTTTGCAGTTCTCACACAAAAAAAAAAAAAAAAAAAAAATTGGGGAAACTTTCTTTTTGCAAGTGTGATTGATGCTTTGACTATTTTTTTTCCTCATAGAGGATGAGAAAAATACAAAACATTTCTAGTCAAGGAATTTTTTTTCCATGAAATACCTAACTATCAGTATAATACAAAGCTTCAGTTCTTGATTATATGCTACAGAGTGGATTTCAGGAGCAAAATATTGGTTTTGACCAGAATGGATGCCTACATCTTAGTGATAGAGACTGCTGTTGGCTGTTGTATTAAAAATTGAGGGGAAAATGGTGATTTAGATCATCTGAGATGACTGACAGGCATGATATGTGATGCCTTCTCACTTGGTATAGAGAAGTTTTTCATTTATTGCAGGGTCAAGAAGCCTCTTTTATGGCTGACATATTAACCAGGATTCTGGAAAACCTTGTTTAATTACTCAGCTATCCCTAGCTGTGACAACTGGAGCAAATTTTCACGTGGGAATTTGTCCCCACCTCATTCTAGCATCTCTCTGAAGTGTTGGTGCTGGTAGAATTTATATTTTGTCCTCCCTATAAGCAACAGTGAGAGACAGGGTGGATTCAGGAGGAAGCTGAATCCAACTAAGATCTGATTTTGGGATATTTCTGCCTCTCTTTTCCATCTACAAAGGGACCTCTACTGCTCTCTGTTTAAAGAGAGCAAATCTAGCCCTTTATATCTTGATTTTCCACTTGCAGAATGAAACCATTTCCATTGTTTCATATGGTCTGGTGTTATAGACTCTTTCCCTAGGAAAGAGTAAGTCAACACTTCTGTTGCTGGACTTGGACAGCAAATGGCATTATGAAACTCCCTGAAAACAAGAAAAGGGCATGTTTATGTGCATAGCATTAAACTTTAAGTCATAGCATTAGAATTATTAAGAGGAGTCTCAAAAACATTTGGTTGGAAACACTTGCTGCCTAAGCCAATGCCAACACTCTCCATTCTTTTTAGTCTGAAGCTAACCTGTTGCAATTATTTACATGTCCATGTTGAACTGATTTGCCTTCCTCTGTGCAGCTCAGGAATTATACACATCACCTGATCCTGATGGTAGATCCCTACACTGGCAGCAATGACACTGGTTACTTCAGTGTTTCTATTAATGATAAATTTAGCCAGCTAAAAGGATGAGGCTTGTGCCCTCAGGTTGATGCTAAATTGAAATTACCACTTAGCCTGCAACGCATTGACTACATTTTTATTAATAGGCTAAATTCCAGATCTGACCTTTCCAAAATTGCTGAATTACTAAATTGTGACACAGGAAACAGGGCTCCTCTTACAAGGAGAAGTGTATTATGCAAACATGTAAGGTCACCTAGAGAAGAATCCAGTTCTGGGTATCGTGTAACCCATACACACAGGTGTTTGCCAAGGTTCCATGTCAATCCACAGCTATGGGTAGCTATGGATAGCTAATCCATAGCTGCAGGATACTGCTCCTCCACTGTCCTAGCCCTTGCCATACCACAGTCACAAAGAAGATGGTTCAGAGGTGTAAAAAGTGGTTCTGCACGGTTGTACTTTGAACACAGTAATACCCATCCTAGCTGAACTATAACTAGATGATGTTGTGCTGTTGATGTATCCTCAGCTGGATTGGAGCTCTTTGCTTGTTGCTGTTGAAGGTTCCGTTCAGAGGGGAAAGTTCCAGTCCCCAGAAAACAAATTAGAGCACTTTTTTTTTCAATTATACACATATCATGTAGAATTCACAGAACCACATAATGGGGTTGGAAGACACCTCTGGAGAACATCTGATCCAGCCCTTGCTTGGGGCATGGTCAGTTTGAAACATTTTTTAGGGCTGTGTTCAGTGAGGTTTTGGGTCTCTCCAAGGATGGAGACTCCACGGGCTCTCTAGGTAACCTGTCCTAATGTTTTATCACACTTACAATAAAAGTTTTTTCCTTATATTTCAGTGAAAAATGACTGGTCTAACCTCTATGTATAAGAGAAGAGGTTCTAAACACAGCTCCCACGCTGGTGTGTTCCTGTACAGATGCTGCTTTCAAGCCTGAATATTTTCTTACATAATTATTGAGTGACAGAGATACAATAAGAAATGGTCAATGAATTAATAGCTCATGAGCCACTACCATTAAATAAGGAAGCCAATATTCCCTTTATGACCAGTGTATTCAGTTAAAAAGAGCTTAATTCTGCTCTGGCACTAATGTGCTCTGGAATAAAGGTGGTGTAAATGACAAAACATAGCATGGTGGATTCTCTGCTAAAAATAATCACCCACATCCCACATGGCATCTTGCACTCATCTAGTTTTGGCCACAAGTGAAGAAGTCTGGAGATAAACAAATATTGGATGACTACTTGCAATATTTGTTGAGTCTTAGGGAAGCTGCAATGTGTCCATGATGAAATTGGAAATGCAGGCGAAGGTAAATACTTGTAATCCTGCTGGTGTGGGCTCAAAAAAGGAACTGTTTCCTAAAGAGGGATGAAAGTCCCAGGAAAAAGAACTCTATTGGTCTTAGCATAGAGAAAGGGATTGCATAGAAGCAACCAATGGACCAGGCTCAATTTTAATTTTTTACTTTACCAAAAATGAAGTCATTTTTGTTAAAGAAATTATAAATTTATGTTACAAGGTTGAGTGAAAAATAGAGCTGTAATAAAGTTGGAAAGTCTGGGGCCCCCAGCTGTAGCTAAACACACTGGGGTGAGTTGCCTGCATGATGTGGTGTAATTGCTTAAGGCCTTGCTACGTGAAAGTTTTAGGTAAAATACAATAAAATTATCTGAAAATTTTCTTCTGAGTAACAAAGTCCAGTTGCACTTGAATGTGGTTTGGTATCTTGTAGAATAGAAGCTATCAGGGAAAAATGGAAAAAAAGATGAGTTAGAAAAAGTAACAGGTGAAGGAAGGAGGCAGGTGAGGAAGGAACGAAGAGCTGCAGCATCATGCAATACATTCAGGTGCAGCCTCAAGGATGGTGTGAAACCCAGACTGGGGCCCTGAGAGCATCTGGGTGTCAGCAGGGCCTGGGGGTATCTGGGGTGGGAGACCTCCAGCTGCCTTCACAGCTTCTCCATCAAGAAAGAAGATAAGAGAAATGTGATATGGTATTCTTGTATGGAAAGGAAAGGGGAGCTGGTTAGTTTGTCATTTTTATTTCTTTGTCTTCATTTTCTCTCTTCCCTCAGGATGATACTGTTCTTTTAAGTAATTTGAGAATCTGAAGGAAGGGAATGTCACACTGTCTGTGCAGGGACTTGAGTTTCTTCACATTTCTCAGTGAAGGCTCAGGCTAGTGTTTATTATCCTTCCTTAGAAACTGAACCCAGCTGTGGCTGATGCCCTCGGTGCCTGACAGAGTGGCTACATTCCACCAAACATGTTATTCCTTGTGAACCAGTCTTCTAAATTTACATGTCAGTTATGGATAGAGTTGAAAGACACAATTTACGTCTAAAAGCTACTTTTTTTTTTTTTAATTACCAAAACATATGAAGTGAGACTGACTGACACAGCTCACGAAATCATACGTAATCCAAAATAAATTTTTCTAAATGGAAGATTTTTACCAAAAATCACAATTCTAATTTCAACATTTTCAGAAGTCCTTAGAAAACACCATAAAGCTGGTACTTATGCTACTCTAAACAAGCATCAAAAAGCAAAAGTTTTTGCTTTGCACAGCTTGATACCAAGTCACTCCTTCGGCAAGTGAGGCAGGATAAGACCAATTGTTTCCATTTTACTGCACTCGGCTGACATCACTGGGTGTGCCAAGCCAAACAATCCCCAGCTACATTTTCATCAGCAATTCACTATGATTCATTGGTCACTGCCTTTTTGTTCCTCAGATTTATTTTAGAAAAGTGATATCCATTTTAGAAAAGATGATGTTAATTTTTCCTGGATAAGGACTCACCAAATAAAGCCAGGGTTTGCCATAACCTGTAGCCATTATTCTGGTTGTGCTTTCAAGACGTCAAACTAACTCATGGTGAGCATTCAGGAAAGTGTTTCTGAGTTCTGTCTGCAATCAGGATGGAAATAGACTGAAGAAACTGGTACCATCCTGATCTTTTGCAGCCTCATCTGTCAAGGCTTGAATTTGTAAAAGCTAAAATCAGTTGAAAATTCACTTGATTTTTGTGACTTCTGTAATTTCTGTCCAAAGTCTTCAGCGTCAATGTCCAATATGCTGCAGCCCTGTCACTGTAAGCAGCCAATTTCTCTAAGCTCTGTATATCCCATGTCAACCTTTCCTCTCCTCCCACAGCTCCCAGACTCATTCTAGTATCTGACATGGCTACAGCTCTAGATGCAGTATTGGCTTGCTCAGGTACTTCTTGCAGCCTTTTCCTATTATTCTTCCTTGTTACTCTCCCTTACAGTCATCCTGCTGATGAAATCTCCCTACCCCCTCTGGTGTTACCTGAGACCCCACACCTCCACTTGCCCTCACACATGACTGGGTTATTCCTACATTAACAGGCAATAGAGACTGGCAGAAGCAGATTTATAGGATGACACAGTTGGGGCTGAGGATGCAACAACATCCACATTTACATTTTGGAGGGTTTGGGTTTTGGTCCAGCCTAGTCCGTGGGACTGGACATGGTTGGAGTACATTAGCAGTATCTTGGAATTGCATTTTCTTGTCTGGTTTCAGGCAGAAAATGTCCCATTTGGGTAATCTCATTCCCCTTTGCAGTGCAGGATAACCAAGATGCTGGGGTGAATCCCTCCCCAGAAGCCTTCCCAACACTCATTCCTGAGAGAGGAGTCAAGACTGAAACAAAGCCATGTTCCTCTATGCAAACACTGCAGTATTTGGGCTGTTTTGTAACTAGAGGGTAGCAAAATTTAACAGTTTATTCCTCAGTAAAGAGAGATTTAAGTGTGCTGTACAGAAGCTGTACTTGCTATTGAAAGCCCTGTAGTTTTCATAAGGCTCTCATTCTCATTAAGTTAGGAGCTGCAGCTTATTGCAAAAGGCTCTTGATGCAAACACTCCAGACAGGGCTGTCCCCAGATCAAACAATATTTGTCATGAGGACAGTTGTGCAAAGAATCACAGGGAGGAAAAAAAAATACCTCAAAAGGTACATTAGAAGGTCACCTTTCAAGGGCAAATAATTAGACAGAATTGTGCACTTTGGTTTTATGTAAGAATCATTCTCTACTCTCTGTTCTTATTACAAACCAGAGCTCTTTGGGGGGAAAAGGGAATTTATTAAGCAGCTTGTGCTGTTCATGCCACAAGAAGGAAAGTTTGTCATAGCTAAGCATATACTGTTCCTTCCACATTTTCAGATCATATGCAAATTTTACTGAGGAATATGGTCCTCTGCTGAGTGAGAAATAGATACCTCTAGTTGTGTTGCAAACTGATGAGATAATATTTTTTTTCTGACTTGAGATGCTATATTAGGAGGAAGAGGCACACCTCAGGCAGAGAGGCAGAGCAATGTATTTCATCAATAAATCAATGGAACACAAGTAAGTGTGATAGTGTCTGTGAAGCTCAACTTGCTTGGCTGTGCTTCTCATTCTTGCAATGGCCCCATGAACTGGAGGCCTTCTCACAACCCATGAGCAGAAGACAAGAACAGTACAAAGCATTTGAACAGGTCACTATCATCAGTGATGGAGTCACTTCAAGATGTGATTTACTTTATCCAGAGTCAAGGGGCTCATTGCCAGACTCAGCAGTTTTGCACTAACAGCCCCAGAAGAAGGGTGAATGTCCCATTCAAAACAGCTGCCCCACATTCAGAGGGGTGATGTTAGGACAGATCCCCCACCTCCAGAGGCAGTGGGAGTGTATGCACTGCACAGAACCACAAGAATCATCCGACACTTGTCTTTGGTGCTAATTTGCAAAGGCCCTTTGTTTGTTTGTTTGATGAGGCTCATTAGGGCTGGTTGAAGGCTGCCAGCTCCTTCCGCTCAGACTGCTGAGCAGGCTCTCAGCTGCTCTGGAGAGGCTCCATTCCAGCCAGCACCACACACACACCGAGGCCGGATGTTTGCTTCCTTTCATGATGGTTTTCTTTGTCTAGTTGATTGTGGACTTGATTTTTACAAGTGCTATAAAAAAACCAACATTCTTAATCTCAGCTGGATTCTTGCAGCTGTGGGGAGAGGAGGAGGCAGGGAAGGAAAGGCTCCCTGTTTTCAAGAGCCAAAAGCTCCTACTCCATAATTTGTGCTGATTGCTGTCTGATACTTAAAGAAGGAGTTAATTAAGGTTCAAACTCTGTTCTCTTCCTTCCATGGTACAGCACAGCTATTTTTATTTGTGGTCTACCTGATAAGGGTCCTGTTTGTGCTTGCAATAAAAACACACCTTGTTGCCTTTCCCAGTAGGAAGCCAAGGACTCTCTCATTTGATACTCAAAAAAAATATAGAGGTTAAACTTTAAAGTTATAATTTCAAGTGCTTAAAGGGTAAGGGACATGTGGATCCCAGTTATCCAGTCTCCTTTAGAGGCAATAGGTACATCAACATATACACAGCATTCCACTGCAAAGGGAAAATTTACAAGGATGCGAATATAGAGGTGCCTTCACCGAACTTCTCACAGCAGTTTCCTGGGAAGAAAAAGGATGCCAAAACTTGGCACCAGTTTTGAATTACGGAGGACAGGGTGTTCCACTGGTGGGAAACCCTTTCTCTTAAGCCACCTCCTACCTCTCCTTTCTTTCCTGCACCCTCTGCTACCTTTTGCACCGGCTTCTAACTTCTGGCTTATTATCCAGCCCTTATTCTGTTTCTGTCCATCCTTCCTTCACCTCCCCTTCTGTCCCACCCCTTGCTTTGCTGTTACTCACTACCAGTTGCCATTCCCCCCATTCTCTGTTGGATCTAGGCTACCTTCTCCACTTTCCCTCTCTGTCAGGCTGCCAGATGCAGGAAGCACCGAAAGCACAGGAAAGGCAGCTTCATCTTCTCAATCCTGGAGCTTGTCATGTGAAAAGCCCCTGAAGGAGCAACAACCACAGGTAAAAGTCATGATTTGCTGTAAGATGCTCTGTACAGAGTAGGTTCAACCAGCAGAGGGACGACCCTCACAGTTGGTTCAAACATCCTTTGCCACAAACAAAGTCAACATCAAATCAACCCTAATAAAGATAATCCTAATAAGAATTCTGGAAGTATAAACCATGACTAGTTTTGCTTGGCAAAATTAGGGATAATTTTATCCCAGTATTAGATGGGATCCTCCCCAAAAACCACACACCCCCCAAATTTGGAAGCCTGAAAGAATTCTCAGTGCAACTGTTGTCACATTTGGTTTGGTTTCACTTTTTTTGGTAGGCAAAATCCTGTATTACTCTCTCTTTTCTTTAGAAACACTTGAATTATTTTTACTGAATCTTCTGTAAAAAAATCAGCCTGAGGGTTAGACTTGTGCAGGCATGGGGAAATATCAGCAGAAACTGGCAATTCTGGCAATCATTGTAAACACAGGAAAAACAAGTCCTTTTTTTATCAGGTGGTGGCTATGACTCCCTGAATGCCTTGCTACAAGGCACAATGAAATCCTGATTTCCATGAAAGCATCTGACTCCTCACATATAAATAGCTTTTCTAAAAATTAAATTGGTATCTGTCTCTAGCTCAAAGAAGATGGGCCCAAACCTTCTGAACCCCTTTGGAGTAGACAGGTACAATAACTGGTCCCTCCTGACTTGCAAGAGCAAAGAAATTGTGGCTTCCCTGATATTTGGATTTCACTGTATGGCAGCTGGTAGAGTCCTCTGAAATGAGTTTTTCCGAGAAATATAATAAAGTAAAACTGGAACATAAATAGAAACCATGAAAAATATAAATCTGAAGGCAATGAAAATGCCAATATATTAAATTTTCAATTTAATCAAAGTCATGGGCCATTTAATGCAATATGAAGAAAAAATATTGAGAAATGAAATCATGGCAGTTTCTTCTGCTGCAGTTTATCTAAAAAACTCAGATTATATTGACTGTCTGTAGATCTCAACTTGTTTTAAACAAGCTGACCCAGCCAATCTAAGGCATGAGGGATTGTTTGGTCTCTGTGAAAAAAAAAAAAAAATCAACAGTTAATAGAGATGCATGCATGTGCTTCCAGCAGTGTGTGGAGTCCAGAGAAGTGTATGGGTCTCAGAAATACACTTCCTTTGGCACGACCCGCATCTAAACCACATTAAACTCAATATATTTCTGCTGATTTTGGTATCTGTAGTATTGGCTATGAATGAATAAGCTCCAAGCATTATAACAGCAAATGTTATAAATAAAACCCAAGATTAAGGCATGGGATTCTTGTGTGCAGTCATAAAATGCTTGGGATCAGAAATGTGTTCCACTGTTCTGATTCCACTCTCTTTCCATTTTGTTGCCAGGTCTTCTGTGCAAAACTATTCAGAAATTTGAAATTATATTTTGATGCTGTGGTAGGAAATAGGGAAAAATAAAAACTTTACACATTGCCTAGCTACAAGTCATGAAAAAAAAAAACCAAAATAAAGTTGGTGTTTCATATGAGTTCAGACTCTGTTAAACTGGAACACAAACACACCTGGATTTTAAATGGGAAGGGCATATGAAAGACGACTCCTGCCCCATGTGAAATTCTTATACTTTTAGTTAGAAAATGAAATAATTTGTAGTAGAATTATAGGATGGCTTAGGTTGGAAGGGACCTTGAAGTTTATCTAGTTCCAAATCCTCTGCTCTGGGCAGGGACACATTGCCTTAGACCAGGTTCCTCCAAGCCCCATTCAACCTGAGCTTAAACATCTCAGGGATGGGGAATTCACAGCTTATGCTTTTTGTTTGTTTGTTTCCCCCCAAAACAGTGTTAAAATAACTTCCCAATGGGATTTGTTCCATGTCTGCCTGGGGCAAGCCACACTTGCACACTGCACAGAAGTTCTATACAGAGCTAACTTCCTCCAGAAGCCTTTACTGCAGCAAAGAAAACTTACTGTGAGCTTTGTTTTCCATTTAAATGGAAAAGTGTTATATCTGCTTACTTAATCTAAAGCCAAACTCAAAATGCATTTGATTCTGCCTGCTATCAGGGTAAATATTATGGCTCTGAGACTGTCACATCAGAAATCACCCATCCACACTGCTGATCCTCTACACTGATGAAGAGTAATACATACTTCTTTCCCACATGTTCAACTTAACCATAGGCTTGCTATTTCTGAGCAATCAATGAAACACAGATGATAGATAACTCTTTTCTATTTCATTATTTTCCAGGTTTATCTCCCCAAGCCTGGCTGCACACCGTAAATGGCAAACACAGCTATAGTACTAGTCAGTGGTGGAATTTGATGGTTCTGTCCTCCACCATATAATTTAAAACCTGCTTTCACCCTTGGCAAGTCTCTCAATTAAAATCCCAATCACAATTTTTCTTGGGTCTCTGGATATCATTCACTAGATAGACCCAAGGGAAGAAACAGCTTTCTACTAAAAAGCAGGTGATGGTTTATCTCTGCCCAATATATTAGTGACACAACAAAAAATGTATAAAAAGAAACTGGTGCTCCTTAGAGAGAGGAAATTCAGAGCTTGCAAAGAAACTATGTCCATACTTCAAGTTTAACACGATGAAGTAACTGGGCATGTAATAATATTTTTCTTGCAAATTGTACCAAGATCACTTTAAACAGCTAACTAATTACAATTACAGTGTCTATATTTTCAGGCCTTTAAAGAAAAAATGAGCTTATACGAGAATGAAAAGCAACAGAAATACTCATTCTTTAATATTTTTGAACATTTGGATGTGATTTGTCACTGTGTTTACATTTAAATGCTATATGCATCAAGGCACACCAGAGGAATTAGGTTTCACTCATATGAAAATTCAGACAGGATATTAATTTTGTTCTGTAGCCTCTTTTAAGCTGGGATTTTAACATTCTACATTGTCTGACATACACAGAGGCAGAGGTTATGGTCAGCATCTGCCAGTACCACCATAAGCAATATTGGTGATTCTGAGTTGTGACTGGAATTTGAAGATTTGCTGAAAATTATGAGGTTAAATAACAACAACAAAACAGAACATAACAAAACAAAGCAAAGAAAAAAAAAGGGGACTTGTTTTCATCTGTCCTATTTTCTCAGGCATTCACATTTGCAAACTTTTCTAAGCATCAGCAAGAGCTAGAAACAAACTTTCTCATGCATTAAAAGAGAGAAGCTGAGTTTTCCATGTTCCGTGAGCCTGGACTGTAGAAAGGACAACAGAATAAATTCTGGGAATTGGCAATGCTCTGTAACAGAAATAGTTGGTGACAGTTGAAATAGCATCACGTTCCTTTGACTGTGTAACTTTGATATTGAAATTATCTTGCTGCATTCCCTTCCTCTGCAAACTGAACCTTATGTAATTGGAAAACAATAATCTAATATCATAATAGAGTTTTGTCATGGCCATTAGCCGGCATCTCCAGTGGAGATAAATACATATTATTAGTCCAATCTTCATGAGATCTTGCAGCATTTAGGACATTCCCTTGGGTCATCGTTGCATACACCTCCTATAGTAAATCTTAAATTGTGACAAATAATGTCTTTGTCCTGTGGATGTCCAGTGTCTTCTACATCTGTTTTTCTTCCAGAACATAACAAGTTTTTTCATGCAGCAAGGAAAATGGTAGTTAATGAATGATAGAAAAATATCATTTATCCTATTAAAGGCAAGTCTTTGTTTCCTGTTTCAGTGTGGTTTAGACCTCGTTGATGCAGAAACAGCATGATAAATATTTTATGAACAGGATCCAGCAAACACACAGTGGTAGGACGCTGCAGTGATTAAAGGAAGTGTTTAAACTTAGAGATAGATCTTGAGTCCAGCTGCCACAAAGCAATGCTTACTCATGCTGGAACAGGATGTCCAGAAGCCCTGGACAGCCCTGGCACGTCCATCCTTCTCCTTTTCTCCACCTTGCCCCCTCAAATGCCCTTCTGTTTCTCCTAACCTTCTGGTTATGGAGAGTCACAGCACTGGGAGCAGCAGAAGCCCCCCAACAAACCCTCTCTACCTCAACTGCAACCCCCAACCTGCAACCCGCCAGCAACAGGAGTAGATGTGCCAAAGAGCTCTGTGCAAATTACTCCTGCCAGGAAAATCCCCTACAATTCTGGCTTCTTTCAATTCCTCCCAGTTAGAGCAGAAATTTAACATCCTTCCCACCCTGCTTCTTTCAAGATCTTCCCACCAGGTCCAGGAAAGACATTATGACACCTGGCACAGGGAAAGGCTGGCTGCCTCCTGCCTGCCCAGCAGGACCCTCCTGCCAACCACCCTTCAGAGAGTTACTGCTAATTGCAGCAAAGAGCTTCCAGCTCAGAGTCCTGCCACTAAGTGGACCTCCCTGAGCACTACAAGGCTGTCACCTGGCAGCAAACCACCTCTCCCTCCTGGCACCACCAGCTGACAAAATGGAATAAGGACACATAAGCCAAGCTGTAAGTTTAAAGCAGTTTTTGCAAAAACAAACCTCTTCCCCAAGAAAAAGGTTATGGGAAGAGAATTGTGGTATGGTGAGTAGGAGGATATTTACTTTGGAAAACACAGTGGTCACTCCAATATCAGGATATTAGGAAGAAATTCTTCACTGTGAGGGTGGTAAGACACTGGAACAGGATGTCCAGAGAAGTTGTGGATGCCCAATCCCTGGAATTGTTCAAAGCCAGATTGGAGCAACCTAGTCTAGTGGAAGGTGTCCCTGCCCATGGCAGAGGGGTTGGAAATAAATGAGCTTTAAGATCCCTTCCAACACAAAACTATTTTATGATTCTTTGATTACATAAGCTTAAATTTCTCCAGGCCAAGCAAAACCAGCTCCGTGCCAAGTCAAACGACAGGATAACTCTCAGTTGCTGAGAAATGTGGTGTGAGAAACACTGGAGCAGTGGATGAAGATAGCTTATTCCCTTACCCTCAGTGTATTACTGAGTGCCTGCTCTGTGGGTTGAGGTTGGTGGGTTAAAAAGAAACTCACGTGATCCCTCGCATGGTGAGAAGTAATTCCTAATGCACTTGCATGTTATGCAAGAGTGAAGGCAAGTGGCAAACTAGCGGAAGCAAAATCCATTTTGTTATGACTCAGTCAGTGGGAGAAGGCTGGGAGTCAGCCAGAGGTTAGAGATGGATTTGCCTCTTTAAGCTGCTCACCCTCAGTCGCAGGGCTGGAGCAGGAGCAGTTCACTTCATGCTCTGCAGCGCCTGCCCTGCTGCAGGCTCTTTCCTCCTTCTCCTCCTCCTCCTCCTCCTCCTCCTCTTCCTCCTTATGCTCTCCCGACCCGCCCAGCACCATCCCCTGAGCACATTCAGCGGCTCCTAAAGAAAAACTCAATCTCATTTTCCTTTTCCCATTGGTTTTGCAATTTATTCAATGTTCAGCAGTGAGGAAAAGGCCAAGCAGCCAACTCCTTCCTTGCTGCTGGCTCACAACCCTTTAGAGGAGCCCAGTGAAGTAACACAGATCAAATCCCACTGGCACAACAGCCAGGCCTGGAAACACAGCTTGGGCATGGCTTTTTCACTCCTCTATGAGCCTGTGTGTTCCTGCAGAGTACACAAACATTCCCAGAGAAATCTCAGTCACTGTAACTGAATATAACATGGAACTGCTAATAAAGCAGCTTCTGCTGAACAATCTTCCTGCCCCTCCCCTTCCCACACTGGCTCCGAAGCCCTGACTGCAGAGGCACTGACTGATGGATGAATACAGAAAAAATTTAAACAATTCTGTGAGCAATTCTGATATTGCTGCAAGTGCTGAAAGTGTCATCGACCAATCCGATGCTCTCGGATAGTAATTTTTGTCCCACAGAAAAACCTTTCTTACACTTTCTTTTTCCACATCATTTATATGACTCAATTTTCTGCAACAGCACCTTAATTTGGTCAATTTAAACATTAACTTCTAGACAGGGTTGAATTATTTGCAGACGAATTAACACATAAATTACATTTTAGAATGCGGTGTGGATCCCAAATTATGCTTTTGTTCTAACAGGAAGGTCAATGCTCACTAAAAAGGTGAGTATCCAGGAATAAAACTTAGCAAAATCTTAGGAAAACACTGCTACTGGTTTCTTAATTGTTTTCCCTAGTAAATAAAGTGCATACCCAGCATGATGTGTAACCCCTGATATGGGCCAGCCTTAGGAAAGAGCCTTGGTGGACACAAAAACAATTAGTGGTGCACTCTGTGTTTTGTTATCATGTGCCAAGCCAGAAAATACGGTTTAAAGTGATTCTTTAATGGAATATCAGACATCCAGATACCCTCAGAGCAGAAAAGGCAGAAAAAGTAGAAATAGAAACAAACTGAAAAAAGAGTTGGAAAGGGATATTTATATATTTGGAGGGAGGGAAAAAAGGCCTGGAAAATGCAAAATAAACTGAGGATTTTGTGTCAGGACTACATGTCTTATATTTGGTAACTGAGAGCTTATTCTCCTATATCACTCTGAAGTCCTGGGAAAGTATAGATTCTCGTTTCAAGCAATTAAATTAATCCTTTTTTTTTTGTACTTGTTCTTTGTTTCTTTAATTGCATAATGCCATGAATTGGTATCAACTCAAACTGCTTGTATCAGCTCATTTATCTGCAAAGGCCACCAGCTTTCAATCCAATTCCTCTTCATTCATTGTCCTAGTGCAGTTATCTTTCAAGAATGCACAATAATTTGTGCTCAGCTGATGTATGGTTTTTGAAATATATTTGGATATGTGTGTAGTGTCAATGTTTGATTAATTTAATCAAGAAATGCAAAGGTGGATTTATTTCCTGAATCATTAGGCTTATGTTTTTTTTAATCATTAGGTGTTTCTACCCACAATACCTTTTAAAATATACATTGTCACCCAGCAGGGGTGATCTAACGTGGCTGGAAGGACCATGGGGAGCCAGGCAGATCTATCTCTGGACCTCAATTCAACATTTGTGTGAGGTGAAATGGGCCAAGATCTCCTTTCTTCCCATGTGCTTGTGCCCTGCTGCATCTGAACAGGGATTTGGTGTATATGACTTGATTCTATATAAATTATAAATAAAATATTTAAAAAAGCAAATGCCCATCCACCCACACAGGTTAAGGGCCAGTGAAATGTATGGCATGTCTTAGGACGTGTCTCCCAGAAGGGGCTGGACCTTTTGGTTTCTTTATGACCTTCTCCAGACCTTTTGCCTTCCACAGAGGTAAGAAAATCCACAGAGGTGGGATGAAAAGAAAATACCTTGGAGCTGCTGTCACGAAAAGCAACATGGGCAACAGACTTTGTAACTCCCAAGTTGGAGCAGAATTTGGTTCCTGAATTTGCAAATTTTATTTACTTCAATGCTATGATTAACTTTGATGGTTCAACATCAGCTAAAATCCTTGATCCAAAGCCATCAGGCCCGTGATATTTATAATCAGGTATTCCTACCACATCTAACCTCCTCCTCTCCCAAATACACTGTTCTCAGTTAAGTCTTTTTCATTCTTTAAAAAAAGATCCTCTTAATAAGGACCATTTTTTTTCTTTTTAAATTTAGTTTCCATTAGAGTAAAGCTCAACCAGGCAAAGATAATGCTCAAACTACTTAAAATCCTCTAAGTGGTTTTGTTTAAATTCTCAGAGTCTGTTGTGTAGCTCAGCCTGCTTTAAATGTCTAGAGTAATTTAAACCTCCTATAGGCTCATGAGTGCCACATGACTGAAATGGACACACATGTGCTACTGGTGGCATCCATCAGTTCAAGGTCGTTGGAAAAATTCACTTATTCTTTGTTTCCACATCTTTTGTCTCAAGTCCCTTGTCAAACACTCACCCCAGAGTAAAGTGATTACAAGAACATCAGTAGAAACATGGTTCATACTGCTTAAAATTCTTGAATCCACTAGTGTGTAACTTTAAAGAGATGTGTCTTGGAGGTACTATAAAAAAAATCTAAGATCAGTAAAAGAACTGTGTCACATAAGTCTCTGCATCTAGTGGAAGGTGTCCCTGCCCACTGCAGGAGGGTTGGAACTAGTTAATCTTTACAGTCCCTTCCAACACAAACATTCTGTGATTCTGTGATTGTATGATCTGATAATCCTTTATGTGTACCAAAAAAATTAAAAGAAGCATAGGAAGATCATAACTTCCAATGACTGGACAGTATTATTCACCATGTTGCTGAGTAAGATCTATAAAACAAGTCAAGTTTGGAACTTCTCTTTTCAAAAAACATAGGTTAGGGCTCAAAATTTCTTTCCAGAACTTGTAGGGAAGTTGTAGTCGAAATATTAATTCTCAGGATTTCTTTCAAACTCTTTTGCTCCTTTAAGAAAGCCTTGGCCTCCCAGTTAAAGATCCAATACAGGGAATTTGAATCTGAATGGAATTTGTTGAAAGATGACAGAAAATAACAGGAATTCCTGAACAGAATTCTTAAACAAGAGGGTTTGGTACAAGACTCCAAGTCCTGTAGATGAGTGGTGTGTAATGGAGAACCTGTTCAGAAAATACGCTTTCTCTTTCATGTAATTTTATTACCTAACCTACTAATCTACAAAATGTAGCTAATATTAGCAGCTATAATGAGCTCTATTAATTTATATCTTTCACCTTCAAAATAACAAAAAGCCATCAGCTGTGAAGCCAAAGATCAAATGTAAATATTTTAGCCCATAACAATTTCAGGGCATACCATGCCATGGGCTAAGAGCATTTATGAGTGGAGGTCAAATCCAGTGGCAGCCGCACTTCTCCTTGCAGGATCTCTCCCTGCTTGCAGCTTTCAGTTTGGGATGGGACTGACCTTGTTCCTCCTTTAAAGAACACATATTCCTGCTGATTGCTGCTATGCAGATGATGGCTGAAGGAAGGAGGAGGAACAATTAGGGAAAAGAACAGAGGACAGAAAAGTAGAAATGTGCAGTTATTCTGCTCCTTGCTTTCCTCCTACATACAAAGAGCAGCAGGAGAGCAGTAACAAAACATCTTTGTCTTCTGGAAGAAATAACACCAAAGCCTGTGCATCTGTTCCTTAGCCAAGGAGTGTTCTAGTCTCTGAACAAATCTTAACAAATCAAGTAATTCTTTCTTCCAAGATACATGCACAATCCTTTTTTATTACAGTTTGAATTTCTTCTCTGAAGCCCTGGGATTCTGACTTCTGTTGGGGGTGTTTTTCTTGGGAATCCCTGTTATTCTTCCTGCCTACAGCGTGTTTACCACCACAGGGAATCTGTCTGTATCGCTCCAGCTAAGCAGAACGCACCTAAAAGCCCCCTTAACATTGGTGGGCCCTGGAGTGTGACAGCATTGATGACTGAGGTGGTGTTTGGGCCTCAGCACTATTTAATTTATTAATGCAGATATAGCTATAGAGTCCAACTTTGACAGTTGCAGGCACCAGCTCACTGTGACTGAAGATACCCATGACCTGTGTGCAAAGTGTGATGCTACCACACTCCCTGATCCTGCTACCAGTGGTCCCCAATGGCCCTTTGTGTACTCAGCCATTAAAATGTACCTGCCTGCAGTGAGAGCCCTCCTGGACTCCTGTGAGTTTGCCAACTACTACCAGCAGAGAGCTGTTTTATAGACTGCAAATTGGCTGTTGATATTACTATCACATTTTATCTGAGCTGCCCCAAACGTATCGCTTGCAGGGCTTAGCAAGTGAGCATCTCATGTGGCTTAGTGAAAGTCAGCCAAACTTTCCCTGGAAGTGCTGAAGACCAGGCTGGATTAGGCTTTGAACAACCTGGTCTAGTGGAAGGTGTCCCTGTCCATGGCAGGGAAGTTGGAACTGGATGGTCTTTGAGGTCCCTTCCAACCCAAACCTTTCTATGATTCTAGGAAACCTGCCTGCTTCAGTGTGGACAAGGTCTTCTTTTTATCTGTCTTTCCCTCTCCTGAGAATTATTTAAACATCACTTAAACATAAAATAACTCAAGTCCCTCAGAGCAGCAATTCCTTGCCTCTTGTGATATCTCAGAGCCAAACTGAGGCACCTTTTTCCCAGGTGGTGCTTCCACCTCAGGCAGATGGTAGAAAAGTCTCCCCATGTGATGGGACATGTCTTCATGGCAACAGGCCATGGCTCTGGTCTCCCCCTCAAGAGCCCTCACACAGAAACTCAAACAAGCCAGGGACTCAGCTAGGCTTTGGCAAGTTTGCTTTTCATTTTTCTTCTGTTAGGGTGACAGGAGCAAATGAACAATTACAGCATTTTTAGTCCAGCTGACAAATTACATGTTAGTTCAATTTAGCCTAAGCACAATTTCCTAATCAAAGTCAAACCAAAGCAACCAAACAGGCTTATGTCTTCCAAAATTCATTAATCCAATTTTTTCACCTCTCCAGATCATTATTATTATTCCATGTTCTCAACCAAAGAAGAAAGCAGGAGAGCTTTGGGTTTGTTTTCTGATTGTCGTGGTTTGGTTTTTTTCCTGCTTCAAAGGAGTCTACACTAAAATGGTTACAAATACTTAATTAGAGAATGGAAATTACACGGACTGACCAAATGCAATTAAGCTATGCAGCTCATTTCAAAGCAGGATGTGAATTTAAATAAGGCTCAGCTTTGTGGAAGCTGCCTCCCTCTGATGGACATTTCTGTTTTGGATTTAAAAAAAAAGAACCTAATTTCTTACTACTCACTCAGCTCTGCTATTAATACAGATATCCAATCAGAGTCATTGCCAAGCTGCAGGGAAGTTTTTTATTTTCTAAAGTGAAAGAATGCCAAAAATGTCAGAGAATGAAGGAAGAAGAGAGGTAGAAGCTTAGAGGTGTTTTGCTCAAAATCTGATATTGATTCCCTGGGGAGTAGGATCCAGAATAACCATCTGTGTGAGTGGGGAGATGCCTCGAGCTAATCATTACATGATACGAAGCAGAGAAGTGTGTTTGAAGTTCCAGATTGTTCAAGTTTTTAGAAGCCTGAGGCAGGAAAACAGGTCTATGGGATGCCACCTGGAGCCGTCTGCTGGAGGTGGAAATTGTTCCATAATTTAAAAGAATGAATCTTAACTTAAAGAATACCAAGTTTTCTCCACAAAGAAATATGTGCCAAAGCCTGGTTAATTCTAACAATCATATATATGTGAATCATATATTCTGGTCATACAGATAGAATGAAAAACTGCCCTAGATTTAGGTGGCCTGAATTATTTCTGATTTTTATTTCATTTGTTCATTATTTTTATAGTTTTTTAACAGAATTACTTTTTTTTGTTTGTTTCCTGTGAAACACTTCAGGGATTTATGACTCCCCTTTTCCCATCTGGTAGGAAATGCTATCTCATAGATTTTGAGTTATTCTACCCTGTTTTCTGATGTCATGGGCCTTCTGCAGCATGGTTGATGGTAGAAATTGAGAAAGGGCTAGCTTGAACCTGAGTTTTCTGCTTCTGAAGGAAAGTAGTTTTTTAATTTTCATGTAGAAGATAGAGGGTGTGGAATTAAAACAATATATAAAGAATCACCACTTGAGTTTTGTAAACAACTTAACCATAGAGCTGTTAATCCACTTTCTCATTTTAATGTTTTGTTGACCAGTAGATAGTGCCAAATTCTTGATCATCACCGACCTTGACTAAACCAAATATCTAAGGGCAGAAACTGGATTTGTTTTGCTCTTAGAAATAACTGTGTTTACCTAAAGATTCTGTGTGGCAAACGGGGTCATTTATTCTAAATTTAAGTGTCTCCCTTGGTGAAAGAAGGTTTTTTTGGATGTAAATTTTCATGGAATCATAGAATGACTTGGGTTGGAAGAGACCTTAACGATCATCCAGTCCAACCCCTCTGCCGTGGAAGGGACATCATCTACTAGACCAGGTTGCTCAAAGAAAGCTCCATCCAGCCTGGCCTTGAACACTTCCAGGGATAGGGATGGGATTTTGGACTTTAGGACCTGCCTCCATCTAGATACTATTAAATTATATCTGCATCTCCCTAAAGTCCTTGCTTGGGTCTAAATTTTATTTTTAAAAAAAAGCTAAGATACTGGAGAGCACCTGGACGTCTGTCAGTGCCTCACCCCTTCCCTCCTGTCAGCCCAATTCCCCACAGATAACACTTGAAGATAGTGAAAGTTTTAACTAAATCACTGGGACTGCCATTGCTTTCCTAGACTCAGAAAGTGAAAGTTTTAACTAAATCACTGGGACTGCCATTGTTTTCCTAGACTCAGAAATTCAGAGAAGATAAATGATACTGGGTGGCTTCTGTGGCACATAATGCTTTTTATCCACAAAGCATGCAGCTAATATTCATACAAAACCAAAGGGATTTATGCAATAAAATTCTGCTTATAGGCACTTTCCAAATCACCATAGAAAAGGCTGTTAACCAAAACCCAGTGAGGCATTGACTCAGCCATTAAACACCCTGTAGATGTTTCTCAAATATATAACAGCTGGATTTTTGAGGAAATTAGAGCTCCAGCAGTCAAGAGTTCATTAATTTCAGGGCATAGTTAATTTTGTCTTTGCCCTTGGAGTTATTCACTTTAGACATGCAATACCCTTTGAGTGTCTATGCATCTACATTTAAAACCAGACACTTTCAATGTCTCTGCAATACCTCTGACATCCTTTAGACATCCATTTTAGGATGAAATGATCCCATCCAGAAAGCCACACTTTACTAGGAGACAGTGGTGGTCTAATCAAAGGTAGGTGTTGGAGACAACCAGTTTCAGTCAGATGAATGCTCCTCAAAGTGAGTACAACTGCTAAAGCTTAGTGCCTGTGCTGTAAATAATCGTGCACATTTTGTCCACAATAAATACATATTTTTTCTTTTTTTTTTATTTTTTAATTTTTTAAAATTTTTTAGGCTATTTTTCACTTTTTAAAATATTTTGTTAGGTTTTGTTATGCTATAACAAAGAGACCCAGAAGATTTTTCCTATATTGGTAAATGAATTGGGAATGTGACATGGGATCAAGTACTGCCTATGGTACAGTCCATGCTGCTAGTGCAGTCCTCAGGACAAGACTGGCCCATGCCAATTGTAAGGGCTGGAGCAGGAAATAGCATCAGCCAGGGACTGTTCCCACTAAGCAATTTGAACTGGGGAAGGTGGTTAGGCAAGTACAGAAACAGATGTGAGATAGGAGGTGGTTCACTCTGTTTGACCTCAGTGCTAGAAAAAGATTCTTGGCTAATTTTATTGGATAGTATAAACATGGGTATTTAATCTCAAAATGCTGGAAGGCACTGCTGAATACTTCAAATGGCTATGACACAACATGGAAACTTGGCATTTGCTTGAAATAAGGTATGGGAGTAGTGATACATGATTATGATGCCTTACAAGGCCATAGTCTTTTTTCTCACTCACATAAAGCTCCTTCTTTTCCATCTTCTTGCATAGTACAGTGAAAGACATGGAACAGGCTTGTATTCTTCAAGGCAGAATCATCTGTCAAGTATTACTGAGGTGAGATATTGATTTCACTTTTGAGGCATGATGAAATGAGAATGTTGGAGGTGGGCAGAATGGTTCGATGCAATGTCAGACATATTCCTTCACTTGACATCCAGTGTTAGAGAAAACAAAAAAATGCATGTTCACCTTTATTAGTAAATACAGATTGAAAAATCTGATAATATGAATTCCTATGGCCAATGGCTCTTCACTTATTTGGTGCCTTCTATGTTTTTGGGCTCATTACTGCACAAATTTATGGAAAATGAGGAAGCTGTAAGATTTAGATTTTAAACTTTCTCTTCATACATCATTTTTGACAGCTCTGATAACCTGATTTCCTGCCACCTCCCTGTGATTTCGATTCAAACCTGACTGAGCACTCAGAAAAAAATTTTATTTGGATGAGTCTGCAAATAACTTTGTGTACTTCTCTGTCTTTTTCTGTATTTGCATGATTCCACTCATTTCAGTGAGTGCTTACACAGCTTTGAAAACTTAGGCACAAATAAATTAAAACAGAGCTTAGCTCATGAAGTGCTCCAAATCACTCATGAAAGTCAATGTGTCTGTGATGCAGTTTGACAGAGGAAGATGGAAAACTCAAGAGGCCTGATGGATACCTAGACCAGTACAACACACTGTAGCTGGATTTAATACTGCACCCAAACTGAGATAACTTAGTTAAAAACAGCAGGGACTGTGCTTGCTTTGTGTTGGTGGTGAAAGAAGAACAGCAGTATCCTGTGGCATCAGCAAGATTCAAAAAGCATGAGAAACAAGCAAAGGGACTTCTCTTGAATTGTTAATGAATTATGGAAATTATGATGTTACAGAAGGAACAAAGATAAAATGGCTCATTCTCGCAACCAAAGAAAAGAGAGAAAACTGAAGACTGTGCATTTATCAGAAGCGTCGATTCTGCTGCTGAGAACATTTTGGCAATGACAAAATTAAATACCACGAATTATGGAGATTATTTAATGTGTGTAACTGCTTTGAATAGAAGAAGGTACAAAGGCATGTCAAAAGATTGCAAAAATTAGCAGCTGAATTTGGCAGCCGGCGAAGAAAGAAGGCCATGTGCAAGTCATCATGGCAGCATAAACCAGTAAACAATTGGAGAGGGTGGGCGAGGAGCTGAGCATTGGATTGATGCAGTAAGAGAAGACTGCACGTGTATGTGGTGAAAAAGCCTCTCAGAAAAATGGACAGAGAAATCACAGCAATCATGCTCTGCAGAGGCTGGGAGGTGTGGGAGCAATCTAACAGAAGGTTGCAACAGTCTACAAAAAGTGGGTGCTAGAAGAGAGCTTGTGTCTGAAATTGAAATATCAGAAAGATTTGGGGTTATGTTCTTACAATGGTTTTGATGCAAGAACACTACCCTGCTGTATGTTTTCCATAAAAAAATAAGTTTTAGCACAAATTCTGATACTAGCACGTGTTTGCCTGCAAGTTAATCTTCTGTTCTATAAATGATGTTATGCTTCCTCACAGGAGTAATAGTTAGAATGATTTAAATCCTTCTCTCCTTTGTAGGCAGAGCTCTTAGTTAGAATTCATCCCCATGAGGTACCATGATGTTCCCGCTTGCAGGGGCTGTACCTCAAAGGAATGTCAGCAGTGTAGCAGAGCCCTTGAAACAGGAACATGAGGCTACTGACCCATTATTCCCATGGGACACCCATAAGAGTAAAATCACTGAGTTTCGGGGCATTCGTTTTTTTAACTTTGGATATTTATCTTTAAAAGAAACCTTTTATGGGAAAAAATAGCTTTAATCAGCAATCCAGTCTTGTTGTGGTGAAAAAAGTGCAGTGTAAATTCCTCGGATACTTCCGGAAAAGAGATCTGGTAGGGTAAGAAATGTCAAAACACAGGTGGTATGAAACAGGACAGTGGAGTCACTACTAGTGGCCAAGTTGTATCGATCGATGAGATGGAAGACGATGGAATCAGTGGCAGTGGGTAAATGGGAGGGGGAGGAGGAAGGGGAAGAGGAGGAGGAGAAGGGAAAAAGCACAGCATGACAGCATTTCATATGGTGGAGCTGGGTTCAGAAGAGAGTATATGGGGTGAAGAGCTTTGAGCACACCATTGTAATGAACACAGTGCAAAGTGCAAAAGCTTTTTATTTCCTTCTTTTCACTTTCAGAAGCCAGATGATCCCATGCCTCCAAGACACCTAATCAGAGTTAAAAGAAAAAAAATGGAAAAAATGAACAAAAAGAAAAAAAAACCAATAAATTCCATTCATGGATAAACACAACTGTAACTATCCTTCTGTATCCCCAGATCTATTAGCGTAAGTATTTTAATTCAATTTATTGTTTTGGTCATAATTTCTCAGTGTGGCATGAAAGTAATTAAAATAAAAGGTCTGCAAAGGCATCTAATTCCCTCTTCCCAGCTGTCTTCTGAAGCTTAAGGCTGGTTACAGCCACAAACCAAGCAAAGAAGTTTGCTAAACATTTATTTCTTATCTATATTGAAAAAGTGCCCTTTTTTTCCCCTCACAGAAAAGGGTGGTTGTGTCTTAGTTTGTCAGTAGAATTCCTTTCAACCTAAACCCTTGTTTTATGCAACCATTTTTATCCATAATTGTAGCTATGGGGCCTGATCCTATTTTCACACTAGAAAAGGCAGTCGATTTCAATCCAGCCAGTCGTGGTCAGACTTCTGTAAATGAGATTAGAATTGAGCCTATGTCAAACACAGCAGAGCCAGAAAAAGATTTATTTCTATCATTGAACTCTTCGGGTGAAGATTTGTCCAGTTAAAATATATTATCTATTATACTTTGGACAGCATGACCAAACCAAACAAACACTCAAAATTGGATGTTTGGAAGGAAAAGATTTCTGTTTTTCACCTTCAGAGTAGGATCATCTGAGAGCTTTTGTTGATCTGAGAACTTCTTTACAATTCTGCAAAGATCATGAAGACCTGCACCGACACCTTTGGCAAAAGGCCTGGGCTGTGTTCCGAAGAAAAGAGAGGATGTTGTTCTTCAGGGTGTTCTGAGTTTGAAGCTTCACACCCTTTTACAGCCATTGATGCATTGGCTAGAAAATTTATTGCATGTCCATGCCTTCAGGAAATTTGTGTTTCTGGGGTGAGCAGCGGCTGGTGTTCACTTCAGGCTTGTGCAAGTGATCTGCCAAATCTTGGATTTCTCCTGACCCCCATTCAACAGTAAGCAAAATAATCCCCTTTCTTTAGCACTAACGAGCAAACAGATGCAGTCAAAACAACCAGCCTCACCCACAGCAGTGCATATGCCCATTTCACCAAAAGCCCCAAACTTACCAGAATTACTCTTGCAAACTTCCAGTGCCACACCTAAAGTGTTCTTAGGTGAAACAACTTGAGACATGGTTTTCAATAACTGCCGCTGTGTCTGCCAGCTATTTCTACAGAGCACTCCCAGGAGCAGTGTTGCCAGGCCTCTTTATGAATTTTCTTGCTTGACCTTGAAGGTTTCCACTATGTCTCTAATGGAGGTGACTATTGTGTATCCCACCATTTCCCTGGATAGTCCTGCCTGGACATCCACAGTAAGTGTCTAAAGTATTTAGCATCAGTAGCTACCTAAATGCCCAGTGAAATACCAGGAGTTTTAAGGGATTCTAGGCATCCACAAATCTTTAAGAGTCTGAGAGTAAGCTTCTTTCATTCTTCTTTCATTCTTCTTCAGTATGTTGACCTTTATTGCTTTCCCTTGGCTTTCCCTCGGTTCCTTCAATTTTTTGAGGTCTCTCCAATGCTCTGAGTATTTGATCCTGTCTCTCAAAAGACAGAGAAATCCTGATCCTCTGGTGCTCTCGGGGACTTTTGCAGGTCCCTTTTGCTTCCACTGAAGTCTTAAAATAAAACTCCTTTTCATTACACTTTGGCATTCATTTTTGGATATGATACTAGGATAGTGTTTACCAAACCTATAAAAAGAACATGAAAAGCTGATGTGATGAAGGAGGAAAGTAAACAGGAACACAATACTCCTTAAACTAAAACCTTTTAAACTTAGATATTGCATTCTAAAAATGCCAACAGTGTAGATAAAAAGGAATCACATCAAGAAATGTGAACCACATTTCCGTTTGAAGCACTGCTCTGTAATTAGTTTTTTTCCTCCTGGCAGACTCACTGAATAACTGTTGAAAGAAACACTGATGGTATTGGAAGCAGGGGTGCAGTGCACATGCCGCCATCGCTCCATAGCCATCCTGCTGCCCTGCTACAGGGTCCCAGGGTCACATCATAACACTGATAACCACTCTGAAAGGCAGGTTTCAGTGTGAAATCAGTTGTTTTTTTGTGAATCCAGGTATGGTTAAAGAGGTCACTGACCCTCAAGCTCCCCACTACCCATTCTAGCTGACAAATGATAAATGATCTTTAGAGCAGTCCCAAATCCATGCCAGTGCAAAGTGAAACAGGTTTTATAAAGAAAACCTCTCCATCTTTTCAGTCCACATCTCACTCAAGTCAATTAAGAGCCATTTTTTCAGCACAGGGTAGGAAACAACTCTTGAGGAGGAAGGAGTGAGTGGTGCCAGTCATCTCATTTACTGTTCATACCCACCCATCTGAGAGATGTACCTCAGGAACTGACAATTGCTGGTGCCCCTTGCAGGGCAGTTCCGTGACAGTCAGCTTTTGCATAACCAAATACTAATTATTTGTATCTACTGCAGCTTCAAGAAGATTAGTGCAGCTTTTTAGGCTGTGCATAATGACTTCCAGACATGAGCTAGAAATAAAGGAAGTCAAGAAATGTTCATTAGAAATATAAATGGGCATTACCTGTGTTTAAATAGGATATATCGCAGTATTAGTAGGCATTAATTATTAGTCATATGGCATTTATAAAATCAGTATTTAGAGGGATAATTAGTTGGTAGTTTACATTCACAATTTCGTGTTTACCCAATCAGATGGGAAGAAATATTAACTAGTTTACCTCTGTTCAGAAACTGCTTTGTGAAGCTTTCAGGATATCTGGAAGTAGGAGACTCAGTCTAATCACAAGTTCAGTGCCAGGGAATGGCAACTCAGCACAAAAAACTTCTCTTGTTAATGTATCACCTAGAATACAATCATCTGACTCTCTGTACAATTATCAGGTGAGTTTTGCATTAAATTATTTTAATCTGTATAAAGTAAGTAACTGCAGACAGTGATATTCTAAAAATAGTAAACAAGTGTATCTTGTACAAGCTGGCTTTCTTATCAGTGTGGGAAAAGCCCCAACTCATTACTTATTTTCTGACCTTCTTACTTCCCACATATTCTCATCCTCCTTATTTCCTAATAAGTAGCAACTTTTCATTGACATTTTATCAAGCAGTTTTCATATTTTTCTTTTATATTATGCAGCTTGAATATTGAAGTATACAAATTGTTAATGTTTAAATTATAGTCTTGATATATTGAAGATGCATTGGAAAATCGACATGTAAGATACAGTTCAGACCACTTAAAAAACAGAGATCTAAAGCACAAAACTAGTCAGCTCATCCCTGTCAGTGAGAAACAGGGTTTCAAAAATACATTACGCAGAAGCCTTCATCGAGGCTGCTGATGTGAAAGTGAGACCACGTGCTCCTCCCTGGGCTGAATAGGCATCCTGCTTTCATTGCCCAGGAGATGAACAATGTAGAGCTCTATTAATCACAATAAGGATTGCAATAAATCATAACAAGGGTTCTGTCCCAACCGAGGAATGAAGCAAAATCTGAATCTGGGGCTGAATGCAGAGATAAGTTAATTCATCAGGGAATTGTCAGCAAAGAATGTGCCTTAATCTCAATTACTAGTAGACCACCATGTTAGAGCCCTGAAACATGTCTAGGTGTTAATACAAAAAGCAAACAAGGTGTCAGCATGGAATGACATGCTAATCTCACTTTCTGAGGTGCTGCTGGATATAAACAGCAATGTTGCTTAAATTCGTAGGTATCTCAAAGCAAGAAAGCATCCTTTTCTTTATGTGCTGTGCTGCCCCACATGTAACATATGAGTCGACAGAAAAGCACTTCTCTGACTTCCATACTGGAAGTTTAGGAATCTCAGGATGCTAAGGAAATGGTAGTTTTTAGTTTGCCTTTCAGCATGATGGGGGAGAACATGAGGTTCCTTGCACTCAGACAAAGTAAACTCTGCAATGTTGTGGTCAGTCCTCTTGTGAGATATTAAGGTAAATACAGTTGACAGTTGATGATTTTTATATGTAACAGAGATGTCCAGATTTCCTTTATAATAGTTGTCCAGATTTCCTTTGTAATAACGGAGAAAGGATTAGATACTTGTAGGCTGAAATGCCTTTTGTCCTAAGAGACATTACATGTTTAATTCTTTTAAAGTCCAGATGAGGACACAAAGTTGATGAGGGGGCTGGACCATCTCTTGTATGAAGACAGGTTGAGAGAATTGGGGTTATTCAACCTGGAGAAGAGAAAACTCGGAGAGAGCTCATTGCAGCCTTCATATTCTTAAAGGGAGCTTGTAAAAAAAGAGAGAGAGCAACTTTTTACATATGTAGCTAGTGATAGGACAAGAGGGAATGACATTAAACTGAAAGTGGACAGATTTAGGTTACATATTAGAAAGAAATTATTTATTTGGAGTGTGGTGAGACATTGACACAGGTTGCCCAGAGAATATGTGGCTACCCCATCCCTGGAAGTGTTCAAGAGCAGATTGGATGGGGCCCTGAGCAATCTGGTCTAATGGAAGGTGTCCTCTCGAGGAACACCAGATGAGCTTTAAGGTCTCTTCGAACACAAACCATTCTATGATTCTATAAGAGTTTTTCTTCAAGCAAGAGAGTCTTCTTGATCTGTGATGCTGAATAAAGTTTTTCAACTTATATTTTTATCCCAAGGTGAAAAATCCATGAATTTGAGTGTGTTAAGTACCTGAACTGTCACAGACACTAGCTAGTACTAGTTTCTGACCAAATTTAAGCATGTTTATTTAAGAGAAAGAAAGAAGTAATCAGTCAAAACAGTTTGTGCTTTCTTGCCAAGCTCCTTGCCTCTAAGTGCCATCTTCAGCAGTGTATTGTCAATGTCATTTATTTCTTTGTCTAAATGCTATGCCAGAAAGTCTTCTATCACTTCAGATTTTCATCTTCAAACATACTCGAGTGATCTGTCTTCTCTTACCAATGTCTGCCATCATTACTCCTCTCTTTTGGATATTAAAGTGTTGGAGCTCATGCAAAGCAATTATTGCTCTTTTTCTAACTTGGCAGATTTTATTTGTAGTTCATACTGTTTTCCTTTCAAACTTTTTTCCTCCCAAACTTTTTTTCTCCCTACTGCATTTTTTATTTTACTGGCGACTGTGAGCTCTTCCTTCCTGAGGTGACCTATAAAGGATTTTTTTCTTTAATTGGACTTATGTTTTGTCTCTTTCTGGAACACAAAGATATTCTTTCTTTTTGTTTATTTATTCACAGCAATTATTTTTTCTTGACTATTTCAGGAATGTCAGTGCTGGCTTTTTCTGATTTTTCTGAATGTTACTTTGAATCTTCCCAAGGACAGTTATTATTAGCTCTTACATTGCAGCTGACTGGATATGGGTGTTGAAAGTTTAATCTGTTATCTCCATAAAATATAATTACTTGTACCCACCAACCTTGAAACGAGCCCATATTTATATTAAAAAACCTAACTATTTCTCAGTGAAAGCAAAATTTACTAGCTATCCTGTCTCCTCCAGAAATGTTCTCCAAAAGTGCTTGCTTCATTAGACATATATTATCTTGCCTAAATCTCAGTTAGGCTTTCATATCTATATACATGTGCCTAATATTAATAAAGTAAAATCTTACAACCTCCCACTCCCTCTCCCATAAAGAAACATATTGTACCTAACTTCCGTCAAAACTTCCCAAGGAATATTTCACTGACACTGTGCAGTTGTCTAGTTTGCAGTTTCTTATCCCAGTATTAGTGCTTGAAACTAGTCAGGTGAATCAAACCTTAAATGCCTATTTTTCTTCTCTGTGTATGAAGACAACAAGTAAATCTTACAGCAATGCGCTTTGTCAGGTGAGATGAGTTCCATGTCATGTCTTCACCCCCTATTTTCCCTTCCCCAGTATGTTCCTCTTGTCCTTCCTAAGCAAGGCTAGATGGTTTGCATCAGAACACACGACGTGTGTGTGGAATGCACCCATGCCACCACAACAAAGCATTGCCTAAAAGGAAAGCTCCTTGTGTCTCTGTTGCTTACATTTCCCGCAGCTTATTTTGAACCTGTCTTTGGTGACTGTCAGGGCCTTTATATTAGGTATTTCTTCTCACTCCCCAGGTTTATTTTTTTGCCCAAATGGATTCTCATCTGTCTCTTTTCTCAGTTTGTTTTATTACACTGAGTAGACCAAGATCCTCTAGTCCTCTCTTAAGAGAGAGATCTTTTTCCTCCGATCTTTTTTGTAGACCTTACTAATGAGACTATTTGATCTAAGTCCTTTAAAGGGGCTTTCTGCGGGGCATTAATTATCCCTCTCAATGTATGTTAATACTTTACAGTTAAGTAGGAAACTTCACATCACTGAGAAGGAAATTCATAGGGCTGCTCTACTCCATTAAATGTCTCTCCTCAAATTTTGCTACTATGGCTTTCATCATAGAATCATTTGGGTTGGAAAAGACCTATAAGGTCATTGATTCCAACCATTGAGTCTAACTTTGTTGCCATTTGCTGGAATAAACAGCATCCTGTGTTAAAATAAAGGGATCTGTGGTTTGAACACCAGTCAAGAGAAGTAGCTGTTGAATTGTGTCCTCGCCTGCTGTGGCCAACAAGTTCAATGACAGAGATAAATGGAAGTTGGCAGCATTACTGGATCCATATTTTAAGCAAAAATTGAAAACTCACTTCCGCAAAGTGCTGACATGGCTATGTAGAAAGATGAACCACTATGTGCAGAATCCGTCCTCCCTCCTTTACCTGCTGTGCTGAGTGCTCTGCAAGTTGGTATTTCACATACCAGCGGAAAGAGCCATGTGATGAAGCTGAGAGTCTTCTGAGTGGAAAAAGAAATACCCTAAAATGAATCAAGGTCAAGAGCTCTATAAGGGACAGTGAGCCTAGGGCAAAGGTGTTTGGGGCTGTAATCTGACATGAGCCATGGGCTGGGCCATGCAAAGCATCAGTCAAACACAAATCTAATTCAGTCGTCTAAAAATGTGTTCAGTGCTATTTGGGATGCCCTAAAATAATGTGTCTGGACTGCAGCTGCTGACCAAAATGGGCACAGGTTTCCTGAACATGGCAACATGATATCTCTTAGCTCTATGTTAATGTCTTAGGTGTTCTATTGCATCTCATATGCCACAGAGCAATTACGTACTCAGAAATGAGCTGATCCCCTAGTGCACCAAACTCCAAAATGTAACCTGTTAGATGTATCTGTCTTCAGCTCAAATTGAATCCTGCTTTTTTATTGGTCAGCTGAATCCCACCTTGTGTTTGTGTCTTGCTGTACCTACTTGCAAAGAGAGACTGTGGGCTGACCTGAAGGTGTGGAAACGAACAGGAGATGAAGACTTCTGTGCTGGTCTGTTGGAGGACATAGACACACTCCTTGAGATCAAAACATTGTCATTCTTGATTTCTTGGTTACTTGATCCTAACTGGAAGGACATTTGTTTCTATATAGTGCAGCAAATGATATCTGTGAACAAGACTCTGGTTACTTTAATCCTCTCTATTCCAGGAATAGGTTGATCAAAACATAATTTTGTATAATAATTCGTTTCTGTTTTGTCTTAGAAAGAGATTTATTCATCCATCAGGAGCAATTTCCAGATTTGTCCTAAATTTCCAGATAATCCTTTCTGATTTCAAGTAAGTGGTTGACTGCTAAGTGACAACCATTTGCAGATGTCAGTGCCTCCGGTTAGGTTTCTGAATGATTGGCTATTCCGAAAATTATGCACATATTATCTAATGGAGATATTCCTACTTCCTGTACATGAAATGAAATATCAGGATAGTCCATGTAGGCCATGTTTCCTACGTTTTTATCCCTACACCCATTATTTTCATGGAGAAGTTGGCCCTATTTAATATATGCAAGCTGTTCAATTGCTTACACAAACAGTAATGGTGATATCAAATTATATGGAAATGCAAAACACATTTCACTGTTTAATATCACATTTAGGAAAGCCCAGAAGAAAAGGTCTAGAGATTAATCTCAAGAAGTATATTGATTAAAACTTTATGTCTAATTAGAGGGAGTTGGAGCTATAAAGCTAATACAGCCATGATTTTTCAATATTTCCCAGAGCCAATGTCCCTTTGTGCTGCCTGCTGGGTGATTCTTCAGAATTATGTATTACCTTCAGCTCCATTCAATTTGCTACCATACGACCAGTGTCTGACAACAACAAAAATGTGTGCTCTTAAAAGCATAGCCATTATCGTATCTTCTTTTATTGTCTGGTAGTTACAGTATGTTCTATTACATTACATGAAAAATAGAGTCTGTCTTTTCTCTGATTAGATATAGAGGAAAGATGGGCACTGTATTTTGTCAGAATTTACAGGAGGTGATACGGGTAAATGAATAAAATATTCTAAGTTAGTCTTTACCTTGTTTCTTCCTTTGCTGACTATAGAGATCTCTTCATATTCTTTCCTTTTATATAACAGTCTTAGCCAGAAGCACATTTTTCTTTTTCTCTGATCTTCATCATTTTTAGTGGATACTGGAACTTATGACAGTGGTTCCAGGTCTTACAGCAGATGGCAGCTTTCTAAGCAGGCTAAGAGGAGGATTTTTCTTGCAATCCCTGAAAGAGGGCATTTAAATAAAAGGGTTACAACTGATGGCTAGTCTTGACCCCTAAAATCCTATAAAATCATCACTGACTGAGAACTGTCTTCTCTTTTGCTCTGTTCATGTGTATGGAAGTGAAGAAGTTTGGTGATGGACAAATCTAAACCCAAAAACCAGAAGTGCAGATTTTTCTCCCCACTTTAGCCTTTAGTGCATACGTTGGTCTCCTATTTTCCATAAGGGTTTGGGGTTCTTTCGTGTGAAAGCTGCCATAGGAGAACCAACACAGGAAAAATGTGTGAGTGAAAAATTCCAATCTATTATCTATTACTAGCTCTACAAAAAGAGTAGTCCAATGGAAGAACATCATAGTCTACATTTCTAAAGGAGGCTGGTAGTTTTGAGCAACCTAATTTTCAAAGTAACTAAGTATCCAAAAATGCAAGTAAATCCCCTAGAACCACTCTTGATATTTCACAGTCAAGTCATGTATCTTCCTTTGGTCATGATAATTTTTTTGTTTACAAGCCTGAAAAGAGAGACAACGTTGGAATTTTAGGAGATTCCATTCATGCAAAGCAAAGAAAAATGAAACACTCTTCTATAAATGAACCATGATCCGTTTCCCATGCCCAATTAAGATGTCAATATATCTTTAGCCTGACTTATGTCTCAGTTTAAACTTGGTATTGCTAAAACAACATTCCTAATCTCCACCCCTTCCCTGAACTTGCATTCTTCTCTTCTTTTCAGCCATTCTAAAAAATAACAGCGTCATACTCATCAATCAAGCTTATCATTTGGACATGATATTCACCCAGATGGATTTTATTCTGTCATATCAAGCTATTTCTAAGTCTCATAGATACTTCCTGAAAAAAAGCTGTAAATATTCTAATCTATCTATTGAGTTAAATTGTATCCAGGTTCTGAGCACCTGATGTCTGAAGCCTCAACAAACATAATTCTGTCCTGTCTTCTTTTTACTTCGTATTTTCTCTTGACTCTCATCTCTTTTGCAATGTCTATAAAAACTTGATAACATTCAAATTAGATGGGTGCTGCAAACTACTGCCTATACCATCATTTGTTCCTTTTCAATTGCCTTTTTACTTATCTATTGAAAATTACCTGCTTAAAGGAGTCACTTTTTCTTTTATATACGTACAGTAGCTCTAGTGACTACACTAAGATTAAAAAAAAAGATAGCTACTATATTTAAATGTAATTACTCAAACCATTTCTAAAAGTGAACAGCTTTTTAACTAGCTCAGTTCTAGCCAAATATCAGAGTATTCTTGTGAAAGCCATCCCCATCTTTATTGAAGATAATGACCTGAAATAAAGGTACATTTGAAAACATTTGGAGCCATCCTTCTTTATAATACTCCAAGGTATAGATTTTAAATGGGACCACTGCATAACTCTCATCTTTACTGAATTGATAATTTACTTTATTCCAGCTTGGTTACCCTACAAAAAGAAACTAATGCCTTCTAATAATGGTTGGCACAGAATATTGTGCTACTTGGACATGTTTACATGAATTTTACATAAATGAATAAGTAAAGTAATGGTGCCTGTCAGTGCATTATTTATCATTACTTACTGAATTGTAAGTGCATGGCCAGAGCTTGCTAGCAGTGAGAATCTGCACAGGTTGCTCTAGCAAATGGATTTTTTTCTGTGATTTATCTTCAGCTGCAACCTAGTGGCCGGCTGTGATTCAGCTCTCAGTAAAATAGAGTTGTGATGGTACAAAATGCCTGCAGACTCACTGCTCTTTAGAGTTGTGTTATTGTGATCCTGTGCCAGACTCACTCAGACAGGTACAACTGAGTGGGGACCTTTGGAGGCCTCCCAGAGGGAGATGCAGGAAGGCACGGGTGTCCCATTAGATCCCTGTCACATCTGCCAGAGCCAGGTGGGTGTTTCAGATGTTCTAGTGCATCTCTAAAGATATTGAAGTCTGTGAGCAGTTGTGTTGAGTCCCTGGGTCATATGTTAACCTTCGTGTAGACACCTATAATGGGTGTGAATTGAGACAGAAATACTACTCGAGGTGTCTAGACTGTGTTAGCTCACACTGACTGACAGACAGTGGAGAGAGGGATATTCCCTGAAAGTTGATTAGTTGATCTTAAAAGTTGATTAGTTGATCTAAAAGCAAATTAGATGATCCCTGGATATGCCTTGAAGATGATTTAATTTAGTAAACCAGGTTAAAGTAATGCTATAATAGATATGTAAAGTTTGTGGAAATAATTCCTGTCCCAAAACAAAAAAGAAGGAAATAACAAGGAAATGGAGCTCATTATTTTTATTTGATAAAGTCTGTCTGCTGACACAAGAAAATGGATTGAATGGAGTGATTCATCAGCACTGAAAGTATATGAGCCTGTCAGATGAGGTGCAGAAATAGCTCCTAAGTTTTGGTACAGATCAAGTCGAATAGTCTGGAGCCCATGTTTTAGAAACGTACCTGCATGTGCCAAAACCCAACATAATATGCCTGAATTCCCTTCTTATTGTTAAATTTCCCATGTACTTGCAGATGGCCATGAACTGGGATTGAGCTTGAAAAGAAATCGGAATCACTTCCCAACTCACTCTGACAAACTGAAAGGGTGAAGAATCAACGTTAAGAAGCTTATTTCTGAATCTACATGTGCAGAATTTGAGAATGAGCAAGATACCAGGATGAACCCAGCAATAAGTGACAGGAATTGGCAGCTGAACCAAACCCAATCTCCAGTAAGACAGTAAAATTAACTCCAGAGGAAAAGATTCTTACTAAATATAGCCAACTAGTTTTTGGTTTATTTTTCAGTTTCCCTGTTTGCTGCTTTGTAACTAGAATAACAGAGGTGGCACATCACCCAGATCCCAGAGTACAAGCTTTCAGGACGCAGTTCATTTCACTAAACTGCTGTCCAACAGTCAGCCTGACAGTCTAAGGTGGTTGTCTCAATTTCCACCGCATTAATTACACCCAGGGATAGTTTTATCAAGTTTGTTTTGGGGTACATATTTGGATGGTATGAACTCATTTGGGGAGGTGCCCATTTCTCCTTGCTAACCATGAATGTTTCAGACAAGATGTCATGGGTTGAAGTGACTGGGTTTTTGGTAGCAGGGGGGTACATAGGGTGCCTTCGGTTAGAAGCTGCTAGAAGTTTCCCCCCCAGTGAAGCCAATGATAGCTGGCTACAGTAGGGACATCCTGCTGCTGGCCAAGGGAGAGCCAATAATTATGCCTCTGTGATAACACATTTAAGAACAAGTTTGTTGCACAGAAGAGTTTTCGAGCCAGGGGAGAGCTGGCCGAAGCTCCCGGGCGGCCCTGCTGCCTCCCCCTGCCACGGGGAAGGCCTAGGGGTGGTGGCGGCAGCCAGGCCCAGGACTTTCGGCACCTATCCCGGAGCAGACAGCAGCGCCCCAGCCAAGCCACCCATGCTGCTCTTGGCAGTGCCGGCTGAGCCAAGCAGTGGCCCCTGTGAAGGGGTGGCTGGGGCCGCGGCCAGGGCCGGGGCATGTGGGCTGCAGAGAGCGGCCCTGCAGCCCCCTGGGCTCACCCTGCAAGCAGCTCGTGCTGGAGCCTGTCCTGCCCGAGGAGCTGAACAGCACCAACAGTGCCAAAGCCCCCAAAGTGAACTGCGAGGGGTGGGGGGGGTGCCCCGTGGGCTAGGCCAGGGCAGCAGAGTGGCCCCTGCCAGTGGGCACTGCCCTCCCTTCGCCTCTGGCCGAGTCGAGCCGGGCTGGGCTGTGGTGGCCCACCACGGTGCAGCCGAGCCCATGCTGGAGCAGATGGATGCATGGAAGAAGGCCGTTACCCCCGCGGAAGGCCCAGGAAAGCAGAGTCCTTCAAGAGACTTGTGGCCTGTGGAGAGGAAAATCCACGCCGGAGTGGTTTATTCCTGGGTAGGACTCATGATCCTGTGGGAGATCCACATCAGTACAGCTCACCCTATGAAGGACTGCATCCTAGGAAGGACCATCGGGGTGCAGAGACCCCCCCCTGCACCCCATGGGGCAGTGACCCTTGGGACAGTAGATATGGAAGAACTACTGTCTAAGGGATGGAGCCACGTTGGAGAGGTCTGTCAAGGACTGTTACCCATGGGAGGGACCCCACGGAGCAGCGGAATGACTCAGAGCTGTGCCCCCCACTCCGTAACCCATGGAGAAGGCCACGGTGAAGCAGGCTGTCCCCCTGCAGCCCATGGAAGAGTAACAGCAGATTTAAAAGACCTGTTGCTCCATGGGTGGACTTGTCTCCCTGCACTGCTGCAGGGGGAGGAGGGAGAACATAGAAGGAAGGAGGGATGGGTGGAAAGTGTGTTTAAGACTGTTTTATTTCTCACTCTTTAGATCTTATCCTGTTAGTAATAAACTTTAGTATTAACCCCATGTTGAGTCTGTTTTGCCTGTGTGACCTCTTCCAGCTCAGAGTGACTTTAGTGGATGCCTAGAAGCCGGCCAAGGTTAACCCATGACACCAGACCATCACTGTGTGATTGCAAAGGAAGGATGGATGAACTGTTCCCTCCACACAAAAAAACCTTAGCAGCTAAACAACAGCCTGCAGCTTGACATTAAAGTACACAGCTTGAGTTAGGAAGTTATAGATAAGGATAGATTAATAGGAATAAGATTTCCTTTGTCACATTCCTGAACTGCACAAATTGGTGTGGTGTAGGATCCCAGCCTTATGTTAGGAAGAAGCTCCTTTTTTGAGTTACTTTTCATATTCCCAACATCCTGTGCAACACCACTACATCTGCATTCAACCTTATTGCTCAGGTTTAAATTGGCTTAATTAGTAGCATTGATTGAAGTGAGAATCATGACTGTGGGGGACTTACATAATAAACTTTCAATACTTTTTGCTAATTTAATTCTGAGTTGCCAAACACTGGAATGATAGTCGTGGATTCTCAAGCAAAATGGAGCAGCTATTGTATTGCACCTTGGCCCAAGTTCTATCCTACCCCAAGCTAATTCTAACATTAGGTCAGATAGTCAGTTAAACAGAAGCAATGTTTTAAAACAGTCTTATCTGAGCAGCTTGTTGTGATTCATGAGAGCAATTTCTTACGCCTGCTTAAACCGGAGCCACCCTGAATGTAAGTCAGTGACACATCAGATCATGGGCTATTCTCAGCTGACCTCTGGGGAAATGTTTGCATCCACGCTGAACTTCTTCCATTGAACACAACCACAGTCTCTTCTTCTCTAGAAGTACTGTTATGCCTTGGGCTCGGTAAGGTTTTAGCAGATGATTCCCTCATATCAATAGATTTCACGGTGTCACTTCATATCTATGAACAAAATTGTCATGACTGTAAGTTTTTTGAGCTTTAGGTTTCAAACTTCTGTTCACACAATTGTGCCTTGGGCAGGATCTAAGTTTGTCACAATTCTCAGAGGGGAGAGGAGATGCTAAAAAGGACTGACCCATCAACAGGCTTTCTGTAATTTCCCTTGCATGCAAAGCGATCTGTTCCAAGTTATTTTTGCTGAGAGTTCACATTCAACATGCAGAACTGAGATTTGATTACACAGTTTATCACACCCCTGAGTTTAAATCAGGAGTAACACTCCCCAGTGCTTATCAGGGCCACTGTGCTGCATACAAAAACTACCAAGGCTCCTCCTCCATCAAGTGAAGGGAATCCACATAAACATCAACAATCAAGTGGCAGGTCCTGCTGTGTCTCAGCACCCAGTTTATGTATATAATTATGACTGTAATGCAGCTATAATTATATAGATTTTATTACATATAAATTAAGTGCATTACAATATAATATACAATATATAATATATAATTATAGCTATAATATAGCTGTATAATATATATGATCTTATCTATGCAAGAAAGAGTATAAGCTATGAGCATATATAAAAAAATCATATCTTATACTCTTTCACGCATAGATAACTACTAAATCAGGCCTTGCTATGTTTCTAGTTAAATACAACTAATGTCTTCACCAGCTTTTCTATCAACTTACCTACATCTTTCCCATGTGCTCTGTTCCTGGAGGGACAGACATTTGTGTTGGTGTGTAACCTTCACAGGGGATATGGCGTGCGCTACTGTGTGGAGCAGGTCTCTTCCACAGAGATTGCATTTTGGTTATGATTTTCCCTCCACATAGCAGAGAAAATAACTTGTTTGAGATTCTCTGACTACTGCTTCTGCATGGAGCAGGATTGCAATGTCTATATTTTTCCCAGCGATCCCTCAGGCAGCTGCATTCCCTTAGACACCTGAATGTTCCACATTATGCAGAGTGTTCTCTGTAAAAGGCTCAGATAAATGATGAGATTCAACTGCTGGAGGAGTAACCTAATCAACATACAAGGTCACATTCAAAAGCTTGAATGTTACTTCTCAATTAGAGCTATGTATGTATCAGATGGAAAGCAAGGGATTAAATATTGATAATTTTCTGCACTGGACTAGTGATCATTTTCAGGGAGAAAGTTATAGTTTCTCAGCCTGTGTCCATGTACCAGATGAATACTTCCAATAGGTATTTTTTTTTCTTCCCTTAAGTCAGTAAAATAAATCTCAAATAAAATTTGAAACACCACCCTGCAGTGAAGACAAACTCAGTGGTTTTTTTCCATTATTCTATCACACTGTGGATATCACAAAGGTAATTGACCACATTCCATTTCCAATTGCTCCAATTTCCAATTCCAATTTCTACTATACCAATATCATTAGGGATTGCATAGATACCACAGAACAGAATTAAGTTCATATGTCTTCAAAGCAGCAGGTACTTCCATGTGATGAGTGTGTTGTTCGACAGGAGAGGTTTCTGGATGAGATCTATAGACAATGTTGGTGCACTGAAACAGCTGAGTCTGAGCACCGTGAGAAGCGTTCGGGCAAAGGTGTTGGATCACACTGGCAGTGAACAGTGTGGTTTCTTCCCTCTACTGCTTATAAAGAATGACATGGCAAAATATTTCAGAGACCAGAAGAGATTTTCAGGCTGTGTCTTTCATAGCACCTGTTTTTGGGCTGTAGCTGTCACCAATACTATGCAACCATAGGCTTTCTGCGTATCCTTTTCCTATTCATAGAATCATACAATGATTTGGGTTAAAAGGGACTTCTAAAGGTCATCTAGTCCAACTCCCCTGCAGTGTGTAGGTACATCTTCAGCTAGATCAGTTTGCTCAGAGCCCCATCCAACCTGACCTTAATTGTTTCTTGTCCCTTTTACCAATGATTCATTGACCTCTCACAGCATTCGTGCTGTAGAAGAACCGGGTGTTATTTTTCATTGATTTGTAAACTCTTTGAACAAAGGCTCCAGAGCAGTTTGAAAGTTTGCATAGTGTTTGGAGAACAGTTTTTGACTACAAATATAGGCATTTATCTGAAACTAAGTGTTTATTTTCAAACTGAAATATTCACACATCCCTAAAATTCACACCCCCTGCCACATCACTTTTTCTTATTGTAGAATCATAGTATAGTTTGGGTTGGAAGAGACCCTTAAAGGTCATCTAGTCCAACCCCCCTGCAATGAGCAGGGTCATCACCAGCTAGATTAGTTTGGGCGGGACTCAGAGCCCTGTCCAAAATAGCCTTGAATATTTCCAGGGATGGGACATCCACCACTTCTCTGGGCACCTGTTCTAATGTTTTACCACCTTCACAGTATAAAAATTCTTCTTTATGTCTAATCCAAATCAAATATCTTTAATTTAAAACAATTACCCCTTGTCCTGTTGCAACAGGCCCTGCCAAAATGTCTGTCCCCATCTTTCCTGTACGTTCCCTGTAAGTCAAAAAGACCACAGAAAGGTATCCCTGGAGCCTTCTCCTCTCTGGTCTTCACAACCCCTTATGAAATGACCTAAAGGAAAAGAAAGGGAAAAAAAACCCCCAAACTAAAAGTTTCATGTCCAGTCCATCAAACCTGGAAAATACTTCTTTTGCAAGCTCCCATTCTTTGCTTAGAGTCTTCACATTTCTTGATCACTGGATTTTCTTGCTGTGATAACTGCCTCATTGTGTAATTAATTTTACTGGAGAACTCATTCGTGCAGTTATTATTTTGCATTTTTCAATAATTAATTCCCTGTAAGTAGGTTCATGTTTTTTGCATATTCCTCATATTTTTCCTGACTTGTCTTCAATTTGTTAAGGTTAGCGCAACAATCCTCTTCCCAGATCCCCTCTCTGTCCTTCTCTTGCCTCTCATACTCTGTCCCTCAGTCTTCAGCTCTGCAGCACCCGCCAGTCCTCACTCTCGACACAGGAAAGACAATCTTCATTCCTTGTCTTATGGCCAAATTAAGCCAGTTTCAGGATACAACACACCTGTGGCTAGATGAAGCAGTTACAAGGCTTTTTGGAGAACTAATTCAAGCTAATGCCTGGCTAACTCTGATCTTCTTGGAAGTGGTAGGGTGGTCCCAGGGACAGCAGGGTGGGATAGAAGTGGCCAGCAAGGGTTTGTGAGGTCTGAGGTTAAGGACTCGGAGGACTTTAGGGGACTTTATGAAGTTGCACAGACCTGGAGAGAGTGAAGGGACCTGGGTGGAGATTGCAAGGGGCCTAGTGGGGCGAAACATTGGATGAGACCATTTAATGGTATTTCAGACACCTTTTGGTAAAAGGAGGTCGTTTTTGTCTTCCCACCATGAATAATAAGGTTTGGCAACCTCACATGTCCTTGATGTTTCGGGAAATATTATGTGTTTTTCTGGAGAACAGCACTTGTCTTACTCCTCATTATGGCTTTGCTTCAAATGTTGACATTGACAAAGTTCATGCTTTCTTTCCAAGATGGTTGTTTCTCAAACAATCTTGATCTCAATACCTGTTTCTTAATTTCAAGAAAGCAAGTAAGTGCACTGTTACACTGTTTGTTAGTTTATTCCCCCCTCTCCCCCATTTACAATGCTGGTCAAACAAATCAATGTAAGGGCAACAGTGCTTCGGGGGTTTTTTATCTGTATGATACATGGTGCTGATCAGTGACAAGTAAATGGCTTTTTGGTGCAATTTTGGCATTGAAAAATTGAACCTGACCCTACATTTTTTGTCTTAGACAGGAGTTATGCCACTTTTACACAGAATGGACTTGTTATACTCCTTAAGTGGATAAAGTAAGGCGAGATGGATCTTCCACACACTCTCTTAGAAGAATTTCTTAAGTGAATTTGCATGTTCACAAGTTTGTAACTTTGCTGTTGCAACTATTTTCTATTTATTTCAGGTTTTTTTCAAAGTAAAATTTCTACTGCAAAGCTTGATTACTCCAACATTTTTCTAAAGGGAGATGAAAAAAAAGAAAACTCAAAAAAAATGAAAGCAACCTTATTAGGTGGCTCCTCTGCCCAGTCCAAAGGGCACAGTCCAAATTTTCCTGGTGACTTTGTTTGCCTTTGGATTAAGTTCTGATTGCAAAGTCTGGTTTTCAAGCACATTTCTGAAGCACAAGTCACTGCTCAAATCACCAGCCCCAAAGAAATCTGTGCTTCAGGGGAAAGCAGTCAGAGGACAATTAAAAGATGATGTCTGGATTTGTCAAGCGTATGGAGACTTTTTACGTTATCAGAACAGAACTCACATCTTAATATGTCAGGGCTCATCTACTTTAAATAGTCCATGATATTCCAAATATTAGGTTCTAAGTTGCTCATCTGAAATATTCTCAGTAACCATCATATTAAAAGTGATACACTTGAATATTTAGGGATTAATCCAAATATCATTGGAGTTGTTGGGAGCTTTACTTTAAATATATATTGGACTGGAGATACAGCCGATTAATCAGCTTTTAATCTGCTGATTTCATGGCCTTTTGCAGGCTGGCGTGAGTTCATTCAATCTACAATCTGCAACGGCTAGAAGCTATTAATAATGGCAGCACGACACTGACTTTGAATTATCCTTTTTCTCTGTGAGCACCAGAACTGGTTTCTCACTGATCATGATTCTGCAACTTCTTGTCACTGGAGGAGCCCAGGTCTGCACAGAGAAGGTGCTGCAGCACATTGTCCTCCATCGACACCCCAGGAAGAGATGGAGAGCAAGTATTTCAAACTCAGTCATTCAAGTCTCATCCATAGAAAGGCTCTGGAGGGATAATGGCTTTAAACTGAAAGAGACAAGGTTTAGGTTAGATATCAGGAAGAAGTTCTTCAGTGTGAGGGTGGTGAGGCACTGGAACAACATGTCTAGGGAAGTTATGGGTGCCCCATCCCTGGAAGTGTTCAAAACCAGGTTGGATGGAGCTTGGAGCAACCTCCTCTAGTGGAAGGTGTCCCTGTCCATGGCAGAGGGGGTTGGAACTAGATGGTCTTTAAGATCCCTTCCAACTCAAACTGTTCTATGATTCTATGACAACCTCATGCCGTTTGCAGAGTGCAACAACAGACTGAATACTTGGACCTACAGGAAACACAAAACCTTTGCTTTTGGAGCTCTTTATGCAGGCATAGCACACCAGGATTAGGACATTAGATGGACTCAAGATGCTTAGAAAGTCTGCCCTTGCTTATCCCTCATTAAAACAAGATTTAATATGAACTTTATTTGAATGCATTAGCATACATATATTACCATTATTCCTTAATATTTCATTGTGGCAACACAGTAAGATGGCTATATATGGGCACTGAGTCTCTGTTGGAGGAAATTTGCCTGTATAATAAACTCACACAGGATTCAAGCTTTCTCTCATGCCTGCCAGCATAAGATATTGTCAATAATGTTAAAATAAAATTTTAATAAACTAAGTGGAGACAGAGGTGTAGTGATACATAGTTCTTGCTATGGAAAAAGAGGTGAAATTTACAGTTCAGGAAAGCTGAATTTAAGATCAAAAAAAATGAGAAAGTACTTTAGGTTTAATATTTCACAATGAAGTGACAATTTCAAATTGAAAAATTTATGAGTTGTGTGATAAATTGCTTAAAATTTTCATCCTGGTTTAGGATGTAAACATTTTGTAAAATAGTTTCTAGTGTGTAAATCTCAGTGTTTCCCTCTGAATGGAGCCTTGTGTTTGCTATTGGGTTGCAGACTCCATAAATACTACATACAAGTTGTGGCAAAGTCTATGTTCTCCATCAGAGAAAAGAGAAAATGTTCTCACTTGGCTAATGGTCTTGCTCCAGGCTAAATGAATGCCTGGAACAGATCTTCACTTTCCCAGCACTTCTTGCTTCTTGTTCCTGCAACAACCTGTGACCATGATCTATGGACTCAGCCTATATCCCTGATGAAGGTATCTCCCATGAGCCCACTTTGTGAACCAGTAATGGTAGTAACTGATCATTAAAATCAAACCTTGGGATGCAGTTTTCTGGTAGAATCCTAATCATGAAGATTAGATATGTGTAATTGTGCTTTCCTTGTTGTTTCAGAGAGGCTTTTCAATGAAATTGAAACTATAAACTAAAGCACTTGAGAAACTCATATCAGCTTTAATCTGAGAGGTGTGCAGAGGTTTTATCCTCAGCCATCTCTGTCATCAGCTATTAATCTCTGCAGTTACTGCTGTAGAGTTTATAGGCTCTATAGGTTCCTTCCTTCCTATATATACGTTCCTTCCTTCCTATATAAAGGTGACTACAGGCTCTATAGAGAAGATGATCTTTGGATAAAGTTTCTTCCTGTAGAGGAAACTCATATTTTCCTCAGCAATTTTGAAACCATGCAATTTTCAGGAAAGAATTAGTTTCTTCATAGAAATAGATTCCTAGGACAGTCTGCAGTAAGAATAATTCCATTTGTTTATGTGTTATTTTTAACAAAGCCACATATTCCAAAGTAAATCTGTCTTTCTTTTCATTTCTGGATGGCTTTCAGACTAAATTATTCATTCTTCCTACAGCTCAAACACACTGAATCTCGGAAGGGTTGCTGTGGCCTCCAAGAATATCAAGAATATCAAAACGTTTAGCTGCTTTGTTATTAAAATAAACAAACAAACAACCCCCCCAACAAATCATAACTATTTACCTCTTGCTTTAATTCCCTTCCACTTTAATGGCAGCTTATTAAGCTAATTTTTTAGAAGATATAAACAAAAAATACATTTCACATTCCATGAGCCTTTCACCAGCATTTATTTCAAGCAGTGATATTCTCTTTCCTCAGTTTTCTGTCTTACATCTTTCTGCTTTTCACTTGCCATCACAAGAGAAACTCACGTGATTTGTTACCGTTATGCTTAACTCCAAGTTATGAAAACATATTATATTTATGTTTTTGGCTAAAATATCCACATAATTTTACATCTGAAGTTTTTTGACATATATTGATCTGTGAAACTTGGTGTTAATGTGACTATCATGCCAAAAAATTTAAAAGAAAGCAGAGATCGGTGACCTAAAGCTAAATTGCTCTCTTCCACACCCTCCTCCACCAGATGTGTTTTGCATAATGTATTAGGTTTTTGTTTTTTTTTTTTAAAATGCACATAATCTTTAATGTGATGACTTTGGATTTTTAGCTTTTTGTGGATTTTGGTGTGGCTGGAGCTTTCCTTCACTTTAGACTGTTACTTTCTCACAATTTGTGTGTCACATTCCTGAAGCTTCGGTTTAACCATCTTTTAACTGTCTTTCCAAGGCAATAGACTTTTAGCAAGAACATTCCTTTGGGAATGGACCGCAATAACAAGCAATATGGTAGATCAAACAAGATAAAAGGCTCAAGGCCCTTAGAGGGGCTCCAGTGGGGCAGTTCTGAGGGTGGTACCAGGGCAAAAGGGGTCTTAGGATTGGATGTCCCCATTAGATACGACAACTAGTAAAGATATAAAAGTGTAAGGATTCTGTATGTGGGCCAGAAGGCCTTCATTAAAAGAGATGTTCTCTATCTTATCTCTACTAATGGCCTGGTGAGTTTTTCTCCCAGATCTTTAGGCCACAAATTTCACTGGAAATTTAAGGAGGAAGAAAAGCATATGTGTTTCAGTGTTGGATTCCAGCCAAGCCTTCTTTGGCAGGTCTGAGTGAAGAAAGAAACAGTAAAGTTTTCAGAAACGTCTTTTGAAAAGAGGTCTTTACCAAGAAAAAAAAAATGGATTGCCTCAGCATATTAAAAAAAAACCCACTAAAATTTTAAAAGTGAGATCCTGACTTCATTGAAATCCCTGGCAAAACTCTGACTTGCTTCAATGAGACAAAGGCATTTGTTGTAAACTCTCCGATCTTGGAAGCTTTTGGCTGGCGGAAGTAATTTCAGATGATCTGCTAATTTGGACAAAGAACAATCAATTAAATGATGAGGGATTTCTCAACGTTCAGGAGCCCACTGAAGGAAAAAAGTCTTAGCCTGAAAGATACCAAATATCAAGTCAGGTAGGGTTTACTGTAAAAAAAAAAAAACAGAATTAGCCTCACCCAACCTCTGCTCTTCAACAATGAGGTCTCTTCTCTGAGCTTGTTGAGGCTGAGATTCAGCTCCAGCTTCAGACATCCCTGTGTTGGCACCCACATCTAAGCGGATTCCTGAAAGTGTTTAAATTGCCATTAGGATCAGAGGAAACCTGGTCAATACTGCCAAAAAATCTGCAAAGTGATTTGACTCATGCTACACTCAATGTCATGGTGCTGTTCCCAGTCACACAGGGAGGAAAACTGTGCCTCAGGAGGGAAATTTATGCCACTGATTTTAAGACAAGATGGACCATGGTCCCCCATGAGTCGTTTGCCTCTCCACTGACCACAGAGAGAGGCCAGAAAAATAAAAAATGAGCTTAGACCTCTGAATTGTCTTTCAAATAAAAAAATCTTGTAACAGGAGGGCTTTTGCAAATGTTTGTGGCAGGTTGATGTGTCAATCAAATTGATTCCTAATCATTGCAGACATCTACTTGACTCCAGTATCTTCTTGGCAGACAGAGGATGGTGATGGGATAATTGCCTGGAGGAAAGTTTCTGGCTGGAAAAAAAAGTCAGAAAACCACTGGCAATGAAACTTTGAGATCAATAAGATGTTTGAGATTTCTGTGGAGGAAATCCACGTGAATGTGTATAGAGCTTTGAGCACCATCATCATGTAATGTTATACCCTCTGCATAAAAAATAAATTTTGGAGTGTTTTCCTCTCTTGGCATGAGACTTTTTTTTTTTTTTGATATCTGACTCCCACCTAGGAATGAGTCCTTGGTGTGGTTCAGAAGGAAAGATGGCTGAAAACAGAGTTAATGTTGTTTTAAAAATAGGAAAGCTGTTAAAAATAGGACACTACATCTTGAAAAATAAATGTTTTTATAAGTGATGGCTATTGTGAAAGAGGAAATTCCATGAGTCTAACATTCACAAACTTAGAATATGACAGGGATGCAGTGTAGAAAGGTTATGTGTTTAGAATTGGAGACAAGGAAAAAATGTAAACTAGATAATGCTTCCCTTGCCATTGAAAAACAGGACAGATTTTTAGGTCTCTTATGGTGGCTTTAAGTAGGTGTCATCTGATATCCATCGAGAACTGTGCATACTTGTCAGAGTCAGGCAGGACCACAAAGCCCTTAGTGCCAAACTTTCCCCTTCAGGAGCTACAGATAAGCAATTTGGAAGTTGGAACATGAGGTAATGGAAATTATGGAGGTAACATGAAAAATCACCATCTTTGCAAGTAAGAAACAGCATGAAACTCTAAAGAGAAGAGACTGTAAAGCTGTCAAATTAATATTCATAATCTTCTTACCATGGCTGCACATCTGAAACTAGAAATTCAGTCCCTCAGTGGGAAGTGAAAACCTCTTGTTAAAACTAAAAATATTGCCTCTGTCTCTAATGAAGACCAAAATCCCACAGGCAGATGTTATGTTCTCTGGGTGAAGGCTCATAGGAAGACTCTATGTTTGCACTATGAAGGGTAACAAAATAAGGAAAGTTAGGTTGAAGGCAAAACATCTATAAAAGTGGTCAAACTGGAGAGGGAACAGCCTTGCAAAGGTAGATGTCAGATGATGAAGGAGGTAGGACCTTCTGTATAGGCTCTATGGTGCAGTTTATAAATGAAATAGGACTAGGTGGTCGAAATGCTGTTACAAGCTCAGCACTAGAAAACTTTTATCAGCTCTCTATCCTGGGAACTGAGTCTGTGAATTTTATTAATTGGCTACAAAAGGCTATGTTCTCTATTTTTCTTGGATTCCTTTTTATTACCATATGAGAAATCATTAGTTAGGCTGGCAAGAGAAATGGTCCTCATGGGTCTCTGGATAAAGTCATTATAAATCCTTGTAGAACAATGCATCTTTGAGATAGTGTCTCTGTAGTTTCTTCCAACAAGTGCATATTTCTTGAGGTGTTAGCAGACTACATGGAGTGGCTTTTCACTAGATCCACAATTTAATAAATGTATGCTAAAGATTTTTCTTTTTTTTTTCTGGCATTGGAAACACTACATTATTTGAAACACAAACATTATGGCAGAATGAGCATCATTTTCATGTTGCAGTGAGTCGATTTTGTCACTAACCATATCTGGCCAGTCTTAGAATCTTTTATCTTCATGTAGAAGTAAATTGATGTAAATTAACACTGGGTTTTGTTTACATTTGATTTTAAAATTTAATTACTGGGCACATGCATAAGGTGATAATTACCCATTAGATGCATGGTATTACCAGGTTATTCTCTTAAATGTTCCCAGGCACAGTAAATGAATTATTAGCATCCATGGGGAGGCTGTGATTCTGCAGTGACACCTTGCCCCATGCACTTCATGCATGTAACAAGCCCTGCTCCAGTCCAGTGAAGGAAATAGGTCCCCTCTCTATCCACCCGCCAGGACTTTTTCCCAGGACTTTCCCAGTGCTCGCCCTTCCTTACCAAGTAGCTGAGCTGATCCATGCCATGAACCTTGATGCAGTCCCACCACCTGTGTGTTCAAACACCTGCCCTACCTTGCTTTGAGCCTTCAGTGATGTAAGGCTGGGAATACCCACAGAACTGTAAATTCAGTACCAAAATTTGCTTAAGGGATAATGTCAGTGCAATACAGTGCTGTGACAGGATAATGGTCTCCTGACACAATAAAACTGCCAAAAAGAAGCCAAGCAGTTTATAGATAATAAATGTCAAACAGAGGTAGATGTTTATTTTCAGAACATCACAAGCCTATTATCCTGTCAGACCCTCCTGTTTCGATTTCTTTATTTCCATTACAGTAAATGAATAAAGAACACTAAAGAATAAGATGTCCCACAGGCCAATCACAAGCTCATTCAGCCTGAAGGCTTCAGCAAGGCAGTGGTTTACATCAATGTTTACGTCTTTATTGAGCAGCTGCTTTGCTCTGGATCATGGACACATTGGCTTCACTCAGACAGAAACCCCTCCACCTCTTCCAGGTTGAAGTTTACAGGCAAACCATGAAGTTCTTGTTGCTGTTAAACCATCTTCACTTCAGTGAAGAGGGGCATATGTGAAGGAAACAAGGAGAAAACGTCTCCCTGTATTACACTGCTGGCATCAGCTTGGCAGAGATGAGCACTAAATGGTCTCTCTAGAGTGGGCAGATGAGGGTTGTGGGCAGAGTCAAACAGGTACATGTTTGTGAGAGTGCAATCACCACGAGTTTCTGGAAGGGGATATTGGGTATCTTCATTTATGTCCACGTTACTAATAGTTGTGAATTGAGTAAATCCAGTGACATCTTTTATCTTGACATCTGTCTTCCTCTGATGAGCATTTTACATCATTTATTCATCTTATGTTGTTGTTGTTATTGGTGGTATTTATTATTTTTAATTATGTATATATTAATATTTTATGCTTATATTTATTACATAATTGTTACATGAATATTGACTATTATTATTAAACCATAAGTATGGTACTGATAAAAAAATTATGCCCCAAAAGATGGCACAGTCTGTTGCTGAACAAAAGAGGGAAGTAGGAAAGGAGCTGGTTGTGCTTTTATTTTCTGCTGCTTGTAACAAAATTCAGAGCTGCTGTAGTGGATAAAATGTCATGAATAGACCATGCTGGAGAACAGGTTTAAAGGCAAGCAAGCAGTAATATCTGAAATGGGGTGAAAAGGGGTGTTTCCAAAGGAAAATACACTGAGAAGTAAAGACTATCATGTGAGAAGAATGTTGTGGTGACATCTGGTCTCACAAACATTATTTATTTTGTGTACAGCTTTCCATTCACCATCTAAGTGAAGTCAAAAGGCCTCCAGAAAAAGCAGCATGACAAAGAAAACTCTTGGCAGCTTTCCTGCACAGAGAATGCCAAGGGCATAGTATTAACCTTCAGACTTCCCTCCGGTCCCTTTCTCCTCCTTCACTGGTTTTCCTGAGGTTGCTCCACCTTCCCTTGGGGGGATGGCATTGCATTAACATTTTTCACTCTCCTTCTTTCCTTATTACTGAAAAAAACCCATCCAAGACAAAAATACTCCACAGAGGACTGGTCATCTGGAGATGAACCCTAATATTCTAATATGGACAGCAGCCTGGACACATGTACTGCCTGGAATGCTTGAACATCCAATGGTCGGTATTTGAAAAAAGCACTTCCAGGGGCAAAATGGATTTGGACACCAAGGAAAAGGCTAGTCTGTCATGATGAGGCTGTTTCAGGATTATCTCATGTTAGATAGATGTAGTTCTTTGTGTTGGCTGTAATCTGTAATGGTATCTGTCCACAGAACAATGTTAATTAACATTGATACAGAAAGGGGACAGACTTACTGAAACATTCCACAATTTCTGCCCATAGGGATCCTTCCGTGCCCTTCCTGACCAGGTTTACATCATCAATGTAAGGATTGATATCTCTGGGAGGTCATCTGGGTCAATGATGGCATCTGACAACAAGGGTGTTGGGTGGGTGTCATAGTGTCTGAGTATGGTCATCTTAGCTGACTTCAACCATCTGTACACGACCATGTAGTGACAGGACAAGGAGGGAATGGTTTTAAACTAAAGCAGGGTAGATTTAGATTACATGTTAGAAAGGACTTATAACTATGGAGGATGGTGAGATGTTGGCATAAGTCGCCCAGAGAAGCTGTGGCTGCCCCATCCCTGGAAGTGTTCAAGGCCAGGTTGGACGGGGCTTTGAGCAATCTGGTTCGGTGGAAGGTGTCCTTGCCTGTGGCAGGGGGGTGGAATGAGATGATTTTAAGGTCCTTTCCAACCCAAACCATTCTATGATTCTATGATTCTGTCATCTGAAGGTTATGGATCTGGTCTGAGCTAACCATTAAGGAGCCATCAATACTCCCTGGAGACAGTCCAAAGGCTGTTTCATCCCCATCTAAAAAAAAGTTGTAAGATAAGTCTAAGATGAGTCTCCTGGTGAAATGTCTTTTTGATGACTATTAAGGGACCTACCTAACTTGATGAGACTAGGCACATAGTTTTAAACATCTAATTTTAGGTGAGTTGTAGCCCGTCCCATGTACGAATTTTATGACTTCTTATTGAATATTATTTCAATATTGCAATAGAAAATACACTATGTGAACTGAAATCACAGGAAAAAGTGGATAGATGATAAAATTCTAAAAGTTAGTTAGATGAGATGATGGTATTTTCAATGAGGTTTTTATTTCAATATTAACTGTCTTAAATATTTATTTTTAAATTCTGACACCTCTGTTAATCTACTTAGAATTAGCTGGAACTGGAGATATATAGTTACTCCCATTCATATAAATAATTTAAACTAAAATAATTTCAAGCAGTTCAGGGTTCTTACCAAAGTTATAAAATGTGAAATCATTTAACCTGTGAAAAGCACTGTGTAAAGAGCAGGAAGTTGGAATTTGGGAATCAAAAAAAGTAGGAAAATACTTTATTTCTGTCTGGAAGGATGAGATTTGCTATGGTAAAATCCTGTAGAGTTCTGAAACAAACTGTTCAATTTATTTGTATATATTATAGTTTGACTTTATCCTGGATGCAAATCATGTCATTAAAAGCTCTCCAACCCTGTTTATACATCTAGGACATTTAAGATAATTTTATTTAACTAATAAAAATGATTTTTAAAACCCTTGGTTTCTGCACTTTAATTAGACTCCTGGATCCATGTGAAAGTTATTTGGCACCTACTATGCAGGGGGAGGGGAAGTTAATTACATCTTTAGAAAATAAGAAATTTGTCATTCACACGTTTTCAGCAAAACAGACAAGAAAAAAACAGAGAACCCAAATAAGGTTATTCCAGGTTATTCTTTATATTTTCTTATGTAAATGCATACAGATAGAGAATATCTAATATTTGCAAAAGTGTGTCCCAGATTCCACCAAACACTGAAGGTGAATGTAAGAACATGCATATATATATATATATATATATAAATACATATATATATACATATTTTCATGTGTGTATATATATACATAAATATATATATATATATGTATAAAATATTTTTTCCTTCTCTTCATGTTTTCAGAAAAAAAGCACCATCTATGTTTTTATTGAAGAAATATGATCTGCTCCACAGCTGGTGAGTTTTGCATCCATACTTCAGCACAGGGACTACTGGGAAAGTCATAGCAGACTCATAAAACCTTCTGGAGTCAGAGGTTGGGCCTTTTCTCTAGGCAATCAGTGCCAGCACTAGCCTGTTCTCTGTGTTAGAAGGTTTTGGTGCAATATTCAACAACCTGCTTGCTGAAGTTTATTCCATGTTATTCTAGTCACCAATGTCATACAAAACACACTAATTCTTCCTTCTTTTATATCTACTTTCCATATATTTGAAAAAGACCATCACATCCCTTTGTTTTTTGCCTTTGCATACACATTCTGCAAGGAATATTTTTCTTAAAGGGCCCAGTACTGTCTCAAGAGAAAAGAAAAGAAGTAAAGCATGAAGAAGGTTTGGGATTAGGGACAAATCTCATAAATATTTGGGAATGGGAAGGAGTGTGATATTGGTAGTGAGGCACTGAAAGAGTTTGCCCAGAGAAGCTGTGGCTGCCCTATCTCTGGAAATCTTCAAGGCCAGGTTGGATGGGGCTTGGAGCAACCTTGTCTGGTGGAAAGTGTCCCTGCCCGTGTTAGGGGGGTTGGAATGAGATGGTCTTTAAGGTACCTTCCAACCCAAACCATTCATGATTCTGTGATGATTCTATGATTCTCAGAGTATCACACCATATTCAATATTTTGGCCCTAATATGCAAAGTACTTCATCATCTTGGCATGGCATTCCTAAAGACAAAGGAATTCTCTCCTATGGGCAAGATGGAGCCATTCACTGCAAAGAGAGGGCAATCAGGTCAATTATAGCAGAGCCCTGTGCAACTAGTTTACTGAAATTCTCCTTCATAGTCCCTCCCCATGGGAGAAGATGTCACTGGAATCAGCTCAGCAAAGATGAAAGAGTCAGTTCACGGATTTCATAGCCATTTCAGCAGGACAGCCTGACTTCATGAGAGATAGACACAGGAATATTTAAACAGAGATAAATTTGTTTTTGAAAAGTTTTATCGTTTATTACAATTTAATTAAAAGCCATTGATAGTAAGTGATGAGGTTTCTGCTGCAGTAAGTTTCTCAAGCAATCATTATCATGCTGATGATAACAGAATCTCAAAGTCAAAAGCAATAATTAAACTGAGCAAAGAATATCAGAGGAAAAATATTGACTAAGGCATAAATTCATGTCTTGTTGAGGTGTGATATCTCATGCTTTGCAGTGGAACCTGCTTGTAGTGAAGTCCGTCTGGTGCATTTTGAGGCTGTTTCTCAGGTAAATGCCATGACAGAAGTGGACACTGATCCCTGAAACTTACTGTCACACAGGTACAAATTTGAAAGGAAGAACAGGACACTGCTACAATGGTAGAACTCTCTATAACTTGAGCAAAGTATGGAGGCAGTGATGATTTATGTCCCTTTTGCAATGGGAGTAGCAGATGACAGTCACGTTACATGAACACCCATTTTATCATGTCTCCTTATGGGTTCTCATCTATAAGCAATGGAAACGGTCCTTCAACAAATGAGGCAAAGATGACCTTTTTTGGCCAATAGGTGGAAATTAAAGCTCAGAGTACACTGGCTATCTTGACACAGCACTGAGACACAATGTTTCAAACAGCACCTGGTTCTTGAGCTGTCTCCTTTAAGTCTGGACCACATTTTACACTGCCTAAGTCAAACCTGTTTCCCATTCATCTCTTTATAACTTGCAGCAATACTGAGAATAAACCATATCAGGCCTTAAAGTGTAAACAGAGGATTAAGTGACGTGTCTTAGAGACACATCCCATATGATGTTTGACTATTTTGGAAACTTCCTTATTTTGTTGGAACATGTTCAGATTGTGATGCAGTGAAAACTTATGCTTCCTGTTTGATCATCAGCATAATTCAAATTATTTGGTAACAACTGACCAAAGAAAGAATCTGCTATAGTACCTCATTTGGAAAATGAACCCATGATAATTAATTACTTTCATGTAGTCATTTTATAATCAGTTTTTGACCCATCTCAACTTAGATTTATCAGGATCATCTTTCTTTAATCTGCTATTTATAATAAAATAATATGAAACAGTATCAACAGACATTCTAAAGTCAGGTATTTAACTACTGTTTTTACCTACCATGAAGCCTTCTGTAGAAGGAACTGACAGAGTTTCTTTCTTAGCAAAACCACATTCCTGCTCATTTCCCTCTGTGAGCTTACAGATAGTTATTGTTTCATTATCTCTGGTTGACTGCTCAGTAGCCTTTGGCTTTCTATTCTTCCTCTTCTTTTTTAAGAACATCCACTTTATTTGCTTTTTCCTATCTTATGGGACCTTGTCTGACTTCTAGGAGTTCATAGGCATCTGACAACAATTCCAAGATATTGTCCATATATTATTTGAGAATCCAATTTATATTTATCTAAGTGTTCTCACAACATCTATTTTTGTTCTAATTTGATTTGTATAACTTTGTTTCTGGCATTCATTTTTTTAGCCATCTGATTTGATTACACCTCACCCTCTTGTTGAAAATGGAAGTAAAAATGTTATCAAATATTTAAACCTTCTTAAGGTTTCTAGCGAGTACAAGAGAAAAGCAGTTTATTAAACTATGTTATTAAACTGTCTTACTGAAGGATCAAGGGGATCAATCTAAGAAAATGGTAATTAGTGTGACGTACAATAGTGTCCATTCCCTCATGGAATGACCTCAACCATCAGAGATTTCCCTTTTCCTGGCCAGGAATGGTACCAGATCCTTGCAAGAGCGGATGTAGGCTGAGAGAAAGGACTCTGCCCTCATATGAAACAGCTCTTAAAAACCTGAGGTCTTTGGCAAACACTAGGATCCATCAAAGGCAGAAAAAGCTGTCTTTGACAATTTTAGAGAACTATTGAACACATATGGAGAAGGACAGGAAAAAGAAGAGCAGGGGTGAATTTATGGAGCAGGGTGGTCTGGGACTAAAGTGGTAGTGTCAAACTTTCAACGAAAAGGTGAGCTTTGTGTCAGGTCAGAAATGCCTGTCAAGCTTCTCCCTACTCTGTACTAATTCTCACATTTCAAAATTAGCAGGATCACTTGAGAGTGGGGCATTTTTTCCTGCCGTTGCTACCTCTCTCCTTTCCTCTGTATTCCTTTCATTGAAGTTGTCTGAAATGACACCCCTGGTTTTGACAATCACTTAACACAATGACAAAAAACACAGGAAAACGTGCAGGCTGGGAGATCTTGTATGCCCATGAGTTTCTAGAAAAGTGCTTTCCAAAACCCCAGAATCCAGGGGATGTTCCAAAGGGTGGGAAGCCTGCTGATATGCAAAAATAATAAATGAAGAATGAGATCTCCTGGGAAAGCCATTGTAACATCAATAACAGAACTGACACAGGGAGGGGAAAAAGGCAAAATTAATAAAGAATAAATAAGTAATAGGGAATGTAATTAATTAATACTAGTCACCAAAATTTTGCAGAAAACATGTCTCATAAAACAAATGCAATTTAAATATTTGATGATTTTCCAAGGCTGGCTAATTAAGATAATAAAAAAGATATAATCTGTTTAGACTTCAGAGTAGTGTTTGACTTTTTGCTGCATAACATTTTGATTAAAAAATTGGCTCCACATCATATCAATAAACCACATGATAAGGAGATAGAGAAGAGGGTAATTCACAAACCTGCAAGAGGGTTTGTCAAAACGAGAAACCATGATGGAGAGAGGATGCTCTTAGTAGGGTTCTGCACTGACTGTTGCTAGGTCTGTTGCTATTCCATACTTCTGGAAGGCAGTTTGCAGTCGCTATTGGTGATATTTGCAGATAACACAAAGGCTGTCAGCATGCTAAATAATGCAGAGAATGAAGCCACAGCACACAGCCATACCCGTCGCTCAGTGAGTTGATCCTAGACAAGGATCAACAGCCAAAGACAGGCAGGAGTGGGGGGGAGGATTCTCAGGACTCAGCATGTGAATCACTCAGCATGAGTAGTGGTGTCTGAGGAACAGGACTGCAATCTCTGCAGAGGGCCAAGGGGGCAGGGAGGTGAATCTTTTCCTTCCACTACCACCCTAATGCTTGCATGTGATGGTGAGGGGTCTGGAGCACAAGTGTGATGAGGAGCTGCTGAGGCAATTGGAGATATCCAGCCTGGAGAAAAGGAGGCTCAGGGGGAATGTTATCCCTCTCTACAAGTACCTGAAAGGAAGTTCTAGATAGGTAACAAGGGACAGGACAAGAGGAAAACACCTCATGTTTCACCAGGGGAAATTTAGTTTGGATACAAGGAGAAATTTCTTCATGGAAAGAGTGACAAAGCACTGGAACAGGTTGCTACATGGAAGTGGTGGAATCACCATCCCTAGAGGTGTAGCTGTGGTGCTTCAGGCCATGATGTAGTGATGCACCTGGCAGTGCTGGGTTAATGGTTGGACCCGACAAACTTAGAGATCTTTTCCAATCTTAATGATTCTATAATTGTCCTTATATATTTTTTCCTTAGGAGAGATCCAGTTTGCCTAGGTTGACTCTCTAACCAACAGCCATATTTCTGGCTCCTATCAGAGTAGTCCTACAGTAACTACCTAAGTTCCCAGTCAAGTAGTGATGACAGATTCCTTGAAGCCCTTGTAAAGAAGATCCACTTTATCTGATTTAGGTGGTTGAATTTAGGTGAGCAAGATATCTCCTTGGAGGCCTCCAGAGCACACTGCCTATCTCTACTGACCATGCTGGGTATTTCAGCTGTTCCTTCAGGAGGAACTTGACACTGAGTCAGATAAACTGCATCATAACAACTGAGAAGCCACGTGGCCTCTGTAAATCTACAGTCTCTACTGATAGGGGGATCTATATCATTCACTGACAGGTATTGGCTAAGAAGAATTTCTTGCTATTAAGTTCATTAAATTAGTCCAGTGCAACAAAAACCTGATACCATACATGAGAATCACCTTTACTTTCTGTAGTTCATATACTGTGTCAAAAATTAAGGGCATCCAGAGTTTTCATTAAGACCAAGATACGTCCTGAATTAAATTCTTCCTTTGGAAGGAATTTAGGGCATGAAGACTGAATTTCCATCTGGTGTGAATTGGGACAAAATCACTGAGTTCCTAGTTTTATGAAGAAATAACGGTCTTTCCTTTTTCTAACAGTCTGTTTTTCTTTTCTCTTTGCCTGTATCTCAGTTTCAGTCATTCATAATCCACTCTTCTATTTTTCTATTTTATAGCCATCCCACAGGAGTAATGTAAAATGTAACCAATCAGTATTTGTAAAGCACTCTGAGGGTATCAGGTGGAAGGGAGTGTATAAATGCAAACTGTTACTATTGCTCTTACATTGCTGCCAAGGGACCTGCAAACAGGATCAGGTCCCTGTATATTCAGAGTTAGTCACACCCTCTGAAAAAGCCAGAAGATAAAACCTGTGGAAGCGTGGGAAGATAGAAGTTTAATAAGATATAGGAAAGGATCGTTCAGGGATTGTTTATGAGTTCAAGACTGAATCGTTGCTCTGCCACAGATTTTTGCTTGGTTTTGCTTCTAGCACTGTGTTCAATACCTGCTTTAGGAGTAAAATTGCACTGTGCTGTCTGTATTGGTCTGTGTGGCTCATAATGTAGAGACCTAGTCTTGCTGGGCTCATCTTACAGTCAGTGTTATCTAGTACAGATTTTATGGTGCAGTCCCTGTGGTTGTTATTAGACAACCACTTAATGATAAGTAGATCTCATATGATGAGACAAATTATGACCAAGTGTTTCTCTTCGTCGACCATACATTGTCTGGGGAAGATACAGACAACTGTCCCAGATGTTGGCATCTACATTTCATTAGGCAAATCCCATCCTATAATTACCTCTGTCAGCAGATTGAATGGTGCCAGGGAACATTCCCAAGCACTGGAATGCAATCATCTCTATTCTTCAATTTTTAGAATGGTGCCTGGAATTCTTTTGGCCCCAAACAAACAGCACTTTCCCAATGCATTCCTGAGTGTAGCTCAGGTTCCAGCACCAGCCAGGGACTGTTCTGAGTGGCTGGTTTGGGTGCAGCTACCCTATTTTAGAGACAGGGATACTTTATTGCTATAGACATAGACAGGCTGTGCCAGCTGGACCCAGAGCTGTAAACTGGACTCTGGAACTGCTTGGTTTACCAGGAGAGTCATACCCGCACCTCAGCACCCATCACACTGTGACTGGGAATATTCAGTGGTTCACGAAAATGAACCCCAGTATCGCAGGCTGACAGAACATTTATAGCTTCAATGGATCTGAGCCATTTGAGTAACATCCCTTGAGAACAATGCAGGAGAGGCAGGAAGTGAACCACGTTCCCTACAGGCAGCATTTAGTGTTTCACACTCCTGCAGCCACAATCACGCTGGGTCGGGTTTGATTTTTTTGTTGTTTTTTTCCTGTTTTGTTTTATTGCTGATTTGTTTTGTTGTTGTTGCTTTGGTTTTGTTTAGTTGCTTTTTTTTCTTTTGTTTTGATTTTCTATATTTTGTTTTTGTATGAAGGTTTTTGGTTTTTTTCAAATGTTGCATTAATCTGTAAAAGACAGAAAGAGAGAAGCTGTGCTGATACATTTTGAAAGGACTCATGACCATGTAGGTTTGCTCTTCATGAAACAAGTTCTCTGGTTTGCTGTTATAAATATCTTAAGGCAATGCAGCTTTTAGGAATAATAAAGTACTTTATATTGAGGCACTTTTCCTAGGTAATAAATTAATTAGATTTTATGTTCCTTTTTACCTCTTGTTTAAACCACCATGCCCTCGTGACATTAAACAGCCAACGACACCACTAGGAGAGATTGATTGCATATCTCTTGATTCCATATAAGTCCAAAGGAATAAAGTCCTGAATCTTTACTCCTCCTCAGTTTCTGCAACAGCTTCTCTTACTACATTCATTCCTGCCCTCACAGGACTCACAGCAAGGGCTATTTCAGGCCATCTCCAAAAAAGCAGACTAAGGGGGACAAAATTAGCAGAGGGAACTGCAATGAAGGAGAAGCAGGAAGCCTCTTGGGAGGATCTTTTATGAAGGTGGTCTCTTCTACAAGACCTACAGTATTGCTTTTTAATTCTGATCTCACCCTTGTAAACAGAAAATGACAGTGCTGTATGGCATCACCCTCTGGTCTGGTCTAAACAACAACACTGCCCTCCATTCTCCATAAGGAGGAGAAATAACACAAGACAAGTATACAGGATGTTGTCAGACCAAGAATTAATACCATCTATTTTCTTACTGGGATTCCTGTGCTTAGGAGAGGCTTTTCCACCTTCTTTTGGAACTGTAACATTAAAAATACATTGCAGCAGCTTCCCCAGTCAGTTTGAAAACTCACAGCATACATTTGGTGCCTGTGTAAAGCCCTTAAGGAGGATGTGGGTAGCAGGTATAATTGACAGTTCCACAGATCTCCATCTAGGGATGAATTGCAGCAGACACCTTTGTTTTCAAAGTACTTTTCCAAATACGTAGGGACATGAAAATCAAGTCATATAGTGACAGAAGAAATGAATATTCATTGTTTGTCTTTTATGACAGTAGGAAGCACAGAAGCAAGAGCTGAAAAGATGGGGTTTAATTTTTCCAGAAGTGATAAGGAACACATGTGGGAGCACATTTGTTTGATTTTTTCACTCATCTGAGGTAGCTTCCTCAGTCATTTCCATTTTCTCCGGATGAATCAATATTTTCTCTCTCACAAAAGAAAACAAAACCACAACTTAACCTCCCCACCCACACAGAACATATTACTTAACTCCCTGCTGCTCCCAGCTATCTTCGCAAGCTGTCTTCTTACAGCATTTTAATTTTTCAGTCCTCTTAAGAAATATAATAACATTACCATTATGCATTTTATGATGCTCTTACTTGTTACAGATCTGCAGCTCCTTGCTAATACTGGATGCTTTTATCAGGTAACAATGTGAATTAGCTGTAGATGCTTAGAAATTGTGAGGATATTTTTGAAACCAAAAGAAAACCTAAACAGGGGGAAAACCTGTTTATTTCTTTTTAATAAATTTCCAAGAAACTTTCTAATTTTTGGTTAAAAACCTGAAATTTAATAAGATTTGCAACATTAATCAGAGGGGGGGAAAAGTATTTTAAATATGTTCCCAAAAGCTTCATTTTTGAATTGACAAGTTTTACTTTTCAAAGCTAAAATAACTTGTGTGTTGTAGGAGAGACAAAACAATCTGCCAGTCTGCTGAACGTAGAATAAAGCACTGGGTTTATGCCTAATATTTTTCAAAACCTCTTTTTCATATTTGAAAGAATTGACCAAGTTTTTCCAACAAATATTAACCTCTTATAAACCCTGGCTTGGCAATCTTTACTCGTGTGAGCATATTTTAGCAACTTCACCAACTGCTCTGCATCTACTTAAGGAAATAGAACCCAACTGGGGAACTAAAACTTTTGCAATAAAGCTGACCATTTGAAAATATATCAGTACATAACACCATACTTGTTTCCTTCCATACCAGAGTTTCAAAGGCTCTTTAGCATCTATTCCTTTTGCTATTACCACTACAACCTTCTGCAGCTTTACTGACAGGATGACTGTCCATGTTTTTCATCAGTCTCAGGTGTTTCTGTATTAAATCTCCAGTGTCAGTAGGTGCAGGTTTCTGGTCCTACAGGGCCTGACCTCCTCCCCAAAAGGCACGAGGTACCTCAGTGTTTTCTCAGTCATTTTCAAGACCATCACGTAACACAAAACCAAACCTGCCAATTCAACCACAGTAACCGCAGTTTTTGCTTTTTTTCCCCGAAGGGTCACACCGGCTTTTACATCCTTTCTCCAGTGCTCTCATTTCCCAGTAGGATACACAGACACTCTCTGTCTCTCTGTTCCCACCCATGCCCACCCTGTGCAGTGCTGGCCCCACAGTTTGAGGAAGCTCAGAACTGAATGGAGAATTCCTAAGAGATTTTTCATTAAAATTCACATTTCTAAAACTAAACTTTATATCACATTAGAGTTTTTCCTTCCCAGTTCAAGCTAGAAAATCATGTAAATGTATGAACATGAACTGCTAGTCAGTCTGAAGTCTGTTTTACACAGCCTCTGTGGCTATTATGAATCATTCCTCTGCTTTTATTTCACTATTTAATGTCTTTTTATACCATAAATTTTTACTATATCCACCCAGCTATTAAACCATAACAACCTAAATTCGCTATGTCAATAGGACCATTTGTGCCTCTACTTGCTAGTGAATCAACATATGGCAATCTGGCTCCTTGACACCCAATCTACCTTTCTCAATACCTAATCAGTGCACCTACATCAACCCCTCAAGCCTATTAATAATTCTTATTTAAACTACTGGCAAGTTTACTGTCTCAGTAACCCTCTGAGCTGAACACTAGTAGAGCCACATCAGAGTATTAGAGGGACTGTTCCTTTCCTTCTTTCTTTAGGATACCCTGCAAGTAAATTTGATTTGCTTTGACTTTCTGCTCTGTAATGCCTTTTCCAAAACCATGTATACCTTGCCCTGTGCTGTAATCCCATTATTTTCTTTGTGCCGAGTCATTTGTTTCCAAAATGGTCTCTTTTCTGGGAATAAGCAACTCCAATTATTTTCCTCAGATACAGCTGCATTTTTTCCAAGCTGAATCTTGTTTCAAATATTTCTGAGTGTTTTGAATCTCTCTTTGTGGTTCACTATTTCTCTGGGCTCCAGACTCTGTGAAACAACACTCAGTTCCCCAGCTAACAACCCTGACATGGCTGTTATTCCCCTTTAAAGAGGATTCATTGGATGACACCAGGGAGGATATAAATATCAGCACATCCCAGCACTGTTCTCAGAAAAGGTGCTGATGCCCTGCTTGTTTCTGAGACGTACTTCAAGCCGACTTTTTAGATCCTCTGTGGATTTTGCCATTTGGGATGACCAATGTAATGCATTGCTCGCTTTATCATCCGTGTTTCCTGCAGGGTAAAACTTTCAGGCACCTTCAGATCAGCAGTATCTAGGCCACTACATAAAAACAGCCTGAATTTGAAAGGCATGATGTGCTTGCAGCACCCATTCAAATATCTAAAAATTAAGCCAGTTTTACCCTCACTAATGCTGGATTATACATTACTGTGTAGTCTCAGGGACAGGCAAGACAAACTGGCAGTGCCCTTTGGCACTGTTCTCTATTCTTCTGCCCAGGAAGGAAACAGTATGTACTCAGTCACACCTTTCATTGCATCTCTTTCTTTGCCCTCTCTTTGCATGGTCTGTGCCCCAGCAATGGTGTTGGAATGTTCCACTGCAACATCCTGATGCACAGGAGTTGTCCAAGACCTGTAGAAACTGCAGAAAAAACATCCTTTGCCATATCTTATTTAGACACTAGAGGGACTTGCTCCTCCCAGGGGGTCCAGCCTACTTGTACTGTGTTCCTGAACTCTTCCTGTGGTCACTTGCTGAAGTGAATCATCTCAATTGCTTCCTGTGACCTAAGAGGTCAATGGGGAAAGGTTTTAAGCAGAAAAGGGGTAAATTTAGATTATATATTAGGAAGAAATTCTTTACTGTGAGGGTGGTGAGGCACTGGAAGTGTTCAAGGCCAGATGGGATGGTGCTTTGAGCAACCTGGTCTAGCGGAAGGGGTCCTTGCCCATGGTCTTTCAGGTCCTTTACAACCCCAACCGTTCTGTCATTCTTGATCTGTCCAAGCTCCTGAGCCACAATCAGCTCTGTGGATGACTCATTGGGTAAGGCTATACAACAAAGGGAGTTGACTGCAGGTTTCTCCCTGCCAGACCAGATCCCAACATCATATAAGCCACAGAAGCAATAAGAGTCAAGGACCCAAAGGCTCCAGGCAGATTTTCCGCAGTCTCTGCTGAAGTCCACAGTGCTCAGGTATCTCTGCCACCAGCACCCATAGCTTAGACATGGTGATATACTCTGTCAAAAGCTGTTACAAGCCTCCACGTGTAGAAATTAAGAATCAGGCTCTGACTTCCCACCCAAGGTCTCACTTATGTAAGTACAAAGGCTCAATAAAGCCTTTGCATTTAGACTTTATTCACTGGGAGCACTCAACCATTGGCATAAGTGCATCATAAAATAGACAAAGAGCTATAATTTGTACCAATGGAGCTTAGCAGTTCCTGGAGTTGTTGAGGCAGATTTCCATCATAGGTAATATCTTAAGATGTGCAAATAGGTGGCTAATAGGGTTTTTCTGCAGAATTTCCCACCTTAGACCTCTCCTTTGTGTTGCCTGTAAGAACTCCAGCCCACATTTGCAGATCAGCAGTATCTAGACTACTAAATAAAAAAAAGCCTGAATTTGAAAGGCATGATGTGCTTGCAGCACTCATTCAAATGCCTAAAAATTAAACCAGTTTTACCAAGGCAGTTTTGAATTTTAGCCACTGATTTCAGCCATGTAGGTTTCCAATCCAGTGCTCCCAGCATCTCTGTCCCTTGGAGGAATTTCATGTTTCCACACTTCTGAAGGACTTCAGGCCCTTAATCTGAATAACTGTCTCTGCAACCTAACCCATACCCTTCAAAGCCCTCAAAGATGATCTCCTTCTTTGCAAGTCCTGTTCATCAACACAGAATCATAGGATGATTAAAGTTGGAAAAGACCTCTAAGATCAAGTCCAACCATTAGTAGCAGTAAAAACATGTGTGTAGGGGTGTCAGCATGAAAGGCATTGTTGAATATGCTGTTTTTCTTCAAAACACTGATAAATACCTCAAGTTGAGCACAGCCTGCTGTTTGTCTAGTCCTGAATTGGACAGAGGCTGCTAACTGACATTATCAAACCTCCCAGTGTCCACTCACCCTTCTGTTTCTGTGTGGCTTTACAAGGGAAAAGCCTTGTTCTCTCAGACTTTGCACAATGTCCTTGGTCTCATCCCAAAATAAATAATTTCTGCTTGACAAAACTAGCTGAAATATAGCAGAAACTTGGTGAAGGGAGAGGCGCCAAGCAGAGATCTGCATTATTTTGGGGGTTGTTTTTTAATTGCACTTAGAATTACAAATATGAAGCTCATGCAAAGCTAGCCTGCCTTTCCTCCTTCCTTTCCTGCAAGGGGCTGTCAGGTCTGCTGGGCTGGATGTGTTGTCCTGAGCAGTCCTGGCTGAGGCTCCCGGAGGAGCAGAGCTTGCTGCCTGGAGAGTTGGTGGGCAGCTCGCCTGCTGCAAACGCATTTCTCTGCTGCTCGCCTTTGGTCCGGAGAGCTGCAGAATTTTTCTCCTCTTATGTAATGGTCTGCTGGTATCTTTGCTCGGAAAACCTCTTTTTCAGCTGGAGGGTGTCAGGAGCCGTGTCCTACCTCTCCTGGGTCACTACTGAGAGAGCAGCTGGCCGGAGGAGATGTGCCAGGGCGTGGGGCAGCAGAAGGGAGCAGCTCCCCTCCCCTTCCTCCTCTTGTCCCCAGCCTTTCCCTGGGTCACCCTCCTCCTCGTAGGAGCACGGGGCAGCTCCGCCTGGGCGACCACGGGCAGCAAATGGGGGAAAAGGGGAGAGGGGAAATCTGTGCTGGAGCGGTGTGTGTCGGGTGTCCCCCCGCCCCGAGAGCCACAGCGCGGCTGGGGCAGAGCCGAGCGCGACGGGGGGATGCGGTGGGACATGGGGACGAGAGCGGAGCGCGGCGAGGGGATGCAGCAGCCGCGGGACCGGGGGATGAAGAGGGGAGTGCAGCGAGGGGACGCAGCAGCCGCGGGACCGGGGAACGAGAGAGGAGCGCGGCGGCAGCTGCTGCTTCTGCTGCTGCGGGAAAGCGGTTCGCCAAGTCTCCGAGCCGGAGCTCTCCCTTCTCCGGCAGCCGGCGGGGATGGGGAGGAGGGGGCGAGGGAGGGGCGCGGTGGGGTCGGGGGACGTCAAAATGCAGCATCATCCTCCTGCCCCGGCAAATTCCGTACGTGTATGTGTGTGTGCGTGGAGGGGAGAAAGCGAGCAGTGCGAGGGCACTGCCCGCACCGCCCCGGAGCAGCTGGGCCGGGCGCAGGGCTGCGCGGGGCGCGGAGCGGAGCGGGCACTGCGGAGCTCCCGGTGCAACGCCCGAGCCTCGCCGGAGAAAGGGGGGCACCGGGAGGGAGGGGAGGGAGGGGAAGGGGGGCGGCGATGATAGCTGGCTCGGGGGGAGGGAGGAGAGAGAGCGGGGGGGGGGGGGGGAAGAGAAAGAGGGAAAAAAGGCAAGGACCCCCCCCGTCCTCCTCCCTCCCCTGCTCGGTCCCTTCCACCCCCGGCACACACACACACACCCGCACGCACACACACACCCCATTGATCAATATTTGGCTGTCTTGCTGCAACTTGCTGCAGTCTTTTAAAGGAGTAGTAGAGAGAGAGGGAGAGAGAAAGGGAAACTGGCAGGAAGGGGTAAGGAGCTACACATGTCACATGTGCTTTCTAAGACGGCCAGGAGCATCTGCAGGCTGGATCTGGTGGAGGATGCTGCGGCAGGTGATACACAGAGGGCTCCAGTCGTTTTTCTACAAGCTGGGCTTATTCGTGAGCAGGCATCCGGTGTTTTTCCTCACTGTGCCCGCAGTCCTGACCATCATCTTCGGCTTCAGCCTGCTCAACCGCTTCCAGCCTGACACTGACCTGGAGAGCCTGGTAGCCCCCAGCCACAGCCTGGCCAAGATCGAGAGGAGCTTAGCCAGCAGCCTTTTCTCCCTCGATCAATCCAAAAGCCAACTGTATTCGGACTTGCACACCCCGGGGAGGTATGGCAGGGTGATTCTCCTCTCCAAACCCGGAGGCAATATTTTGCATCAGGCTGATGTGATCCTGCAGATCCACCGAGCCGTGCTGGAAATGAAGGTGAACTACAAAGGCTATAATTATACTTTTTCCCATCTGTGTGTGTTGAGAAATCAGGATAAGAAATGCGTGCTGGATGATATTATTTCAGTGCTAGAGGATCTGAGGCAGGCTGCCCTCTCCAATAAGACAACAGCCAGGGTGCAAGTGAGCTATCCCAACACTAAATTGAAGGTATGCTCTTACTGCATGCTTTTGCCAATTAAAGAGGCAGCACTTCATTTCTTGTCCTAAACAGCAAAGAGGAATATAATCATATCTATCTCTCTCTATGGAAATGTGTGTGATCTGGGCTATCCTTGGGAAGCAGCTGAATCCGGTGCCTTGCTATTGTTCTGGGAGAGGAGGGAGGGTGGGGGACTGGATGCTACTGAAGCAGGAGAAGCAGGGAGCGGAGAGCCTGAGCACCGGGAGACCTTGCAGTGCCCTGAAGGTTCAATATACAGAGGAAAAGGGAGAGGAGGTCGGTGGGTGGTTCAGAGCTGGGTTGCACTATTACCTTTTCCAGCCTCACTGCTGTGGTGGGATGATTTGTCTTTAGTGTGCCCAGAAAAAGCTTTCCTCAAAGACATAGTGAGCTCCTGTATCTGCCTGCTCATTCCAGTGCTGTAGGAGCAGCAGGAGGTTTGGGCCAGAAGCGAATTCAGGTGTCCTGCCTTCTTTACCTGCATGCAAAGAAGGGGAGGTGGGATTTTTTTTTTCCTCTCGGTGTGAAAATTATTAACTCTGTCACTGAAGGATGGGTTGGAGTTTTGGGATGGATACCAACAGCTGGAGACTTCCAGCAAAGTTGAAACAAGGTAAAAGGTGAAAGTAGTTTCAGTGGTTCCAAATAAAAGAATAAACACTGTGGCACAAATTATGTCAGGACTATTTCCCTGGCATAAAAGCTCCCATCTGCTTTCCCTCCCATCCGGAGCAACTCAGCTCACCAGGACTAACCTGCTGTGAGTAAATAAGGTACAAAGTTTGCAGGTGGCTCAGGGAAGAACTTTCTGTGGATGACAGTGTATCTGCATGCTCCCTTGGGCATTTCACCAGAGGCAGGATTTATTTACCAGAGTGTAACAAACTCCCTAGTATGCTATTTAGTCATGGCTCAGGTCATAGGGAGGAGGATACGGTCCTCCTTGTACACCAGAGATCTTTGGGGTTACCTGTCCCTCTTTTTTCAAAGAGTTCCTCAAGGATGAGGGAGGTAGTGCTCTTGCAAGTACCAGCACCAAGATCCTGAAATCATAATTTGTTTCTTCCTGTTCATTTACAAGAAAAAAAAAAAAAAAAAAAAAAAAAAAAAAAAAAAAAAAAAGATAAAGTCAGTTTCTGTCCCAAAATCTGAAACAGAGACATAGATTGTTTTTACTGGTCTCCTTGCTTCAGTAAAAGGGATGGGTGGGACAGCTGGGATTTGGTCCTGTGGTTGTAGATGTTACAGTAATTGCTTTGTGCAGAGTTGTGGCTGCTTGAGCTGAGTGTGTGGAAATGAAAAGGTGTCCTTGCTGCTGCTGGAAAGTACTGAGTGCAAGGAGTACTCAGAAAAACAAATTATTCTGGATTAAATATCCCTGAACAAATTCTATCTTCTACTTGGCTGCAAAGACAATCCCACTATTGCAGAATTAAAGTGCTTCTATTCCATTTTGTTTGTCTTTAAAGTTAAGATTAAGGTAGTTCAGTGGAGAACATTGATAATCTAGACTAATATAATTATAATGCACTTTTGTACAGAAATTGTCATCCCACTCTCTCAATCCAGATTAATTTTCTTGTGTAGAGAAACACTAACTGAGTTTGGCAAAACTTGGATGGGGTCACCTGCAATGTGTTTTTTTACTAGAATAGTGCCTACAGCTCCTCCTTTTTTAAAGATAAAGGCAAAGGACAAGATATGTGATCTAGATTAGTGACCTATTGGAATAAAAGTGCTTGGTAGATAATTCACACAGAGAGAAAGATTTTCCCAAAGCATAGATGTCTGACTCTAAGCACTGCAAAATACCAGCCCAGCACCTTCAAACTCCCAAATAGTTGTTGTATATCATCTTCTGGATGAAGGAATAAATGCTCCTATGTATCTCAGTTTAAAGTTGGACAGAACAGGCAGCTTTCTACCCATTTTCCAGTGAAAGAACATAAAGCCACCAAAATCTGTGACTGTGTTTCAGAGAAAAGCCAGCAATTACAACCCATTTCTGTGGAAAAGGAGAGTTCCTGCTTTTACTGAGAAAAAGAAATACACTTTGCCACAATTTTTTGTGTTCAGGTATGGTAAGGACTTTTTTGTGGAACTATAGCCAGCCCTGAACCTGCGCTGGTCTTCAGCGATGGTGTGTCCACAGAGACTCACCTCCTCTGGTCTCTTTGGTTCCAGTTGCTGGGAATAAATTACTATTTTGTATAGATTAATTCTCTAGGTCATCCCTGTCATCTCTGTTGTCCCATCTATCAAGGGTTAGGAAGGTGTGTGCTCTCCTTCAAGCCATGAACAAAGTCTTGGGTTAATCGAGGCTCACGGGCTATTTACTGACCTCCCTCTCTTTGCACCTCTGAGCAAAAGCTGTGGAAATCCAGGCCTGTGTTGCTTGTTCTGAGGTGTCCAGTTGTGCTTAACCAGAAATATCTCAGATGCTGCACCCACTAGGGTAGATCAGTTTCTGGGTGTTCAGTAGGGGGAAACAACCCCTGTGGCTGTATCTGTGAGGGTTTTTATTTCTTCGCTCTTGAGCTGTGACATGAAGGAGTAGTTGTGGCTAAACCTCATGGGACTGCAAATGAGAGGGCCAAATCTGCCTGCTCTTATTCAGTGTGGACCAGAGCTCATCACATTCACCAGTCCGTGCCCTCGGGATTCTTCTCAGCTAAACTTTTTTGCATCACTAAGACCCACCAGATCTTCTAGGTTGCCTCATTTTCCCAAAGGTCATGTTGCTTGATTAATACTGGTAGATTTTGCTGTCTTTTTCTTTTAATAATGGCCTCAGACTGAAAAAAAATCTTCTAAGAACAATATGGGGATTTACAAAGCATGAAGGTGCCCCAAGTGTCCCAGCTGACGTGAGTCAAGTGTCAAACTGTACTGGTTTGAGAACCACAGTGACAATGTTGAGCTGCTCCAACCTCATTCCTGCTCCATGTGGGAGCTGGTAAAACACTTTGTAGTTTTTCATTTCCCCCAAACCTTGTGAGCAGCTCTCACTTTGTCCTTCTTCCCATCTCCTGATGGAGGCCAAATTCATTCAGTTCTCTGAGGTGAGGCTGGCTGAAAGTTGACTGAGAGTGAGCTCTTGACAGGTCTCCCATGGGAACTTTGTGGAAGCTGTCTGAGCAAGTTTAAGCAAACTGCTCTAGTTTTGAAACAGCACTTATTGGACTGCAAAATCTGATGAAACTGCTCGACTTTTGCTGAGGAAATCTGTATGTGGAGGGTGATGTTTGTTTAACCATTACTCGCTGTATGTTCAAAGAGGTTGTAGCCCTGAATACTTCTATCTTCACTGCCCTTCTGAGAGTCAGGAAGCCTTGATCTTTCCACTTGCCAGAGAAGGAGCAGAGACAAGGCACTCACATTCAGAGCGCAGACTGCAGCATGGTTTCCAACTCCTGAGATGGGTTTAAAATCCACTCTGGCAACACAGGGGTCATTGTAGACTAGCTCAGGTGAACTAGATTATAGGAAAACACCAGCTCCCGTTGCTTTGGGGACAGTATCTAGCCTGTTCACGGTTATTGCTACGCTGCAGTCTGCAGCCCAGTCAGAGAGTGACTTGCCCAAGGTCATGCAGATAGACCGTGGTGGAGCAGGAAAACAAAGCTGGATGTATGAAGTCTTGATGAAGACTTTTGAGATATGTCCTGGAGAAAGATTCCTCATGCTTTCCTCACTCCAGGACATAGAAATGGTGCTCCTGTGCTTGGGGTCTGGATTGTGCCCTAACTGCATAGATTGAGCAAATCTACACTGACCATCGGTCATCAAACTGTTAAATCTCAAGTTTTGTCAAAACTTGGCATTATTTTTGTCAGTTGAGACCTCCAGGACAGTGCCTGGATGTGACTTGAGGGACAGCATGGGAAAAGGTTCACTTCTAGCTGGTATATCTACTCTGTCCTCGGCATAACAGTGTGCAGTGTTCTTAGAAGTGGACACATTGTGCCCTTGGCCCCAGTGTGGGGGCCAAAGTGTGGTCTGAGACACAGTTTATTCATTGGTATAGACAGAATTATTGATTACATGGGGATTACTTCTTGTGTAGAGTCAAATATGAGGGAAGAGATTGTTTTTTGACCCTAATTTGTTAATAACCCCAGAAAATTTGCTGTCCTATTCCGGAAAAAGAAAAGAAAAAAAATTAAAAAAATAATAAAAATTGTTTCTGAACACAGTCCTTAGCCAGAGGGGAAAAAACCACGAAAATATTTTTTTCTGGTATTTCACCTTTACCATTTCTTTTCACGTTTATTTGCTAGTTTGTCTGAGAAAAGATAGTAACTGAGAACTTGCCTCTCTGAGATCAGAATGAATATGATAACTGCTGGTTTAAAGGAATCTTTTTCAACAGATTGGTTTCTGTAATACTGCCTTCAATTAATTAAGTATCAGTCATTTATGAACACTATGCTAAACAGCACCCAATAAACCAGAGATCTCTATTACCACATTTGTGATAAACACATCAGCTGGATATTGAATCTGTTCTTGCATAAGCAGAAAAGTTACTTGCATTCACTGAACATCTTGAAACCTCTAAGTGTAAATTTGGTCATGGCCAGATTCTCAGTTTTTCTCACACAAACAGCTGTACTTTTAAACGAGTCTTGCTCCATCTGCATTCGTGGAGTCTTTCCCACTGCTCTAAGATTAATCCCTCCTTAGAAGTCCCTGAGGCATGGGCCACCTCCATGAGACAGAGAGGATATAAAACCAGAGCCCACCTACATCAGAATAGGCATCTATGCACCAATAATGTCCACAAACTGATTATTCCTTCAGTAAAATCAGTTCAAATATAAGATTAACTCCAAGGAGCAGATGCTTCCTCGGAGACAATGTGGCTCTGTACTCATTTGTGATACCCCCCGCCCCAATCCAAACCTGTGGGTCAGAATCTTGTGAAGTGCTCCGTGGCCGGCAAAAGCTGCTAAGTCAAAGCAAAATAATAAAACATGCAGGGAGAAGATCAGAAGAGGAAGGCTGGAGGCTGCAGATAGTTTTCATCTCAGCCTCTCAGATCAAGACAGGATTGGGCAGGCTGAGCTCGGAGCAGCTGCTCAGTAGCATGAAAGCAAGCGGAAAATGTTTGAAGGCTGGTAGCGTCTTCTGTCTCACAGGTTGGGAAACTTACTTGGGAAAAAAAGACCCTTTTGTTCTTCCAACTCTGTTTCCATACTGGCTGGCAGGACTAGGAAGGGCTTCTCACCCTCCTCACCTGGATGAGCTGGTGGAGACAGCAAAGACTGCAAGGAAAATATTCTCCACTGACCTTTTGGGTGACCTTGGTTATCTGCTTCATGCCATCACCACCCTCCCAGCTATTCCACTTTTTAGTTTTGTCAGCACTTGCTGGGGGATGTGGCCTTTTGTTCAGTGCCAGGCCTTGATATGAATAATAACAGAGAAGCAATTGGAAGGTTGTTTAGGTAGAGAGAACAGGAAGATGCAATCGAAAAGCCCTTCAGTTAGTAGCAATGGCTCATCCCCATGGATCTTGGATAGATATCAACTGCTTGCCGAAGAAAGAAAGCCCAGTAGCACTTTTCCATCTTCCTACAACAGATAGTCCTCTGTGGACATAAACAAAATACTTATTTCCTTTATTAAATATTTGGTTAACACTTGGCAATGTTAACACTGACATAGTACCCTACGCCTTTACAAAATATCTTTGGAGCCCCTTACTGTACTGGCTATGTGAGTTGTTGGAGGGCTCTGAAATTCTCTCTTTAGATTTACAATTAAAGTAAAGAACATGTGTCATATTCCCAGAGAAAGATGCTTTTGAGGAGAGGTTCGGAGAGGTTCGGAGAGGAGATCCTTAAACCAGCTTTAACTGTTTAAGTACATGCTCTATGGTAGAAGTGGGAGGAACTTTGTAAGGACAAAATTAGATTAATAAATATGGCCAAAAAATTCTTAAATTATTTAACATCCTTTACGTGTATGTGTCTATGCATACCTTTGTCAGTTGGTAAACAATGATGTAGGTAAGGCTGTGCTAGACATTTCAAAAACAGTAATCTAATAGCAAAACCTGTATTAAACCTCTTCAAACATTAAGGGATAAGAGACCTCTTTGCACTCTGCATAGTGCTTATTACAGACGTCACAGTGAAAAAACTGCTGACTGGTTTTCCAAGTGAATTGAGTTAGGAAAATCACGATCTCACATTTCTACTGAAAGCTTTTAATTTATGCAGGTCCCACATCCACTGCACCCTCCTAGTGCAAACAGTGAGACATGGCTGGGACTTGAGCTGTGAAACAGCTTTAAAAATGGATGAAGAAAAGTCTTCAGTGATGGAGGAAAGCAGGTGCTGTGTGTGATGGAAAGGAGAGGGGAACACAACAGGAGGCTAAAAGGGCAAACTATAAAGTCTTTTAAACCTCTCTTTCTCACTACGTTAGTCCTTTTCTCTGTTTTCCTACCTACCAAGGTGCAAGATGCTCATGTGGAGAATAGACAGTAAAGGAAGTTCTTGGAAGTGAGGCTATGAGGCATCCTACAAAGGGAGAGAGCAGTGACAGAGCTCCTGAGCATTGCAGAGACGATCACATGCAGTGGCACATGTCGTTACCCTAGCCCTGGATTCACCAGGTGGGAATTAGCCTCACTTTTACACTGGTCAGGCCATTTGGGAGCAGGAGCCTTGGGTGGAGTGCTGAAGACCTTTGATGACACTAGCAAGGGTGACCTGATGGCAGTGGGAAGATTTCCAACTTTAAAGAATTACTGTAGAAGCAGCTCAAGGGCAAACTGGTAATAATTTCTTAGTGGGCAGCTCTGGTATTGAACAGAAATTTTGCTGAAGCTTTTTTTTCTTCCTTAACACCACTCACACATTGGTGAGCAATTCCTGCACAATGCCAGTTCTGCACGCCCAACAGTGGCTCTGTGACACACTAGACAGTCTCACAGCTGTGAGTTGGCCAGATCAGCTTTTCTCACTGGTTTTATATTTTGCCACCACATATGCCCTCCTTCATTCCACCCTTGCCAGCAAACTGGTACCACAGCCAGGGAGCTGCTGGGTGATCCTGGGTTGACAGACTGGCATGTCACTGGCTGGGTAATATTGCAGGAGGTTTTGTCTGATAACAATCTATAACTAAGACGGAAAAGTTAGTTGGCAGCACAGGTATGTGATGCTTCCTGAATATGTATAACAGCAAATGCTTTGGTGTCTCACAGAATAATTCTTCTTTAGAAATACCGGTTGCACAAGCCCTAAAGCTTAGTTGTCTGCTCTGAGGGCACCAGAAAAGGTAAAGGGCAGTTCTGCCTAGCTGCCCCACACCTTTGAATGCAAAGCAAGTCACAGAGACTCTCTGCTGAATGCAGCCCACCTACAAAGGACATGCAAGTGGGATTAAATAGGGGCTCCTAATATGGTCCAATCTACCATAATTATTTCTTTGTTCAGTTGGTAGGAGACCTGGGAGCTGCCATTGAAGACCTACACAGGGACGCCCAAACATCTGACGTGTATCCTCTCACAATATATAAGGAACATGAACACCACCCAAAGAACTGGTTCAGGGGGCACCTAAAATTTATGCCCAAGTTTGGTACTGAAACAAGACAGAAAAGTTGCCCTTGTGTAAGACAGGGTCTTGCTTTTATTACACCTTGTGTAATTGTTTCCACCAGCATTACCCAAGTGTTGTCAGTCTGGTGGGGAGGTGTTAGTATTACCACATACATGGTGCATTTTTGCACATGTGTCAAACAGCTTCCTAAAGGGTGCTACGATTCAGCAGTGGCCATGGAGCATTTTGCTGCTTCTGTGCTAAATCTTGTATTGCCTGTGCTAAATCATGTATTATCTGTGCTGTGCGTAGGGCTGGCCCATAAAATTTCAGATTAATCTTTTCCTATCAGAAGGTACAGTGCTCTTGAAACCAAAAGCATCTGTGAAACACTGTCTACCTTGCCCCTGATTTCATTTTGGAGGATGACAAGAGAAGGGCAGTTTCCTTTAGTTTCATTTTGACAGGCCGTCAACAAAATGTTTCCTTTTTTTTTTCTCTTTTTCTCTCATATTATACTTTGGGTTAGAAAATGAAGGAGATAAAAAACCAAAATCATTTTAAAAGGAAATGTTTTCCCATGTTCAAACTTTGGGGAAGGAAAATCACAGCCATAGGCTCTGTCTGGCAGGAACCCTGCATGGCTGAGGACACAGCCCAGACCCCCTAGACATGAATGTGCCCCCAAAAGGATGCTCTGGCTCTTGTTAATGCTGTTTTTCACTGGAGAGCAAGACACTGCATTGATGGGAGAAGTGGTCCTGGCTTCCAGTTTTCCAAGCAGGTTTAGTTTGTAAAAAATTTTGCAGTTCATTGAGAAGATGTTGTTAGCAGTACTTCATCATGCAACTCCATCTCTTTGATGGGATTTGTGACTTAAATATAAATCACCTTTTTCCTAACCATTTTCCAGGATAATTTCTTAGAGTAGATTTTGATTCATTAACCAAATACATTAAAAAATTCAGTGCAGAGTGGATGAAACCTGAAAATATTCATATGAATTTTTGTCCGTAAAATTTACACTTCAATTTGTTCATGTTCATGACTCTTACCAAAGAAGGGAGGTTTTAATCACAGATAAGCACAAAACATCCCCCAAAAGAGATTTCAACACATAGACTTTTGCATCCAGATGAAAAATCCATTTCTCCTCAAGGGTGGCTGGAACGCATGGTAATAAATGCTCTAGTAGTGTTTCTTTGTTAACTAACCTTAATTTTCCTACCCATAACTGATTTCCCATGTGCATGTAGAAAACACTGGTCACTCAATTGATGTACAACAGATTTATCATAGTAAATTGCGCAGAAATTTGGGACACCAGCAGAGAAATGTGAACATTTCTGAAGATTTACAAATTCCTGTCCGCTCTTTTCTTTCCTCAGGCTTCAAGATTAGCACAGGTATTAGGTTTTAGGTATATACATTAAAAAAATTTCTCAAGCTTGATAAGCTTAAGAGCTCCACTGCTCTCATAAAGTATTTTATGTTTTGGTTTTGAGAAGTTAATTTTAGAGAAAAGAGTGCTTTGGGTTTGGTTTGGTCTTGGGAGTTTTTTTGTGGCTTTTTTTTTGTTTTCTCCTAAAAGAATAAAGGTTGTATTCTTACTTTTACCATTTTCTTGCCTTAAGTATCAGATTTTGGAGGTGGGAAAAAGAGGACATCCTTGAAGGGAAATTCGTCTTATATAAATGCCAAATGCTGTAATTGCATATGGTCCATGGTCTTTTCATCACAATATTCACCTCAAAAGCCAAGTTAAAACAGGTCATTTGTCACTACTTAACAGATCTGAACTAAGCTCCTTTAGGAACGATTCTGATACTGTTCTTGTGGAAAAGCCAATTACTTTTTGAAGTAGCAAAAATAACAAGGAAAAATAAGGCAGAATGAGACATGTTTTCATTTTGTTTAAAGCAGCTAAAAAAGGTAACCAGGACAGAGAATAGCCCAGGATGAAGCTCAAAGAAATGTAGGTCCACCCTTAAACCACTTGAGTTGGGTTTTCCTAGAGCCTGTTCAATAAGGATACAGTGGATAGAAAGGATGACATTTCAGATACTGATTGGTGAAGGAGCAGTTTGGGGTGTGGGACGGTGATTTTGGTGCAGGAGCATGTATTCAAGAATTCATGTTCTGCCGTGACTTCTCCCTTACATTGATTTTCCCATCATAAAGGAGGGCTGTGCTACTGCTGGGGAAATTTAGAGAGCTTGTTGGAATTTTATGAGCAATCCCACACCTCTTCCATGTAACATCAAGAGGTCAAAGACATAAAAGGTTTATAAGGTCAGTCTAACCCACTCCTGGCCTGTGCAGGATTATGAGTAAACCATAACAGAAAAATTAATTCAGATTGGCTTGAATGGGAAATCAGTCATGTGGGTTGGAAACTGGCTGAAAGACTGTAAACGAAGAACCATGATAAATGATAATGTAACAAGTTTATGGACAGTATCTTGCAGGGTATCTGGAGAATTTGTGTTAGGTCTGGTCTCATCTAACATCTCTATTAATTATCGGGAAATGGAATTGAATTGCACAGGAGTGAAGTTCACAGATAATATTAAACAAGGAGGACATGTCAGCAGCAGCCGAGTCAGAGAATTTACACAGACAGAACCAGAGCAGTTAGAAAGCCAAACAGAAAATAATGTTATTTTCTGAAGAGTTTTGTTTGTATTCTGGTGCCCAAAGGGCAATGTAGGGTCCTCCTTTGGAATAGATTCCTGTTATCTGAGTTTTGCAAATCAAAAAGTGAAGGTGAAGCACTTAAATGATATGATCAAGGTCAAAGACAAAGTTGATGTTGAAGTTGGGATTTTGCAGCCTCCAGAGAAAGGCCACTTGTATTTACTTCTAACTCTGACACTGCTTAGCAAGGATGGACATTTCAGTACTCGATGTTCTCCTTTATCCTTCACCTTCTTGCAGATCAAGCTCTGCAGGACAAACACATCTCCCTATGTTGAGTTTGAATACTGCTTTGGAGGCTTTAGATGATGTGTTAAATTACCAGGGAAGCCTTGGTTGTTGCTTTGTTTTGGTCCTTTTGTTATCTTCCTAGAAACAAATTAGTCTTTTTCTGGAAGCTTGTGCTGACTAGATTTTTGACAGATGATTTGATTTGGATGATCCCTTTAAGTTCTTTTGCCATGTTGTGAATCATATGATTGTTCCCCAGCACCTCAAATTCAAATATCCTAATACTCCTAATGTCACAAATTGGCTCAATTTCATCCATGTTGAATTTTGTCGTTTTTTAATTATATATCCCGATTGTGCCAGGGAAAGATTATCATAGCAAATATTTTTAAAACTCAGTTGAACAGGATAGTTAGAAAATATTCAGCTGGACCATTTCTACTATTTTTTGTCCAACTTGACCATGATTGCAGACCAAGGGTCCAGGAATAGGCTGATGATATTTGTGAAATGAATTGTGGAGTCAGACCACTTTGTCTCCTTTTCTTGACAAATGTCCACAATATCAGGACCTTTGCTGCAGTGGATGGGACCTGGTCTTGTCTTCAGAGCCAGCCTGTGACCCTAACACTGAGGGTCCATGATGTTGCAATTTGTGGGTGTTCATGCAGAGAGTCATTACAGGATCACTCATGCCAAAGATGGGATCCATTTCCTCCAATCTGAGCCTTTTTGTATTCAGCAGCTACCCTAAACTGGGCCCAATGTGCAATCAGAGGAGAGAAGAATGAACCTCCAGAAGCAATGCATTTCAGTTTTTCTAAACATCTACGTTAGGAGGGGATGAATTCACCCTTCAGAGATTTCATGGACCAGAGACCTTTATAGAAAAGAGTTACATCAGGTGAAGCATTTCCAAAAGACCTAAGGAATAATCTGCACTTGCACTGACATGAGAAAAAACTTCCCAGTATAATTCCGTGGGTAAAATCTAGGCTTATTCTCAAGTCCACTGCAACTTTGTCTCACTCCAAGTCTCTGACAGGGTTTTGAAAAACTCTTTTTGAAAATTATTATTAGACAGTTGCAAAAGAACTAAAATACATTAATCTGAATAAGGAATTAGCTCCCACTGAAGGAACTGGAATTAAATGCCATCCTCCTGCAAAATAGATTGCCAGATATTGACAGTTTATTGCAGCAGGGAGACAGAGATTTTGCATAGTGCTCAGAAGACAAATGCTAAGATTCCATCATCTGGAAGTGCTTTATATCTGATTACTCTTTGGCTTACTCTATCAGAATTTTTCCCTAAATATTTGTTTGAAGTCCAAAGCTGGCTAAATACCACAAGGTCCCACCATCTGCAGCATTTTTGTTTAAAAATCAAAAGTCCAGTCCTTCCTGTTCTGCCAGAACTAAAACCTTTCCAAATAGACTGTACCGATATAGACTGAAAAATCACTTTGCACTGTAGGGGATTTTGGAAAAACTTTTTTTTTTTTTTTTAACATCTATCACATTAAAATAATTGTAAAATCTGTTACATTAAAATAATTGTAAAATGTCTATTTGGGGAGAAAAGTTTTGTTGTCCTGCAGGGAAACATCTCAAATGGTTGTTGATACTATTATTATTTCCAGTCAATATTCTGCATTTCTCTAGAAATCCTTTTACAGAGTAATTAAACACTCATCTTCCTTGATATCTTGAGCTCATTCTTAACAGCAGCAGTATGTTAACATCTAGGTACACATATAACCTAACTTTAAGCATTTTAGGAAGTTAATTCAACTAAGGTTTGGGACACTGGGGGCTTTAGGAGGACTAAAATCCCTAAGAAAGAATCCTTGAATGAATGAGATTCAGTCCATGTAAGATCAAAATTACCTTCCAGAGGTGCCCTGTTTTTCTCTTCTGCTGGAGCTGGCAACCCAGTAGTCCTGGTATTTCCATCCTGAAGGTTTGGTTAGGCAGCCTCAGGACCCCAGAGCCTAAATTATGACTTGTTCTGGTCGAAGAGGCACATCCAAATCAGAAACTCTGCTTGAAGTTAATTGTGTAGTTGAAGTAAGGACAAATACTCAGCTGTGAAATACAGCCACCTTGAGGATGGAGCCATTCAGGTGTAGCATTGCTGACATTACCACCAGACTGTGGGGTCTGAGCACAGAAATTGAAGAAACGCTTTGCCAGCTGGCAGCAAAGAGGGGATGAGGGGATTAAATCTGTCTTCTTTTCTTATTTTTTCTTTCTTCCCCTCCTGTTGAGTTTGCATAAACTTGGATTTTTTCTCCAATCCATTTCACCACACGCCACGTGAACTTCTGCTCCCAAGCTTGGCAGGGAGGAGATGCAGTCTCAGGATGGAGAGGGAAGGGACCTCTCCTTTGTCAGCATCACCAGTTCACTCTACGAAATACAGTGACTGAAGAAAATCCAGCATCAGATGGGAAGATTTTTTGAAAACGGGCAGCTTCTCCAGCTGTGTGTTTGCACAGCACCTTACACAGCAGGGTCCTGGGCTGTGCCAGAACCTCACTGGTGACCAGTGATTACTGTCTGAACCAAGACCTCGGCATCTGCTGTACTTTGTGTGGGTCCTCCCAGTCCTCCACAGCACAGGGGCTGCATTGAGATATTTTTCCAGGCATGCAGAGCTTGATCAGTAGCAGTTGTTAACAGCCCCTGCAATCTTTGGATGAAAGTTCTGGGACAACGCAAAATTTTCTTGTTGTCTCACACCGTTGTTTATCACTTGTTTGCCATTGCAAATGTGCCCTGTGCTGTCTGAGACAACACAAGCACCCTGTCCCACAGAGTATGACTGAAAAAATACAGACTGAAATCTAACCCTCATAGCGTCAGCAAACTTTCAGTGGGAGAGCTCTCCAGTGATGGAAGGCAATGAGAAACCCAAAGTGGAGATCATAGAATCAAAAAATCATTTAGGTTAGAAAGATCATCAAGATCATAGAGTCCAACCATTAACCCAGCACTACCAAGTCCACCACTAAACCATGTCCCCATTTACCACATCTACATGTTTTTGAACACTTATAGATGATGCCATGAGCTTTACTTTTTAAACTGAAACAAGAATTAAAAAGACCTGTTACAGGATCGCACATGACAACACCTTCAACTCTGTGTGTGGGCTGCTAAGAGCATAAGATTTTACAGTGAAAGGCACAGGTTACAAGGTGACCTTGAGATAGATTTTTATAAATTTAAAAGCTACCTGCTGATGTTCATATGAGGAGGTGAAAAATCTCTTTGAACGTACTGAATTCAAAAGTATCTTGGGTGGGAGTCAGCAGATCCCCAGCTTCAGTTAGATTTTAGTGCATAAACACAGGCCTACTTCAATGTCTCGTTCCCACTTCCCCTTCCCAGATTCTAGTTCAATATTAAAAAAAAAAAAAAGGGAAAGCATCTGAAACTAGACATTTTTTTGGCTCTCTCCAGCTAACAAATGGCCAAACTCATTAAAAACCAGCGTGTGCTGGAGAGAAGGGAGGGATGCTTCACGGTAGAGAAATCGCCTCACAATGCCAAATTTGAGACTCAAAAAAAAAAGGGGAAACTGATTAATTATCTCTTAGAAGAGAGGAATTTTCAGCCAGAAGTGTTGTGTCCTCAACTGTATCTCCTTTGTGTAGTGCCTTCTTATATCTTATTGAGCATTGTGAGAGTAGAAATTCCTGATAGGACTTGTATAAGAGTACAGTAGCATCTTGCATTCAAAAGCTGAACTTAGTTAATGCTGCTTCGCTGTATATTAACCTCAAAACCACACTAGCCCCAAAATCTTGCCACATCACGCTTGGCTCTGTCTGATTCTCAGTTACTTCTTTTCTTCTTGCCTTTGATAAAACATTTTTGCAGCGTTTCAGTACTTTGGTTGCTGGTCCCCAGAGAAACCAGGATGAGCAGAGACGGAGAAAATTAAAGAGATGTTTGCCAACATAAAACGTAATTTGAAAAGAAAAAAGCACCCTTTTCTGTGTCGTTATTGAAACTTCAGATTGTAAGGGCTTAAATGATCCTGTGGATCTGCTTTACTCCTCACTTTTTATTCTCTACTGTTTGTTTTTTAGCATTTCCTTTAAATGGAGTAATAAAACCAGGCAAATCCAATCCCTTTTGCTTCCTGGCAGGTTTTCGTCCTATTTCTTGTGTGTACTGAACTTCAAGCAGTGTAGGGAAAACAATTAGAAGAGGCACACAGTGGGATGCTCACAAAGCAAGAGGGCCCACAAACCTGTCAATGAAAACCTGTGTCCTCCTTTTAGGATCTCCTGTTAGAGACAATCATTGGATCCTATTCATTTCCCCCAAAACTCTTCAACTTTTGCATATGTAGGACATGATGAAGTTTTTTAGGTAGTTTTATGTCTTTTGCTTTTGTTGATATGTAAAGAAGACAAGAAAGGGGATTTTCTTGATTTTTAGTGTTTTGTACTGTCTTCTTTATTATACTTTAATAATTAGGATCTTGTTTAACCTGTAACTCCATGGACTTCAAGGAAGCTTAAGGTTAAGCATTCCCAAGAGACAGAAAGCATTCTGGTGGAATATTGTCCTGTCTACTCCATTTGGAGAAAGACATAGCCCTCTTGAGATAACAAAACTCTCTTGATTTCACCAGGGTACAAGATAGCTTTAATTTATTAATTTTGCTTACTTTTTGTTGCCAGTTTCATTCAAATCACTGCATTTGGGACTAGGATTTCTTTATTAAAAATGAAGTTCCATTCTTTCTCCTTCCAAGCAGCTCATTTCACTTTTTTGTTTGTTGAAGAGCTGGAAAACCAACAATAGTCTGAGACTCCCAAAGGCATCTTCCAGGTGTGTCATGGAAGACACCATCTTGGTGCATCATGGTTTAAAACTGGACAGAGACTGAACATTGGACTAGATGGACCACTGGTCTGCACTGAAAAAAGCATTTCTTGTCTTTTTATGCTCTTCCTAATTTTCTTCATTTCCTTTGAACATTTTTAACGTGGAGTTTGAGCTGTGAATTAAGTCAGAATTAATATGGAGTATTCATTGATTAAAAGTATTCGTGATATAGATTCCTAGGGATTGGCAAATACGAGAGATGGTAAATGTGTTCTTCAAACATATTCCTGCATACATCACTGCGAGTGTTAAACTGTATATATCCAAATATTGGTGTTTTGTGCAACTCCCTTGAGGCACTTCTGTCATTCCTACATTTCAATGATTCATTCCTACATTTCTCCTTGGCACAAAGAAAATTCTTTGGGATGAACAGTAGCTGTGGACAAGACCATGAAGACAAGGACAATTTTTTTTTAAATTGGACCTGGGTATTCTTCATGGCTTAGCAACTGTCAGAGGCTTGTCTTAGTTTGCAGAGGTGGAAAGCCACAGCTGCACCATGGATTTCCCCTCTTAAAGTCATGTATCCTCTCCTTGCAAAAGGAGATGTTTAATCTATCACCTTTGTGGTGATTGCTTTTACCATCACGCTTCATCCAAAGGATTTAGGAGCCAGATGAACCTTTACCTTTTGCTCTGTGATACCAGGCAAGATCCACTGGCAGGGACAGGCTATGAAAAGCAGAGGATGATCCCAAGGTGCTGCCTCAAGGATTTGCAATCCTGGGCAGGGCAGAACACAAGCTCAAAGGACAATGAACAGTGAGGAGGGAGCAGAGACCCAGTGCATGCTGGAAGGTGAACATGTGTCACCTACAAGGTGTGTTGAGCCACCCACTTTCATCCTGAGTGAACCATCCCACTGGTCCCCCAGTTGGGCATCCAAAGCAAGCTGTGCCCTGCATCCATCTCATGGGGCTGGGGACCAGCCACCAGTTCACCTGCCTGTGAAGGTGAAAAGCTATGTCCCTGCTGTGCCTGTGTCCTACTCCTGGGGGAGGGAAGAAAAACGCAGATAGGTGAGCTGTGCCATGAAATTATCTCCCAGTGCTTACACTGTCTGTAACTCCCCCATCTTCCAGCAACACCCTTCCCCACTTAGGGAGATGTGTGATCCCAGCCAATGTGGCTATTACTCATCAGTTTCAAGGACACCATTGTGTCCTTGGGTGCTGTTTAGGACAGCTGGGGACAAAGCTGTGCTGGACAATAAATCTAATTCTCCTTTCCCAGAAGAACTGGGATGGGATCTGAGATGGACCAAATGAGAAACTGACCTTATGAGAGAAGGGGTCATTTGAGCAAAGAAGAGCTTGAAGACAGGACAAAGAATGATGAAGGACTGAAAAGGATGTAAATGCAAAATACAGTCTAGGAGGGAAATGGACTGGAGCTGGTCTAGGAAGGAGAGGTCTTTCATTCTGAAGGAATGTGCAGGGGAACCAGAAGGTGAAGGTAGAGTCTTTTCTACTTTCCTTCTGTCCTTCCTTTTTCTTGACAGAGATGTTCAACTGAGGGTGGTGAAACACAGGAACAGCTTGTCCAAAGAGGTGATAAATTCCCCATCCCTGGAAACATTCATGTCCAGGTTGGATGAGGCTGAGCAACCTGTTCTAGTTAAAGATGTTCCTCCTCATTGCATGGGATTGGACCAGGTGACCTTTAAAGGTCCCTTCCAACCCCAATCACACTATGATTCTCCGAAAACCTGCTGGGGTGATACTGAAGGAACTCAGAACAGCCTGTCCACTAACACAAGCTCCTCAACACAGAAGAGCTCTCTAATAGCAGTCACACTTTTCTATTGCACCCTTATGAATCCTTCCTTAATTTGATTTACTTAGAAGGAGTAAATCTGTGTTAGGAACATTGCTCTTATTCTTTATTATTACTTCTACAGTATATAAGTCTCTCGAAACACTTTTAGTTTGTTCTTGTCTCTTTTAAATTACCAGATAAAAACTAAAAATCCAAAGCTGTAATGGAAAGGAGCACAGGCCCAGAGTCATCATAAAGAGGTGCCAGATGGTTCTGGTTGCCTTTTGGCTGTTTTGGATACTTATTCATTTGAAAATAACACAAGTGGTCAAGGATTTCCCTGGGAGGAGGATGAAGGTCTGTGTGTTTGTTACGCTGCAGGATGTGTCTGTGAAGGGGCCAACATGAGCCAGGAATGACAAGATAGTTCAGGTAGTTTTGTGTTTGCATTTGTCACTGAACATGGTTAATATCTCCTAAGTTTTTAGCATGATAAAGGCTGGGATCAAGTCTTAAGTAATCTCATACCTTTGCTTTAAATGGAGAGAGATAGGCAACTGCAGAGAACAAGTCTGACCTGTACCTCTGGATGTGCCTGACTCTTTCCAGTGACCATAAAACAAATTTGCTTGATGAGTTGGTGAGCTGAGCCTCATCATTGCTGGGTAGCTGGAAATAATGAGTTGTTATTTATTCCAGCAGAGAGTTAAAGGATTATTTCCTGGAAAACTTGTCATGGCCATTTTCATATGTTTCACTTTTGTTGTGTGAACAGACTCCATGGCCTTTGCTGTGTCCCTGTTTCCAACCAACCAAGGTGCAGTTTTACATCAAATGCACTACCCTCACTGTTAACTTCCCCTGAATGCTTCCTCCATCCTTCATCCACACAGAATAGCTGCACAGGGACAAGCACAGCAAACATCCTTGTGAGTGTGCAAGAGCACCTACACAACTCTGAGAGAAGGAAAACTGCTACATAAAAATGTATGGAAAATGTTGAATGAATGAATCAGCATTACGTGCAACTGTTGGAAAGGAATGCTTCAAGAATCCTTGGTAATTGGTGGCTGTGCAATAGGGATCGACTGGTACAAGGTCTCTGTGGACAACTGTACCAGGGACAGAGAAATCAGTTTTACAGTGAGGCTGAAGGATGCAGGAATAGCCCTATATGTTAAACTTTAAATGAAAGGGGATTTTAGTTTTTTTTTTTACCTCGAAAACTGGCAACCGGCTGAAAAATAACTGGCTTCATGCTAACCTCTGTGGGGTTTAGCATAATAATTTCTGTGACCTACAGTAGAGGAGGAATGTCCTTATCAGAGGGAGAAACAACTGCATTGATCTCATTAGGATGTTTATCACACAATGTATTTCAGCAGACATTCCTGGTTGCCCTCTGTTGAGCATTTTAAGCTTTTAAGATAAAATAGAGTGTAACCAGGATTGCATGTTTTCTCCTAACATTTCTATAATGTAGCTTGATAATGATCTATCACTCCAGTTGATGAGAGGTACCAGTTAAAGAAAAATAAAAATAGAGATAAATTTGCTGGCAAATGTCCTGCAGATGTACTTGAATAAAAGTGATCTGGCAGTAGGGAACAAGGGCTCCTTTCCTCACCAGAGATCTGAAATGAGTTTTAAAACTCTCACCAGCCCTAACCTCCACTGAGTGGGGCCCTGCGAAGGCAGGAGCCCTCTCAAAAAGACCTCAAACCCTCCCTTTTTCCTGTGAGAGGGTAGTCAGTGGAGGCTGATGCCATTCAAAGTAGAGATGAATTATAGGACCATTTACATTGGAAAAGACCTCTAAGATCATCGCGTCCAGTCATTGACCCAGTGCTGCTGGGTCCACCACTAAACCATGTCCCTCTGTGCCAGTCCTCACAGCTGGCCCTCCCCACCATTTGTTTCAGTGACTACAGTCCTCCTTTCTTTCTGACTTAATGTGATCTTGGACAAAGAAAATATCCCAGTAGATGATAAGGCATCCTGCCCAGGGCAGTGACCACACAGAACCCACAGGGTGGGAGTTGGGACTGCAGCAGCTGCACTGAAATTATTAAGGAAATGAAAAAGGTCCCAGGTAATTTAGTAGAAAGGGAGTATTGCTCATATTGCTCTGGGGCTGCATCCTGAGAGAATCTGTGCCTACATGAGCACCAGCAAAAGATACTTAGCTCAGAAGAGCAGCTGGTTTTGTTTAACCTGGGAGGTCCTGCACTCAGCTATGGAGCAAGCCAAACAATCATCATGCCACTTACACATCTTCTTAGGAAATTAAGGGTCCAAGCATCTCTTACAGAAGAGTTTCTAGCCTGAAGCGTGGAAGGGGTTTATTCTGTATCCTTCCATTCACTGTTAGTAATTTTTACTACTGAACAGACAAGGAGTTTTGATTTTCAACCACGTGCAAGGTCAGGTCTGCATAAACAGACGTGATGAAATCCATCAAGCTGGGGGAAAAGGAAGGTGAATCTGTTCATGACTGTCATCTTAGTTCTCATTCTCCTCCCTTTCAGAGTCTAAACATATCAAACAGCTTTGGGACATCTAGAGAAAGAAAGGGGAGGACACAGAAACCAATTTAATAGCATACATCGTAGCAAAGATTTTAGCTTGGCCTCTGTTTTAGATCAAATATCACATGACCCAGCAAGTGATCTATATTTCATGCCATCTTTAAAGACGCTTGGATCTGGAGAGAATTAGCTGCCATCAGAATCTGGGAGAACAGACACTGTGAAGTTTTCATTAGACGAGAAAGACACATAGACACAGACTGGAAATCTGAAATTCAGGTTCCAACCACGCAAGTGACCTTGCTAAAGACAGTTAGCATCTTATGTTGTAGATCCTCTGGACATACATGGGTGTAAGGTGGTATATAACCAATAACTATTATTATTATTCTATTTTTTTGAGTTTTTCTGCGTATAGGATCAGAGAGTAGCAAGAGATGTAGGTAAAAAGTGTAAGGGGTAGTCTGAAACATGAAACTACTGTTATGAAATTAAAAATAGCATCATGTAGGCATATACCAGGAAGGACGTGCTAATTATCAGCAGAAAGTGTGTTTTTTCATGAGGAACTAGGTGGAATCTGGTTCAAAACCTGCCTGGTTCTTCAGGCATCATTTACACAAACCACTGTGGCCTTGTTTTTCCCAGACCTTAGGCTTAGTCCAGGAGCTTAGCTGTTCATGTCTCCTTCTTTCACTACGGTGGTCCTGGAGGACAACAAAGACCTTGGCATAGTGAATAACTCCCTGAAGTTTCCATGAGATACCAAGAAAGAGCTAATTCCCTGGCTTGGAGGCCTCTTGGAGTCCTGTTGGCAGCACTGGATTCCATTTTCCTACATCAGTTGCCACCTGTAAAATGGGATGAAAGACTATATTTTCCCCATATTTTTTCTGTGTTCCTTGCTGAGACTGTAACCACTGCTGGAACAACCCTACTCAGCACAACAGGAACTTTTTCTCTCTTTAGAGTGTTTGGCAAAGGCAACAGATGGGGGAATGGTTTCAAACTGAAAGAAAGTGAGTCTAGATTAAATATTAGTAATATTTCAGGGTGGTGAGGCACTGGAACAGGTTACCCAGAAGCTGTGAGTGCTCTGTCCCTGAAAGTGTTCAAGGCCAGGTTGGACACAAGTCAGTCTATTGCAAGGTGTTCCTGCCCATCATGGGGGGTTAGAACTCAATGATCTCTAAAGTCCCTTCTAATCCAAACCATTCTGTGATTCTGTGTTTCTCTAAGATCTGTATTAGAGAAGGGCCCCATTTTTACATGTGTTGTGGCACCAGATTCATGCTTGCATGTTATAAAAGCAGCAAAGGCAAACCCCTTGCTTTGATAGGAAACAATCTGCCTCTGGAAGCAAATGAACGGACAAAACGACCTCAAAGAAATCCAGCATCTGTGATTTCCTCAATTCCATCCGAAAGCTTACTCTCTGTTTTGCTGACATATGAGCTGGGTGCCCTGTTGTACATCAGTGTAAAAAATAGCTGTTATCTGCTGTTTCGTGGGAGATATGGCAGAACATAATTTATTTGTGGCTGCTCTGCTGCCTCTTTTGAAATGTTGCCATTGCTCGGTGCACTTTTCGCGGGGGAAGGCAGATGGTCATCACAAAGTTTTACCATAACCTTGGTGTGTGTGCTGCACAGTGGAGCAATGAAACCTGAATTACAGTGCATGGGCTGGGCTTGGAGCTGTGCTGCTAAAGTCTCCTGCAGTGGCTGCAAACCTCTGAATGTCAGCACTGCACATACACGTGCTGAGGAAATATGACATTTCTCCCTAAAATTTCAAAGACAGTGCCAAATGGGATTTTTAACTGCAAAGTTGCATCCAATGTGAGCCTGGACTGCATTGCTCAAACATTAATTACGGGCTCGGAGATGTATTTTTTGTGTGCATATTAAGTGTGAACTCTCCTTAGAAAAAGTAGAAACAATCAAAACAGGATTCTAGCATGAAATTGTGGGGATGAGGATCTTTTGGAGTCCAAACAGCACCAGCTGCCCCTCTGTGCCAGCTGTCTCTGCTTGTGTGACATTTGCAATGAGGCTTCAGGTGATTTGAGAAGCTGGCATTAGACTGCAATTCACCTTTCGTGTCAGCTCGTGCCAGGATACCTTGCCAGAAGCCGTTATTTCGGTGGGAAATAACAACAGGGAATAGGGGAAAAATGAACTTCTGAAAAGCATTTTGTCACGTTCCCTGGGCTGTGGCAGGCAAATGCCAGAAACAGTGTGAGCTCCTGCCATGAAAGCAGGCATAGGCAGAAATTTCTCGGTGAGAGGATTACCTCCTTTACATACCTGATTGAAGACAAGGTGAGTACACAAAACATTTTCAGCACTGTCTCCCTGTTTCTGATATTTATTTTCTCTATGAGCAGACATGCTGGAAGACACCTATGTTTCGTAAAGTCCTGCTTCATTGATTTTTCCTTAGGATGGGAATCATTACTACGAATGGGTCTGGCAATTTCAGAAAATGACCTGTGTGCAGTACAGGTGCTTCTAGAAATGGTTAATGTTGGATGTAATAGATGTTAAAATATCTCCCTCAAATTGTTCTGGCCTTTTGCAGATGACTGCTTCCATGTGTGTGTGTAGGGCAGAGCATCTCCCAAATTCAAGTGGTCAGCTCATTCCCACAGTGTGTTTAGGCAAAGAGTATTATCTGATGTGAACTCACTGCTGCAAGATGCTGTAGACATCAACTGTCTTGATAATTTTATGTTTTTATTAAATACAAGAGGAAATAAATCCGAAAACTCATAATCCAGTTTATGTGGGGGAAAAAGCAAAATGTTATTTGGTGTGCAACAGACATGTAATCCCTGGGTTTAGACTCTTTTGATCAAAGATATTACTTGTGCTGGGACAATTTTATCCACTGAGTCTTCTTCCTCAGTTTGCAACTGGATTTGATCTTCTAAATCCACACAAGCTTCTCTTGTCTTGGAAGGGGCACATACAGTTATCCTAGAGAACTAGAATTACCAGTGGCTTAAGACCAAGGACTTTCCTTACAGGACCTTTCTTACTAAATCTTTCCTTCAATAAAAGAAAAAAAGGTCTGGTCTTGTAAATAGACAGAAGCTGATCTTGAATGCACCTGATGTGTCCTTTACTGATTGTCATGGAGTTTTTTGTGTCCTAGCATATACTGAAAGAAGTAAGACCAGAATAAGGTTTATATTCTCAAAATATTAAAAAAAAAAAAAATATCTTGGTTAAATCCAGATATAAGGTAGATTCTTTTCTCTGTGCCACTGGTATAAATCCATGAAATTTCAAATACACAATTCAAAAAAGTCTGATTTTAATTATATTTTTCTGAAACCAGAATAACTATTAAACTTTGCAGATCTGACTACATTTACATCTGTATACTGAGGAAACAGGCTTCGTCTTCTGTACATTTCCAACTTTTTAGAACCATTTCCAAAGTGTCAAGAAATCACAGATTTTCCAAAAATTGATCTTAATTTCAAACTTTTCATAGTAATTGGAGATTTGTCCATCAGAGTTAAATGTGGAATGGGGCAAGGTGCTTGTATTCCACATTTCATTCCCTGAACATCTGGGAACATCTGTAACTGCAGCAGAGAAGTGCAAATGAGTCTGTAATGAGTAAGACAGAGCTGTGTGAAGGAGCAGGGATAGATCCCAAAGCCCACTGAAGTGAATGGCACGGCTCCTGCTCAGTGCAGTGGCCTTTTAGTGGAGCTCTGGTGGTGTCTGTGAGAGGAAGGCAGAGCCAAACGCTATCGCTGTGTCACATCGTATCAGAATAACCACATGCTCATCTCTTTTGCTTTCTCTCCCAGGATGGAAGGAGCAGTTTTATTGGCCACCAGCTTGGAGGGGTCATGGAAGTGCCAAACAGCAAGGACCAGAGAGTCAAATCAGCCAGAGCCATCCAAATCACTTACTACCTCCAAACGTATGGCTCTGTCACCCAGGACCTCATTGGGGAGAAGTGGGAGAGTGAATTCTGTAAACTGATGCACAAGATGCAACTGGATCACCAAGATCTGCAGCTCTACTCTCTAGCATCCTTTAGCCTCTGGAAGGACTTCCACCAGACCAGTCTCTTGGCCAGGGGCAAGATTTTGGTGAGCCTGATGCTGATTCTCCTGACTGCTACCCTCTCGAGCTCCATGAAGGACTGCCTGCGTAGCAAACCTTTCCTGGGCCTCCTGGGAGTACTCACTATCTGTATTTCCAGTGTCACTGCGGCAGGGATATTTTTCATTACTGATGGAAAATATAATTCTACTCTGTTGGGAATCCCTTTCTTCGCTATGGGTAATTATTTATCTTCATAATAATGGGATTAACAGAGTTTAATGACAGGATTGTAAATTACATCCTGGGTTATAAAGTGCAGATTTTACCTTGAGTGAAATTCTAAGTCATTTTCATCTTGTTAAATTGATCTGTGCCTTGCCAAAAAAAAAAAAAAAAAAAAAAAAGGAGGGAGGGGGGAAGAAGGAAAGAAAAAAAAGAAAAAAGGAAAGAAAACAAAGAAGTAGCAACGATAAAGAGCAAATGACGTTGCTGGAATCTCATCCAATGTGAGAGAGGGGCAGTTTTATTGATCTCTGTTACAGAATGAAGGAGAAATTGTTATTGAAAACTAGTCAGATCAGCAGACAAAATGGATATGTGTTGATCCGACTTTGAGGCCAGCTGAAAGAGTAAGTTAAATAGGAGGGTGCCAAGGAAGGGAAGATTTTAACATCTTTCCTGAGCAGGGTTTTTCTTCGAGCTCTGTCTGAGGGGCAGAGGGGAATGGGTTGGTGTAAGAATAAGATTGATGGACTTTATCTCAGAGAGGAGATTACTGTTGTAGTGTTTGCCAGGCTGTGAACACGGGGGCCTGTCAGGATTTGCAGGGGGTAATCCCTCTCTTTGTGAAGTCCCAGATCAGCTGCAGAGATTTCCTTTTTATTGCACCCAGACAGGGGAAGGTGTAGATGAAGAACAAAAGTAAATCCCAGCTTCTTAGGCAGCAGAGTTGATTTCATTCCTTCTGTTCTCGTTTTGGTTCCAAGCATTTTCAGTGCATCCATGTGGTTAATGAGTTTGCCAGGAAGCTGCATTGGGAAGGCAGAAGGAAAGGTGCCCAGCACAGCTGTAGAGGCAGAGTTGCTCAGTGCTGTCACATCCAAGTTTGTCAGAGTTTTGCCAGAATCTGAATCCCAGTGATGACTCTGTGCAAAATATCAGCAGTGGCAGCCCAGACACAAACACCTCCATGCTGGCAGAAAATCTTACCTGTGGCCAGAGCTCTGCATCTTTACAGTTAATTTCTTAAATTCCATTTATCCTTCTAGTCCCCAAGCCCAAGTACTGTTGTGGTGTTGTTATGTAATATACAAAGCCACAAGCTAGAGTGAAGGTTTGGAGAAGGGTCTTACATTTTTCTTAAAAACTTCAACCTCCCCAAAGACCACACTTTCTTGATCTCCCCCTCATGAAAAGCTCTGTGAGTGTAAGCATCCCCCAACTCCCTGCCTCCTACTTCATCTCTCCCCTAGTAATGCATCTGTGTCACTAATGAAAAGGACTGAGCTGTGGCCTCTTAAGTTCTGCTCCCAGTACCTCTGGAGCAGCTGCTTGAGGTGGTAAAGAGATGGAGTGGATGGTCAAGATTCCAGAAGGGAAAGAGAAGAGTGAGGCAAAGGCCCACAAGGAATCGCATGTTTGGTTCAGCTTCATTAATATTGATAAACAGTGCTGTGCCAAAGCCTTTAATTCAATCATCTGCAGTGTTAAATTGTGACAATGGCCCCTGACATGGGCTGCGCTGTGCCAGCTCTTCAGATGTTCTGGGGTGTAAGAGGAGTTGATGGAAAGAAAGTGCTGAGAGGGAACAAGGGAAGAATGCCAGCAGAGAGTGTTCCAGGTTGTGACAGGGATGAATCCTGACTTGTGTGAAAGGTGTGAGCTTAGGAAACAGAGACAAAAGGATGACAGTGAGGAAGAGGGGGTCATGCTTGTTATCAGATTTTGGCAACCTTTTCCTTGGGTGCTGGGAGGTGCATATCAAAGGAGGGACCAAAATGCACTTGTGCAGCAACTTGAAGTAAAGGCAAAAAAACCACTGATGTGATGAAAAGCACCTTCCCTAAATTGTGCATTCTTCTGCTGCTGTCTCTTTTTAGATGGTTGGAGATATGAGTGGCTCATACTCTTTGCTTGACAGGTCCTAAACTTGTCACTCTCAAGGAGCTCCAGTGTCTGCAGGTGAATTCGTTTTCAGGGCTGACCTCGAAAGGATCAGCATCCACACGGGGCAGGAGCACCAACTGAAATGGCAGTAACATTGCTCTCAGTTTATAGCCCCAGGATGAGACAGGAGTGGGAGTTTCTGAAAGCAGAGTGCCTCAGTTTCCCACCTATCCACCTAGGTAATCCATGACTTTGTTTCTTGTCTGAAGAAAAGCAACATTTATAACTTTGTGTTGTGTTTTGCGCTGTCATACTTGTCACAGCCACTGCCAAGAGCAAAAGAAAAGGAAAAAAAACAACCTCTCTTGAAGTGAGATATTTACAAGGACTGCTTCTATAATATTATATTGAATGAACTTCAGGTTGAAAGGCAAAACGTTTACGTAACCCTTCTACAGAAATTTCATTCTGGAATCTCAGATTGAATTGGAAATATCATTAGAGAACAGCTTGCAATGCCCGAGAACTGCTGCTTTTAAATGTTTTAAATATTAGGCAACAGTTTTATAGTTTAGTGAAGTAAAAGACAGGAAGAATGTCTTACCAAAGTCCTACTGGGTTAGACCCTGCAAAGAACCATGTGCCTTTAGTCCTTAAACGGCACTGCCATTTAATGAGACCTTGCTGTGCCCAGAATCTAACCAGGGCCTCACACACCTGGGCCTCAAAGGCGGCATTTTCTGTTGAACCTAGTCTGTTACGAACTGAGCTGACATGTCAGAGCAGATCCGCTGAAGACCTCAAGTCTGTTAATTCTGTGAGTCAATAAAGAACTCTGGTCCATAGTGTACCAGTCTCCCTTGCTACTGGCACAGCAGAAAGCAAAGAACACATCAAATAATAATTGAGTGAATACAGATGAAAAAGTGTGCAAGGTGGGGTTTCCCTGAACTTCGAATGCCAGATTTGCAAGTCAAACTTTTGAAGTCAAGTCACTTAAATTAAAAAAATAAAACCAGGCAATAACAATGATAAAGTCCCTGCAAGTACAATGCAGAGTACACAGGCAGCTTTAATTCTGGCAGCTTCTGACTTTGGAATACTTTATTTGCAAACTGTCCATTTAAAGTATATCTGTTTGGTCAAATATATACAGTTTCTTCTAACATTCGCTTTTCAAAGGATTAATTTAATGGAAATTCTATGGTGTTCTGTGCTTGTCCTTTTCCCTGCAGAGGTGGCAGGATGCTGCCTGCTGAATGGCAGGAATAACCCTGGATGTTTAGGTCCACAATTCCTCTGGCAGTGCAGAGTTTCTGTGGGTTTCAGTAGGCGAGAGAAGCCTATATAAAAATATTTAATGTTTTTCTAAATTTAGACTGAGTGACCTACACCATAATTATTTACTGTAGCCCTGCTGTGAGGGAATGGTCTACTGGGATAAATCATATCTCTGATATACTGGGGGAAGAGTGTTAGCTCAGACTGGCTTTTCTCTTCTGTATCTTTGAAGGTGTAGAACTTCTTAAGTTAGGCATGAGGTCAGTGGTGGAAAATCCTGCTTGCTCTGGCTCCCTCTTCCCAATACCACAGTTTCCTCAGACAGCTGCCTCAGGAAAACCAGTTTCCTCAGTGCAATGTCTATGACTGCATTTTTGGAGTCAGTGAGGAGCAACTCTTCAGAAAAATCCTGTGCAATTATTGGTCTGGTGTCAGGATCTCCTGCAAACAGGAGCAAGAAACACTGATTTTTAGCCCAGACAAATGGATAAGATTTTGAGTTAATGAAAAACTGCTTCTTTAGTTTCAGGGCTTCCTCCTTTAGGAACTTAACTGGACCTAGCTGTTTTATTTGTCTTGTTCTCTTTTTTTTAGTAAGGTTTTAATAGCTACCACGTGAAATTAGAATATGGGGCAATTCTACCTTGCATTTATCTTCTAGGACACATAAAACCTGCAGTTTCTGGTGTAAGTTTGACACCAGCAAAGCTGCCACCATTGGCTGTGTTTCAGATAGGAGACAGAGGGTGAAATAATTGAGTTTCAGGTTTGTACTAGCCCTGGTTAGATGTTCACATCTGCCTTTTGTGTTTGGATTCACAACGCAGTTTCAAAGGGGTGTTATGTACGTGACATAATTATGGTTTCCCATGCCTAATCATCACTAATTAATATAACCAGAAGGTTAACTACATAATTGAGATATTATTGCTCTCATGATTTGCTTTTTAATGCACAGGAACCAGACTGATATCATCAGGGAGATAATGATTTAACTCAGCTGAGGATCCAACTGTATATTTTTAAATGCAGGTGTATCAATTATTTAATTTTATATTGTAATTATTTTTGGCCAGTCCATGAAGTACCTCATTATACAGATTAGTGGAAATCTTATGATAAAAAAGCACCTACAATATAATTATAGGGTAATTATGCCTTTTGTACTATAGAATGCATGTGTTTCTTAGGAGACTGGATTCACAGTGGATGTGAGAAATATTTCCTGTCATTTGTAAGACCAGACCATGAAGACCATATGATCTTCATGGAAACAGCTCTTTGTTGCTGAGTCTTTAGAGAAGATTAATCTCAATGGAAGACCCCCAACATATTGCAGTATTGCTACCACTATTATCAGTAATAACACTTCTAGTAGTGGTGTAGTAAACAGATACAAAAACTTTAGGAAGCAATAGGCTACATGTATCCAGCAGTAATCCCATACCTGATGTAAGAGTTCGAGATGGATGGCAGAGATTGTACTTACAGTGCAGAATTTTTTATTAAAATTCCCATTATTCCTTCCCCTGAGTTATTCAAATGGAAGGAGGAATCAAGGTAAAAGCAGACAAGACTCCAGGCAGTTATTAGCATTTCAGATAGAAACCATCTAACCTCTTTCAGATGGTAGTTGTTAAAATAATGACTGGAAATCAGTAATTTCAGTAAATTTGAGATGGCACAGTATTACCATTAGTGGTAGAGTTGTGGAAAATTGCAGAAACAAAGTCCCAGTGCAGATGAGGAATTTTTTCTTTCAAACCTCAGAAGACAGATGTGAAGGCCAAAGTGCATGTTATCTCTATTTACCTCTAAGTGAAGTATCACAGTATTTTAATCTTTGCTTCAAGCAATGGACTTCCTGATTACAACTGTGACTTAGAAATATTTCAAGAATTACTCTGACTTTGGTTTTGTCCTTTTGATGCAGCAGTAAAGCAAATCCCATGTGAATCTCACATTATATCATCACTTCCTATCTGTACAAGGAGCAAGAGAATGACCCTTTAGAGCAAAGGGACCCCCACCACTCCATGCCTTAGAAATGCAGTGAATCTGTCATTTTAGATGTTATAGCAGTTCATGTTCCCACTCACTCAGCAGATCATTAAGGGCTTGGAAATACCTTGTTCTTAATTATAAAATGCTCTCTACTTTTGCAGTGGGAAATGGGAATAACAGAAAAAAACCACGTGTCAGCAGGGGGAAAAAAAATAGAAAGAGATAAAAATGTTTAAGATTACCAGTTTGGATGGGCAGATAACATAAATAATTCATATGGATGGGTTTAGAAATTCTCCATATTTGTAAAGTTGATTTCCCCATAACCTGGTGTATTCCCTGACAAGTCTATTCCCAGTCACAGAAGGCTGGAATTTTTCAATTCTATTGTAAAGGTTAACCTCCCAAGAACAGTCTTTCCTGGAACTTGAGTAGAAGACTGAAGCCTTTCTGGGATAATCTGCTACCCTTGTATCACGCAGCCTGGCTCTGCAGCTGTATCCTGGAACATTGATGGGTGGGGAGAGGCAACAGGGCTGGGAGTGTCCTTCTCTCCTCAAACACAGTCAAGATGAGGTTATCTCTGACTGAGTCCTTTGGGCCTTCTCACACTCAGCAGAAAGGGATATACAAAGCAGCCTAGCCAGCCTCAGTCCAAACAGCAGGGTTCATAGCACCTGATTTTAGGTGTCCCAAATGTTCCTCCCTTAACTGAAGTGACACAATATTAACTGCCTTTGGAGACAAGAGGGAGAAATCAGAAACTCAAGTTATTTGGACCATCGCTTAGTAGATATTTTGGATGAGCTGTATTAATCTCTGGAAGGTTCCATCCACCTCCAAAAAAGCTAGGGATTACTGCTTAGACTTGAGGTTATTCAGCTGTTAAAGCAGGCTCATTCCTACGACTGGATTATATTTAGGGTTCTTTATTGGATGCACCTTTTCTGAGTGTTGATCTCATTTAGGTTGGACATTAGGAAGAATTTCTTCACAGAAGGGGTGATTAAACATTGGAACAGGGTGCTCAGGGAGGTGATGGAGTCACTGTCCCTGGAGGTGTTTGAGGAAAGGTTAGACCTGGCACCCAGTGCTATGGTCTAGATGAGAAGGTGCTGTTTGGTCACAGGTTGGATGCAATGATCTCAGACGTCTCTTCCAACCTAATTGAGTCTGTGATTCTGTTATATACATAAGCTCTAAAATATGTATCCATATACAGCAGGTATGCATAAACTGCCTTGAATCCCTCAGAGATTGCATTCTAGCCCTCCTTTTCCTGCAGAGACTTACCAGAAGGTCTCTCATCAATCTAAATGTCATCATTCCTTAGGGCGGTTGCTGCACCCCAGGAGGTGGATCTGCAGGTCTCTTGCTCAGTGACTCTGAGGCTCAGCACAGGTTGAAGTATCCACCCTTGGGCCATTGTCCAAGCACAGACCATCACTCCCAAATCCTCCACAATGACAGAAAAAATACAAGAGACATTGCCTGGGTTTGTTGCTTGAGAACAGTCAGCTAAACTCTTTCTCCTTCTGACTCTAGCCGGAACTCAATTAACCCATTTGTCCCAAGAGAAGTCTCCAAGTACAGTTGTCTTTTATTGTTATTATTAAAACAGCTTCCTCAGCTCTCCGTCTACAGCCAACAGACTGGTAGCTGTCATTTGAGCTGCTTCTAATTTTCTACAAACATTTCTAAAATCCTTTGGAAAAAGTGGTTCGATAAGAGAAGAGAGCATGTTTTAAGCAAAAAGATCAAAGGCTAAAAGGAATGATTTCCTTTTGCACTTAAAATGTATGTTTAGTACCCAATCAATATACCAATTCTGTTCTGATAGAAAAGGATATTTTCTTTTCAGATGCTTCACACATTTGTCTGAACACCTCTTGCTTTCATTTTTCCACCTTTTCGTGGCAATACTCATTCCAACGACTAGGTAATTTAAGGTTCTTTTTTGGATGCACCTTTTCTGCGTGTTGATCTCATTTAGCAGGAGTTTCATTCCTTGTGGTTAGTGCGTATCAATGCACATTACGTTTACATTTGTCTAATTTGGGCTGGAAAGGAGCTGCATCATGGCAGAAATGGTTTAGCTCCACGTATATCATCCCTAATAGGGCACTGACAAATCCAGCCTTGAATAGTACCATTGCTAGCAATTCCATAACCTGCCCCGACAGCTTGTTCCACTGCTTAAACAGCCATATATTTATGAAGGTATTTCCTAACATTTTCGCTGCTGCACCTATAACTTCAGAGTCTGTCTGGCCCGACTGTGGAGTGCAATTTTTCACAGTATCTATATAGATGCAAACACTTTTATGCTATTTTGTATGTAGGGTTGTTTTTATTTCAGTTTGCATATTATTTTGCTGCCAGATCTTTTTCTCTCAGGTATTTTACTGTAGTTAGTACTTACCTGTGAGCTTCATTCATATGGGAAGATTGATGGTGGCTCCTGGTCTCTGTTGGAGCACAATGTATATGCAGGAAAGAGCAGATCTGGTATAGGCTGAGGATGTGTCCTGTGTTCTTTGGTGTGTTGTGGAGAAATTCAGTCTTGCATTGCTGCTTCTTTCCGTTGCAGGAAAGATGGGCTCTGCTGTGCAAGGAAGCATAGAGTGAATGATCCCATGCTCTATCAAGCATGCTGTCTGCTCACCAGGTTCCTCTGCAGGGAAATCCAAAGTTGTGCCTCTGGTTTTTGAGCAAAAATGAAAGGCAGAAAATGCTCTTTTTTTTTTTCTCCTGGAACACATCGTGTGTGCAAATCATTCTTCGAACTCACAGTCATGAGTTATGGTTCTGTTTCAAAATTCAGCCTGATGCAGAAATGGCTGGATTTTTACACAGTTATGTGAAACATCTTCATTATTTTGAATAATATTGCAACACTAAAACATAGTCATAAGGAAGAAGCATAAAAATTAATGACCATGCCCAAAGACACGGTTCAAAAATGGGTACAAAAAATTTCACTTGTGAAGAATTTTTCCCATAGCTGCCTTCTTTTAGTCTGATAATTTCCCCCTGAAGAGTTAGGAAAAGGATACAGAACTCAACAGACCATTTGCCAAATGTTCTCAATCAATATTTTTCTGCTGTATTCATCTGCAATGTTAAAAAGTTCGCATAGAATTAAAGGCTTAAAGAGTCTATTGCAAATACCAAGCCAACTAAAGAGACCTTACTTGATACTGTATTTATATGTCCTTTGTGTAGCCACTAGCTAGTTGAAGTTTTAATAATTCAGTTTTATCCTTCCATTTCTGATCATTTTTTACTCCATTTCCTTCCCATGAAGTGACTTCTCCTCTCTAGTGGGATAACTGCCTGCAGTAACACACAGCATGCTGGACCCACACTGGTTCAGGGCTCACTGCTCCAAATAATAGCAGCAGCCCATGTTATTCAGGGAACATCTTTCACGCCATCATCATATGCTTGTGTTTCTGGCCTTCAGACATAGGTATGACAGCTGTGAATTTCCATGTGTTAGTCCAGCTAGATGTGGAGAAACAGGTCATGTTTCATCCCCACTTTTCTGATGGTGAGATGAGGAAGGAGATGCTATTTTGGGTGCTCAGAGTGGCAGTGAGAGCTGCAGAAGCAGTGGATGCAGGCACAGGGCTGCAAGTGGCACCACCAGCTGAATGGGATGAAAACCTCAGGCCTTTGCAGCTGCTGATCATTAAAGATGTTCTTTAGTTTTTGTTCTACAAGACTGAGCATACTGTCCTCACTGTCTTGGTTGTCAAGGAGGATAATTACATTTCTATCTTTCTCCAATTTCCCCTGCTATGCAGGTTAGATGCAGTGTTGGTGAACACTGTCTGGCTCCAAGCAGTGTGCAGGTGCTGCTCTGTGAAGTTTTTACCTAGATGTAGCTGTATTTCACTGGTGAATGCAATGGCCACATTATGTAGCTCAGCAGTCTCTAAAATCATTCTGTATTCCCTGAGAATATGTAGCTGTGCCTCATCACATTGTTTTGCATTTTCCTGCAGTCATCTCTGGTATTTCAGCATTAGGGAATATTTTGGTCATACTCTGTATTCCTAAAGCCCAAGGAAGAAAAGCATTCCTTTGCAGCCTGGTACACCTGCCCAACCCACACATCCCAACCCATATTCAAATGTAAATTTGTCTCAGAAATGTTAAATACTGTAGCTTTCCCTGGTGTTATGAACTCCATTGTTGTTGATATCCTGCTTATAAAGAAAACTATTTTGCTAGCACTGCCATGAATGGCTATTCATAACTATGTCATTTTGCAAACTTTGCAGAAATTCAGAACTGTGGATATAACCTACTAGAGGGAGCACTTGCATTGTTTTAGAAAGGGCACCTAATGGCAGATTACTGCACCAGGTGAGACCCTAGAGGGTGAAAAATTCTGTGTTTCTTTAGGTTTCTAGTTGATACTTTTACTGTTACTGTTGAGAAATTATTATCCTCCAGGGAGGACACAGCTGCAAGAAGCTGAAGGCAGGGAAATGTTCTGCATACTGAGTGCACAGCAATGAAGCCTTCTACCCTTCTACAGTACTTAGAAGAGTTTAGTACTAAGGTTTCTGTTAATGCAATTTGAACCTTCTAAAACTAGACTGGGAGACCTTGGAACAAAAAGCCTGTTTGTGCTTAGAGTAGATACCACTGCAAAAGAAAATTGTGCAAAGAGCAAAACCCAAACTGTTCTAATGCTCAGTCTTCTCATGGGAGCAGCTGAAAGAGATGATGATTCCACAGGTGAGATGTTAACTACACTACTGAAACTATTACCAGAAAGTGCCATGCTGAAGCTGTAAAAAAACTGAATATATCAGGGGAAAAATAAAAAACCTAGTGCAGATATCCCTCCCATCTCACTCCCAGTCAACTTCAAGGCACCATTACTAGGAGTGAGAGCTGCTGGACGCACCCAATCTTTTACTGAAAAAGTAGAATCATAGAATCACGGTTTGGGTTGGAAAGGATCTTATATATCATCTTCTTCCAATCCCCATGCTGTGGGCAGAGACACCTTCCACTATCCCAGGTTGCTCCAAGACCCATCTAACCTGGCCTTGAATATTTTCAGGGATGGGGCAGCCACAGCTTCTCTGGGTAACCTATGCCAGGGCCTCACCACACTCACAGCAAAGAATTTCTTCCTAACATCTAATCTAACTCTACCCTCTTTCAGTTTAAAACCATTCTCTCTTGTCCTGTCACTACATGCCCTTGTCAAAGTCCCTCTCCAAGCAGCTCAGTGCCTTTTGTAGTCCCTTAGGTGGGCTTTCAACTTCTCTCCCATCAGCGCTGAGAAACAGTAATAACTTTAACATGCAGTTAGCCTGCTTTTAAATGAATAACCTCGGAAGGATATTGAGGTAGGAAAGCCTTTACTGATCATAGATACAGATGTTCTACCTCTTTCTTAGGTTATTGGAAGTCAGGCAATGCAGTTAATGAAGCAAGTCTCAAAAGATCTCTCTTACGTGGATTCTGACCTCTAATATACTGATTCTTTTCCTGAGGGGAAACTAATGGAATCCCTTTACAGACTACCAAAAAAAAAAAAAAAGTGTAGAAATTTATGATGATTTTGAAATTGGTCATGAGGTATGAAAGTAATTGGTGGTCAAGGACAGTCAAACAAGCCCAAATGCATAAACAAATGTTGAAAATTGAGGCAAAACAAGGAAAAACATCAATCCATTTAATGTAAAAGAAAAAAGTAAAAAACTATATTTGTGGTTCAGCATTGCAGCAACAAAATCGTTAAACCTCATCCACTTGGGAGCTTTGTTCAGAAGCTGGAAAAGATGCTTGTCAGCTTTTAAATTTCAAGAGTATTGTCAGTACTCCAGGAGACCTTTGCTTGACTTTTGTGACTTCTTTTACCCGACCCTGTCACGTTTGCATACCACTTCCCTAGGATCTGCCACTGCAATGCCAAACACACATCAAACAATGCATTCCTTAGGAAACTTTATATTTTAATTATTGATAAATTCTCCTTAGAGTTTATTCAATGTTTCTTTGAAAAGATGAGCATACTTTTAGTTTCATTAATCAGTGACACAAAGGTCCCATTTAATGTCTTTTACTAGAGCACATTGAAGGGTTTTTAATTCTTAGAGAGTATTGCTTGACCTGACATTAGTAAGGAAAAGTAAAAGTATCACAGATATTGTTGAAAAATAAAGTCTTTTTTTAACCTGCAGATCAGGTTCTTTCACAACTTTTCCCATAACAGTGTGTAAACTGTGTCACTGATCCACTAATAACTTGGATAGGAAAATGGAGTACACCAATGAAGTTGTTAAGAATTACTTTTGTTTTCTCATAGAGAAGATTGGTTTAACTTTACATAACAAAACAAAGCTGACATGTTTCAGGATGATAAATTTTAGACTAATATCTCTCTACTGAATGTGGTATATTGAGTAATGGGTGAAGTTAAAAAGGAATTTTAGGTCACTGAATCCAACTATCCAATCCATCCTATCACTGGATCCCAGACAGAAAAGGCTGTAGAAAGCAATGAGGTCCCCCCTCAGCCTCTTCTGCTCCAAACCAGACAAACCCAGAGCGCTCAGCCTCTCGTCCTAGGATATTCCTTCCAACCCTTCCACCAGCCTTGTTGCCCTCCTCTGGATGAATTCCATTACCTTAAAGTTTTCAATTCCAATTTCGCCAATCGCCAGCAAAATTAGCTATTTCTCATAAATTCCTTTGAAAAGGAGTGGTCAAAAATCATGTCAGTAGTCCAAACATAAGAAACTTTTTACTTCCTCTGATAACTTTCTAGTTTTCTTAATTTTTAAATTCTTTACTTTCCATTCTAAAACCTCACTTTACTTTTCCTCTGGGAACAAAAAAAAAAGAGGAAACAGAGAAAAAGGGGAAGAAAAAAAATCGAGGTGTGAGAAAATGAATAAAGGAAAACATCTAGGCATTCCTTTTACTTTTTAAATTGTAAATATGAAGGAGAGAAAAGAATACATTTTCTTAGATAAACAATTTAAGTACAAAAGTTTCAACAATTTTATCTTCTATAACCTTAACGTTAAATATGATGGCAACAGATGTTTTAACACCCTAGATCAGACATTTATCTGGAAAAAAAATCAGTAAATTTTATGGCATAAAGTGATTCTTTAAATGATACAATAATTTTGTGCATGATATAATGGAAAATATGTCTTATTAGATAAACCTGATTTTTAAAAATTAATCTCCAAGCTTAGAGGAGAAAAGAAACCATGCTGATATAGTCTATTTAAATAATGGTACTTTGATTTACTCCTGCACTACATTTTGGTGCGGGGGCCTCTGGTGGTCTAGTGGTTAGAGTGCAGGACTCGCACCGCTGCGACCCGGGTTCAATTCCCGGCCCCCCGGGCAGCTGGAGCTCGTCAGCCTTGTATGGCAATCCAGCTACGTCCTGGGGACCTCACTGCCACTGTCCAAGCTTTGCTCGGCCCCGGCAGATGAACCTCAGGATTAAAGGGTGGGCTCAGTTCAGCGCACGCTGTGTCTCACCTAAAAAATCCACTGCGCAGGCTCGAAGGGTTTATGACCTTTCCCAAATCTTCGCTTGCGAAGACTGGCCATTATTATTACATTTTGGTGCATGCATGTGTTTGTACTACACTAAATCACTGTAGCTTATATTAAATATCATAATGAAATATTAAATCATAAATGTATGCTCTTCCTTCTGTGAAGACATAAATAATCAGACAAAAAAATTTTTCTTCTATGCTATTCAACATCTTTCTCCATGTTCTAGAATGAAAAAGAAATCAATAGTAGTAAACTTCTTGGATAATGGAAGGTTTGGCAGAAAAAAATAATGAAAACGCAGCCCAAGCACATCGTTAAGCAGCTCATTTTGTCGACATGTGCTCCATCACAGTTAAGTGCTGGATTATGCATCTAGAAACAAAGAATGTATTCACATTTGCAAGATGAGCAATTGCATTCCCCAAAAATGAGAAACAATGAGATCACAGTAGATAATGCGGTGAATATGAATTCCCAGTGTGGCGCTGTTGTTTACTTGGGAGGATGAAATGGCAAATGTCTGTTAGGGAAAGAATGCACAGGTGACATCAGTCAGGAGAATGACTTTAGGGAGATGCTGGCTGGCATTTTGGGTGGACTCATCTGGTAAAATGTAGATGCCTATCATGTATCCACTGACTCTATGGTACAGTTAAGCTCTTCCTAATAGACTACAAAACTGGAGTCATTCACTGGGAGGAATGCGATGTTCCTGGTGTACCCAACAGCAGGCAGCTGCACAGGGCAGGTGGAGAGGACATAACAGTATCTGGAAGCTGCAGGTAAAGCACTTGATACCAGAATAAAGATGCAATTCTTTTACATGGAAAGCAATTCACCACTGAACCAATTTTTCATGGATTGGATGATGGACACTCTACGAATAACATATTTAAAACTAAGACTGCATTTTGTAGCATACAGGCCAAACCTCAAAATTGCAATTTTGATGTGGAAAGGAAAGGTTGCAATGTTTTGGCATGTGATCAGAATAGTTTACACTAGTCTTAAAATCTATGAAGTTTCTACTCTGGAAGAACAGAAATTTTGTGTTCTGTCTGTGTAATGAATCAGTTTTGCTTATGCTCAACCTTAAATTTTCAACTTCTCAACCTAAATTTTCATCTTCTCAATTTTATCACACTATTCCTATTTTATGCCTGCCCTTAGGGAACTTCAGATATTTGTCTTTATTCACCAGACTCCTACAAATTCCTGCAGAATATTCTTATGTTCATATCTCTGTTACATATCTCTTATTTTGCAAGACTCTGATAACAAAAGCCACTCTGCTATTTAATGGCATTTTTTAAGACTGTAACATTGCAGCCAACATATCAAAAATCCAAAGTAAATTCCCAAATCTTTCTTCTTAGAAAACTTTGATAGGAACCCGAGGTCCACTGACTGATCTACAGAAATGTTTTGATGTTTTGCCTCATTTGTTCTAGAAGGTTTCTAGATTTTAGGCTCTCCAGAGCAGCTGTGACTAACACAACAAACTGTTCCAGGCCTTCATGGTTTTTGCTCATATAAATCCATGTGTAAAAAATACTGGAAAGCTCATTGTTCATATGGCTCACTGGCTTTTGATCATGTTTTGCTCAAGCTCATACAACAGTAGGACTACGTGAGGTGTTGCATCATGAGGATTTTATCTAACCAAGACATGCTTCATCCCTTCTGTTAATTTCTGTTTTCATATCACTTCCTGCTACACATTGGTCTTAACAACACTGTTCTTTCATAAACCCTTACAGTGTTTCTACCTTGTGGAGTCCCAACAGAGAGCTGGTGAAATGCTCATATATCTATTAAACCATGTGTTGCCGTTCAGCACAGGGATTAATTTCACCCACTTCCCTTATCTGCTACCTTCTTAATGGTATTCCTCTTTAATACTGATTTTCCCTTTTGCCTAGACATTAAAGCTGGTTTCAGTGGTTAGCAATTGCTGCACTCTACCTCTTAAGACGAGCATCATTAGTTCTTCACATCTTCAGTCCTTTGACACTCTTTTTCATGTCTTTGCAATGCAAACTGGCAGTAGTAATTCAGTGAAGCTGGTAACAACATTCCCTTCACACTGGTACAGTATATGAGAAGACTGAGTATACTGTATTTATGAAAATCAGTGGAGGAAGAAGGTTCAGTAAGAGCTCAAATTCAAGCTCTTCTTGAACTGAATTTCAGCACTCGCCTTTTAACAAACTTGGTAGTTCTGTGATCATCACAATCTGGATTTCACAGCAGATTAAAGCCCATAGGCAGTGACTCAGATTGTAACACAGGGCAGGAATAGGCTACTTAAAGTCTTCTCTCATTGCAGATATCCCTTTAATACTTTTATGGCTTTCTTTATGTAGCTTGAATTCTTCAGATCACTGCTGGGTACTGGTTTTCTACTATAACAGATTAGGTCAATATCCAAACCATTTGGGAACCTAGTGTTTTCTGGAAATCAGAAACTGCTGCGTGGTGCAATTTATGTTTAGAATTACTAGCAGAAAGGAGTAATTTTTCAGAGAAATGGAAATAAAGCAGTTATATTGCTTTTTTTCCTTTTTATCCCTGTTATGACAGTTTTACTTGCTGCTGACCATCTCCTACAGATATGGCCATATTATTTCCCTGCTTCCGCAGATTCATCTATTCATACTTTTTTTCCCCACTCTATTTTTGCCTTTTGTACTCCAGGCTTCCCCTGGTCGATGTAGTTCTTCTAATGTTCTTCCTTCATCTTTTCTTCCAATAACCTTACACACCCTCAGCTCTTCAGAATAAAACTGTGGTCTTTCTTTTTTCTCTGTTTTCAGTTATAGCATTTAATTCCTATTTGCATCAAGCATATGACATGTGACCATGAGTCTCCTCAAACCGCTTTTCAAATCTCATCTTTGGTCCCTAAAGAATCCAGGAAAACAGTGTTTCCCCACTACCTCTTCCTAGAGGCAGCATCCTTATAAATCCCTCTGTGCCAGACGCATGCTGCCTGCACTGATAATCCCCAAATGAGGTGACATTGTCAAACCATAATCCACAGTCTCCTTGTTGCCTCTTCATATTTGCTAATGCTGGTCTTTTCATAGTCAAACACAATAATCTTCCAAGTGACAACTAAGGCCTCAGCTTATCTGTATGGAGTAGCAGAGGATCCAAGCAGCCAGTAAGGCTGCAAGGGGAATTTTCTTGCAGCCCACCTCAATGAGTAACTCTGTGATATGGGCTGCTGCTCACCCAGGTGCTGGTTTGTAGTGTCTCCCCACACCAGCTCCCAGGATCTGGGAAAACACAGTTTCTTGTGAGGGGTGGGAGTAGAACTGTGGTGGTGAGTACTTAAGGACCTTACTCACTAGAAGGTACTTGGCTCTCAGCACCCTGGCACCTTTTCCTACACCTTTAGGAATTGTTTCATTGCTCTTCAGATAATGTCTTGGTAAAAGGATCCTGCCTATACTGTTAATCTGCACTTTGCTTTTGGGATTTTGATGGGTGAAAACCTGCCATGGGCTGCAGTAGCTGTGTTCCTGATTGCCCAAGTGGGGTCTGTTCATGCTCCTCTAGGCAGAGTTCAGCTCTTAAGGTTTTACCTTACCTGCCTCTCAGACTCCCATCTTATCTGATCAAACAAGGACTACAGTAAGGACCTCCATTGGCTGGACTGAGCTCTGAGGAGCCCCACAATGCATGTGTCAGGAAGGACTTGATGGTTTAGTCCTGGTAAGAGCAGAGAAAGTGGAGCATCGTGAAACAGAAGAGTTCCTTGTACCAGATACTTCCAAATACTTTATTAAAATGTATCTGTATCTTTGCATTAGAAAAAAAAATACTGTTGGCCTTGTAGTCAGACAAAATATGTATGTAGTGTGTCAGAGAAGGGGCTTCTCTACTTTTCCTTTCATCAATCTTACCCTTTCCCAAAACTCTTTGCAATAAATCAGTGTGGAAATGGCAGAAATCACATTCTTTTCTCCTTGGCTTCTCCTTGTTATGGTTGAATTCACAGAGTAAGTCCATCAAAGTCAATGGAATTGCCTCAGAAATTAATTTGTCTGGGATATCTTGCAACAGATGTGCTATTGACTTCTGCTTTTATTATTGCTATTCTCATAGCACAGCCCTATTGTGTGATATCCATTCCAGGCTCTGAGGACCCTTCAAAACAAACTCACTCCAGAGAATGAGAGGAAGGAAAACAGAAAGATTTGATCAATGTTGCAGAGGAGACCTGGCTTTAGAAATTTAACATCTCCCTTATGGCTTCCTTGCATGGTCTCATTTTGGACCACACCACCCAACTGTTATAGAACATGGGTGGGAGTAATCACAGAGGAGGCCAGATGTCTGCTTGGGAAGGTGCCCAGGGCTTGCCACCACTGCATAAAATTAGAGAAGAAACCGCTGAAACTACTTTCTAATTTGATATACTTGTGATTGAAATATTTCCTCTCACTACAAAGCATTTATTTGTGGTAGATGTAACTGAATTGGGTGTAATCAGGACACAGGTTACTTGGCTGAGGAGAGTATTGCTGCAGAGGTGGAGGTGCGTTGCAGCACTGGGGCAGAGCTGTTTCCTTCATGTTTGGCTGTGAGCCACCACCAAAACTCTGTCAGGACAGAGACAGCTGCTCTAATGCTATATATGTCTATGCTGTGCACTCTGGGACCTCCATTCAAGGGCAGGTTAGCATTTAAGGTGAAAGAGGATAAAGAAGGGTAGCATCTGGCTCATCTGCTGGTCTATACCCAGACACGTTCACCCAAAGAGCTACAAGCAAGAAAGAATAACCATATCTGCTTAGGAGAGCCATTGTGATATTGGGAAGGTCAGAATCTTGCTGGAAATGCCTCAGACATTGGATGATAAGGGAGAAAAGAGGAAATCTCTTTTGTACAATGAAAAGATAAATGAACAAGAGATCAGCCATGGTGCCAGCAGAATTGCTACAGGCACCAGCTTCACTGGAGAAGTAGCAACAGCAATGGCAAATAGTTTTAGTAATCCCCAGCTGATATCAGCATCCTTCTATTCAAGTACCTAACTGAAGTCAAAGAATAATTAACCTTGGCTAGGTTATAAGATCAGCAATGTCCTGAAGAGACTTGCACTGAAAGAATATTTACTGTCACATATGTGAGCAGAAAAATCATATAAAATTCTTACCAGAAAATTGGCATACGGCATTTCACAGATACATGAGCATTTGCAGGAATGAAATATGTTAGAGGTGAGATACAAAGGCTGAGCTTTTGTAAGAGAACTTTTTTTTTTTTTATTTCAGAAGTAGGTGCAAAGGGCATGCAGAGTCCTAAGAGGCATGACGTTACCAAAGGAGTAGTGTACTATGTAACTATGGTCAGCAAGGTACTATTGGCTGGTTGCATTCTTCCTTAATACACAGTTCACCTAAAAGGTGCTTTCACACCAGAGAAGGCTCTACCTCCCCAGAAAACGCCAACAGGCAGTTTTGTACAGCTGTTCCTGCATCGTGTAGTGATTTTATGAAGAGATTCTAATTTTTTGGCTTAGTGGGTGCCAGCCCATCTGGGACAGGCAAATGGAAGCGTCATTGCAAGATGGTGGATAAGGCTTTATCCTGCTTCATCCTCCAGCATTGCAATGCATTTAAGTAAGAAAAAGTCCCAAAGTTACCACTTAAACATGGATTAAATCCAGATTTTCTCCTTTACACGTTTTATTGAGTAGATAAGAAGGTTAAAACTTGAAAAATTACTGAGTAGGTAATTGCTACTAGACAAAAAATGAGCAATAATAAGCACCTTTATGCTCTTCTGCCAGTAACACCTTCTTGTAAGAAAATGAAACATCTATCTAATATGGGGAGAAATAATTTAGTTGAAAAGGTATCCTTGAACAGGTGAAGATATTCAAGATGAAGCTCAGGACCAAAGAAAAAAAGTAAAACAAAGAAAAAACCATAAAATAAAAACACACTACTCTAAAAGAGACAACCACACATCCTGAACCTTTTATCTATTCTGATGACTTTAATGCCTTCTCCTTTGCACTAGCTAAAGTCTTTTTAATATCTTTCCGCTGAAATAAATTCCTACTCTGACAGAAGAAAACCCACAAGTGACATATTCTCAGGAACAGCTATTACAATTACACTGTAATTATGATGAAGCAATAACATAACTACATTGCAGTTAACTTTGACATAATTTTCATGCCTGCTTTTCACATAATTAACAGTTCACCTACATGATGGAGTTATTGATTTTTTAAATTATTTATTTCTTGCTTAATAAGCCCACTTTGTGGCATAGAGAAGGTAACAAAAGCATTTTACTCCAAAATACAGTGATACAGAAACAGCTTCCAAATTACAGCATAACTGAAATGCTGCTACCCTCCACAAACAGTTTTATATAATGAAGTGTACAGCCATTAGAGTTGTATATTTGGAAACTTTTGAAGTGATCATATACTATAGTGGCAGATCTGGTAGGAAACCAAAGTCAGATGCCTTAAAAATTATTAGTGATTCTTTCTTCTACTGGCATATCAGCTCCATGGAGGGCCCTATGCTAAAAAATTTTAGTTCACCCATCCTTATTTGTTTTAAATAAAATATTAAAAAATACAGATTAGTATATCATATCTGTCTGCTTTACTCATCTAAGGATTTTATTATAATTTCAACTTTAGATTTCTGTCCTTCTAACATACCCTTAACTACAGTATAAATGGGAACAAGCTGAAAGTAGGAATTTTTGACATGATTTAAGTTGTGAGTCTGATAATTAATGAATTACAATAGCAACGTTGCTGTCTATTTTAAGCCAAATGAAATAAAGAGGCTAGGGGGATTCTTTAATAACTATAAACATGGAACTTTAATTTCTTTTTATGCTCTGTGATCGCATACAAAAGATCTAATATAAATAATTGCATTAGATGTCCTATTTTTGGAAAAGTGCATAGTTAGTATTTAGGAAGACTCTTATTGCTCTGATTTATCTATTAATGAAGCAAAACCCAGTTAATTACCTAATTTGCATGATATTTTGCATCCACATAGATGCTGGGATGAGCACTGGGGAGAGGTTTTTCATCAACCCATTTTTAATAAGCTAATGAAGTTGGCTGGGCTGACTCTGCAGATCAAGTCATTGGATGTTTTTCTCTTGTTGAATTGAGAACTTGTAAATCAAGGTACAGATCGAGAAAGCTTGTGAGCTGAGGAGGGCAAGACCTTTCCTCCTCCACTCCCAAGGTCCCGTCATGGTACTGGAGATGTAGACCAGCAACCTGCTTGATGTCCCACACCGTTGTCCCATGGCCTCGAGTGCAGGCAGTGAGGAGGATATTGTAGCTTGTGGCTTCCTATGTCTTACCTTCTTCCCTGTCTGCTCCTCTCCCCCACTGCTCTGAGGCAGGATAGGACTTTCAATACTACCATGCAGTGCTGGGGAAGTCATATCATGGCAGAAACTGGCAGGTTTGCTGCTGCTTTTGCAGTTCTTTTTACATCCCACCTTTGTGCTCTGTGGTGTTTCTTCCCACTTTTGTTTTTCCCTCCTCTGTCCTCTTGTGTCAGGATGCCTTTTTCAACCTACCTATCCTCCTGTCACCCTGTGCTTCTTGTTTCTGCATCCCATGTGTCTGTCAGGAGGCACTGCCTCAAGAAAAAAGAGACTTACACGACTTTCCCTGAAGCCTTCCCAAACCCTGTGCAGCAGAGGGTCTGATTTGCCATGTAAAGAAGATTTGTACAAGAATACATCTTATTTAACATTAGCTGCTGAAAACCAAGGCACCCCGTCTAAGCCAGTTACTTGTCCACACTGAGCCTGAGGTGGACAAGCAGAGCAGCACCTTCAGGGAATGCTTCTTCCCACCCCATGGTGAGAGGTGGAAATAGTTTTGAATCCCTGTTGATGTTCTTCTATCTCTGTATTTGACAAGAGAGGGAGCTAAGGACAAAGCTCTGCACCGCTAAAGTTAGGAGAGATTAATTTCCTCCTTGGGGTCTTCTGAAATACTCTCACATGCTTTATGCAAGCACAGAAAAAGTGCCATTAAATAGAAAAACTGGTGAAAAAACCTAGGTTTTAAAATGTAAATGTCTGCCCCTGTAGAAATGAGGATATTTGGCAGGAAAGAGCTCTCCAAAGAACAGTCCATAGTCTTCCAATCTCTGCTGCTTCAACTAACAGCTAGAATGTACGAGCCATTTAATACTGAAAAGAGGGCAGACTCATCACTGGAGATAAATTACTAGTTCTGGAGACTCAGCTACAGCATAAAAGTAACAACCAGCTAAAAAAATATATTGTCCTAATTACACTGGGTCATATATCGAAATATGGTAATTTGAGTGCTGAGTCACCAAGACTGCTAAGGGAAAAGTTTTTTCTATAAAACAAAATTGGTTAAGTCTATGTTTCCTGTTTTACAGCCATCACTGGGAATAAGATAAATAAAACCACATCGGCTTTTGATCTAATCAATGCGGTTGTGCTTGATTTTAATCCACTATTTTTTAAATACATTTGGAGTTTTATTTAGATTGTTTACCTTTGTGTCAAAGACTAATTATAACAACTAACATGAGATCGAAGCTCAAAGAACCATTTGAGCTTCTTATTATCCAGGGCTGAAAGACAGTGGCTAATTTTGGATGCAGTGGAGAGAGGTAAATGCCTTCATAAAAGTTCATTTTGTGTATCTTAGCTATCCAAAAGTTAGGGTTATAGACTAATTAATTGTCTTAACTCTTTTGGTAATTGCTGGTGACAAGAAAGGTACCCTAGAAAGTGATCAGTCCTAGATATTTTACCTACTTAGTGGTATAGTGAGGCATCTGTGTCTCTCCACTGACTGTAAATGAACTCTGACAACCAGTCTGGACCAGATCCACAACTTTCAGATGTTTAAAATTAGCGAGATGAATCTCACCTGTGCAGGAGATAAATGTCCATGTGATCCTAAATTTAAAACTGCATTGCATTTAGAGCAGGCAAAGGACATATTTTTACTCCAATATTCAAAGCTAGGGGGAAAGGGGAGGAATGGATTTGTTTGATCTTTTGTAGAGGAGGAGTTGTGAAACCATAGGTTGGAAGACATCGACATTTCTAGCTTGCTGACATTGAACATGAATGTTATTTAAAGAACATCTGCCTGAATGATCTTACAAATGGTATTGTTTAATACCAATGGAAGCCCTATGAACTTCAGTTGGGATTTACATCAAGATAGCCATAGTTCAATGAAACATCTCTCTTTATGAAAATATTTAATACTGATGTTAAATATGACAAAAGAAAAAAAAATTCCTGAAAAAGAATGTGCTTAATTCAGCACATACTTAATGACTGTGCTGAATTAAGGTGCTTTGGACAACACCAGAGGACAGGAGTACCATGAAACAACCATCCTCATGAAAAACTGCTAAGGATATGCCATAGCTGCTACTCATGCAGATTTGCTCTTACAGTCAGTGGGGAGAAGGAGACAGCTACGAAGGGCAGTCATCCCATATGGTCTCGAGAGGATACATAGCAGCTGCTACTCCTTTGCTGCAAAGGTGAAGGCTGTCCCCAGCTTAGACATCTCACCCAGGAGTACCTGAGAGGGCAGAGGAGTGGCACCTCCACCACCAAGGGCTTGTGCTAACATCCATATCATAAACATCTGACCTCACTCCCTTGCTTGGATAGAGAGATACTCCCTCAATATTTCTACCTGAGCATCTTCTCTCAGTTTAAACCCTGGCACTGCGTGGGCTGAATAACCTGGTGGGTACCAGCTCATTGCTCATCTGCAGTTTCTGTGAGAATAGTGTGAGATCTGTGTAGCTTTTGTGCTCATGAGACAAACCTCTCATGGCATGCCATGTAAATATTTGTAAGAGATAAAAAGACTTCCAAATACAGGCTTTAAATAGCACTTGGCTTCATTGAAAAATGTCCTGGCAGTCTTAGTTTCCTTTGCATTGTACAAGGGAGGACTAATGCCAACTGATAACAGTAAAAGAAAGCAAGATGATAAAAGTCTAAAGGGAAACCACCAACTTTCTCTGTTTTCTAAATGCCTCCCTGAGCTTAGTCCAAATTATTGCCAGAGGGTACTTTTGATATTTTGTTCTGAATTTCCTAGTTGCCAGACAGACAATGAAGCAGGGCTAGATTGTGACAAAAAGGATTTTGCTATCATCCTACCTACTATTATCATAACACAGCATACATAACACAACAGAGCGACACAAAATTCTACAGCAATTTTTCCATACTCTCTTTCCTATTTTAAATTCTGGTGCTCTTGAGGAATGATATAAAAATTTCCAGTTCTATTAGACTAGAATTTCCAGCTCAAAGTAGCACACAATTATGTGGTGGAGTCAACATCAATCAGTCTCGGTTTGATGAAGCTTACCACAAATTCAGCTCTGCTGTTTTACCCAAATACTTTTCCCTGAGCATTATTTCCAGCCCTGGGTGACGCTCCAATGGAGCCCATTGATTCACACAGCACAGGCTCACAGACCCAATCACACGTATCAGCAGAGTGTCCATATGCATCAGGATGGCATTGCTACCAAGTATTGCTGGGCTCAGTTTTCTAACCTCAATGCTGGAAAATTACACAGCAAAAACAGGTAGTAGAAAAACTGTCTGTTTTAGAATTTCATAAGGCATTAGCTGGTGACTTAAGAAACTTAACTTTCTGGAAACAGATATATGAGAACAAAAAGGAATGGAAATTAATCCCTCAAATCCTCTCCTCTCCCCTCCTCTCCTCCTCTCCCCTTCCTTCCCCTCCTGTCCCCTCCCCTCCCCTCTCTTTCTTTTTTTTCCAAATGTCTTCCTCTCTTGTCTTAGAAATCACTGTAAAAGTCACCTCTGGGAATAATAATCCAGGCATCCCTGAGATTAAACTCTGCTTGAGATCAAAATAATGTGATTTGTCTTTAATTGCCACAAACTTAGTGTACTTACTGCAACTAGATATCAAAATTTTAAATTCCCTAATCAGGCTGGCATTTAGTTACTTTATTCAATGAGATGGGAAAATTATCTTAAACTAGAAGTAACTATATATTTATATGTTTGTATTTCTGAGGATAGAATTTAAATGTATCATTTCATTTGTGAGAGCTCTGCAATTTTTTTTGCAGCTGAATCTGAGCTCTGGCAAAATAGGAACATTCTCTCTGGGCTGATTAAACCAAGTGAATTTCACAGTGTTGGCAGATGAGGCTTGAAGGTCTCCTGACACAGTAATGATGCCTACTCCACTCCCAAGAGATAGGAGAGTATTACTTCAGGTTTGCTGAAGGCTGGGGTTTTTATGAAGGTTTTTAATACCACATTGCATGAGGGTGTACTGAGAGATCCTCCCTCCATGAGGAAAAGCAGCTGGCGCTGGCAGTTTTCAAGCAAAACTTTAAAGAATAACAAATTCTTGTAGAAGAGAATAACAAAAGCACCATTGTGACTTTCTGCTGTGACCTCCTTTCCAGTACTGACAATAGAAATTTTTGAATTTCTGGAACCAAGTGAATGAAGAAGAAAAAGAATGAAAGATGGGAAGCTCTTATCCTCCTTGTGCTGTTACTTACTTTAACTCCACTGAATTTATTGTGAGCCCCAGATTCATGGCCTTTGTCAAAAGCACAGATGGAGATTTTTTCAAGATGGTACCCCAAACTGACTGAAAATATCTGAAAATGTAGGCTGCAATCGTGTTATACCCCAAGGCCACTGCATTGGGTCAGACAACAGGCAATAGGGAGATGGTAACTGGGAATGAATGTGATTGTGAGGAATAAACACATTCATGAGGAGAGTATGGGAGCAGGGAGAAGCCCTTGGCAGCAGGTACACTTCCAGTGAGTTTGTCATAGCCTGTAACACTGACAATCAGCAGCCATATGTTGAAAAAATAACAAAAAGCCACCGTTGTCATCACTGTGTGGATGTTTCCCCACTTCCAGCACCTGTTGGTGCAATTATTCCCCTTGCAGCCCTTGGGCTGCAGAGAGCATGGCTGACCCTTCAGGACATCCTAGTCATTGCTGAGAAACACATTTCTTCTTTCTGTTGTGAGTTCATTTCTGATTCACTCCTACTTCCATAGCACTGCACCTCACTCCTCTAATGATTACACACTCCTTACTCAAACACAAAAGCAACTCTTAAGTATCCCCTTGTAGCACAGGGAAAAAGATTGTGAGGGTGAAGTTGGTATGACCAGATTTTTTTCCTTCCCTGATGCACATACTCCTCTGATATTTGATACTGCATTCCCTTTGCCTCATTTTTTTATTTTCCTCAGACCATGATATGAAAATTTCCTTCCTCACTGGGTTTTGAAGACAGAAAGTCATCAGGAACAGCCTCTGAATCCAAACCCTTTCTTCAACTCATGTTTAGTTTCCTGGAAATTCATCATATCATCTATTCAAGACCTTTCTCTGATGTATCCTGAGGCTCTTCCTGCTCTCTCCTAACTTGAGGCACTCTGAGATTCCTGCTTGCTCAAGGCTCTCTATAGCCAAAGGGAAAGAAGGGTTCCCAGCAGGTGTTTCTGATACCAGTAACCACTCTTCCCAGTGATTATAAGAAAGACCAGCACAAAAACTACTGGTGTAGATACTCCTTAATTGCTTAAAATTGAGTGGGATAAAGCCAGGAAGCAGCATGCAAACTGAATGCCAGATTCCATGTAGAAGCTGAAGAGTCATTTTACCCTTCCCATTTCCAGGCTATTGCGGACCTAAGCTTGATGAGCCTTTCTTTGAAAACATGTAGGACAAAAATCACCTGCTAGATCCAGAATTTTTCAGCATTAAACATCACATTTTACTCCATCACTACTCATATGAGTTATTATATTGCTCTTTTCATAACAATTTTCATTATGACTTCGTCTGGCCATGAAAATAATTCTGTTGATTTTATTTTTAGTGGTATTTTTGAGAAACAGTCAGCTCAGGATAGGAGAAAACAGGTTCAAAACAGATGATCTCCTTTGCAAAGACACGGAGCCCCCACTACTCTGGCAAACTGAAGGTGTTCTCTTATTCTTCGATCTCTCTAAAACTTTATTCCTCTATTTTTGAATTAATGAATTGTGTACAACTCTGAGCAGTGAAGCTGGAGCCTGGGAGGCTAAAATATGAGAGCAAAATCTCAGCTTCGCTGTAGAATTCTGTGATAATTGCATTCAGCATTGTTCACCACAACCAGGGAATATTGCATGATTTATCACTTTAATCTATTTCTTTGTTGACAACTTTTGCCAAAAGGAAAAAAGTCTATGGATTAGCTATTTGACTGACATGAATAGGAATACTTCCAGTTAACTCTGTAGGGTTATGTTCCCTAACACCCTGTGGGGGATCTGATGCTATTTATCTTTCATGGAAGAATGTATAAATGCAATGGAATAAAAAGTACCTCAACACATCTGTGGTCTTGCAAGAGCCAGGCTCTGCAAAAGGTTTTCCTTAGTGCAAAATAGCACAAGATTTTGACTGCCATATAATTAAATAAAAGTGTTAGCAAAGGTACAATGTTTTATGCAGTTGGGAATATTTATACCTATTTTTCTTTTTTTTTTAATTCTTATTTATTCCATACTTTGAGGAACCAAGCAAAAATTTAATTTTTGTGAACTGGAAATTGGGATAGGAGTAATCGTATAATCTTAGATGACCTCACAGGGGAAATTATTTTCTCTCTATTTAGTGCTAGTGAGAACTTGCTTTATTTGCCTTTATTGTGTTAATTGAGGTAAGCAAATTTATGAAAATTGGTCTCTAAAATCCTGCTACTTTCTTTTACCTTCAAGGTGTTGGTGTTTCTCCTAAGAATGAAACAGGCACATAAATTTATGCTGTTGTAATTTTATAACGGATGTCTCTAGCAGATGGCACATTTTAACGAGGTTGAAAAATCCCCACGGCCTCAAAAGAAGAACAGAGAACATAACAAACATTTCATAAGGAAGCTAAATCCAATATACTTAAAAACAAAAAAAGACTTTTTTTCTGGTAGCCAACCTATATACCGAAATTTTTTTTCTCAGGGGTTTTTAAAACAAAACAAACCCCAGTCATTTTAAATGTGCTTGAAAAAAATCTTTTTGGTCTCCTCTATGTTGTTTTTCATGAATGTTTCATCTCTGGTTTCCGCCATAGGAATGTTTAAATAGTTCTGTAGAGAATTACTGAAATGACAGTGTATTTATATTGCCTAAGGGCTGTGACAGAAGAAAATCACCCCTTCCCTAATTTCCATCAGGATAGCCTCATCCTTGGTGCAACTTCTTAGATGACTAGAGAACTACTTTGAATAAAATGAAGCTGAACCAATGGAGGTCATTTATACAGAAGTGAATCCAAAGCAATTTAAGAAATTGTAGCAGATGTACTTGGGTTTAAGACAGTATAATTGAGATGACAATTCGGCAAAGTATTTAAGCACAGACATAACTCCATCTCTGTTCATGCTTAGCTTTAAACATGCATTAAAATACAATCACTTAAATACATGCTTAAGTATTTCCTAATGGGATGCTTTCTTGAATCACAACCTAGAGTCTAGAGCAATGTTCACATTTTATGACATGCAGTATATTTAAATAATGTCATACTTCACAGACCCTCAGAATGGGAAACTTAAACTCATAAGTGATATTTTAGAACAAGCTTACTGTTTTTTTCTGCAGACTTGGCTTGTGTTTAAAACCATTTTCACTTTATATTTCTGCTAAAAAATATAATTTAGATCCCTTATTTTCTTCCAGACAGCTGCAGTTACTTCAACATTATATTTTGAAAATTTAGTCACTAGGTCTGGACTGCACCATGAATGATTCTGAGGAAAATCAGGGCCTATAAAAGAGATAGGGATGGACATTTTTAGCAGGGGCTGTTATGATTGGACAAGGGGCGATGGTTTTTAATGTAAGGAGGGCACATTTAGATTAGGTATAAGGAAGAAGCTTTTTACAATGAGGGTGGTAAAACACTACCACAGTTTGCATAGGGAGGTGGTAGATGCTCCATTCCTGCAAACTTTCAAGGCCAGATTGGACCAGGCTTTGAAGAACTTGATCTAGTTGATGATGTCCCTGCTCATGGTAGGTGGAGTGGATTAGACAACCTTTAAAGATCCCTTTCAACCCAAACTGTGCTACATGGCAAACAATATATGTGGAATTTCAAAACCCTGTTGGAACATCTTTTCCACTCAAAGGTGTTAACTATTGAGATTAGCCACTTTTGTTTCATATCTAAGCAGTTACAAAGCTCTCTCTTGAAACACACACTATGTCTATTTACTTTTTCTTAGACTCTGAAGATTTATGATACTTTAAAATTTCAGATCTCACCTACACAGCAGTCTTCATGAAGACTTTTTTGAGAGACTAAACTCTTTAAGAAGATCAGTCATTATAGGGAAGAAAATGGGGAACTTAATAGAAAAAATCTCTTTATATCCTGCGTGTTATCTAACATGATTAAGTTGTTGCATATTATTTTGAAATAAAGAAGCCATAATTATTATCAAATACTTCTTAATATTTCTCAGCAAAAAGATGTACCTCTCTTAGTTACATGGAGGGTCTCCTTTCTCTCTCCAGTGCCCAGAGAGGGACCAGAGGTGATCATTTTGATATAGATCATTTCCCCTTGGCTGAAAGTAGGGAAGATGACTCCCAACCACCGTTGGTGTCCATAACTTTATCTTTTCTATGGGCTGATCCATTTCTACAGTAGAGGAAACTCCATTTTCAGACACTTCTAGATGCCCTGAGACCACAAGGCAGTAGCTGAGGAAGTGTGACATAAAGTTGTGCTTCATTATGGCATTTATACAAAGAGTTTGGAGGATTTGCATTTATGTTCCTCAATTTTTCCTTTCTAAAGCCTCACTGATCTGAAAACAATTTGTTGAAAGCATTCTCAGCTTAAGAATTTCTACATGAGAGCACATGCTTTTCCCCCTGAGGCAATGCTTGTTTGACAAAAACAAAGGAAAAACATCGATTCTACTTTTCAGCAAACACTTTTTTTTTTTGAAAAAAACCCCAAACAAACAGTTTTGACTGCTGACATCTGAAATGTTAGTCAACCTGGGATTGGTTAAAAGTTTCAGCTACCTGAAACTGGAAACAGTAAAAGAATTAAGGCATCCCTTGAAAAACATAACCAAAATATGAATTTTCCGATAGAAAATAACTTGCCTTTTCTCACTGACTCTGATAGTCTGAGCTGTTATTTTTAAGCACAGCTTCTTGAAATACTGTGCAGTGTTATTCTGAATGAGATTTGCTGTGGGTGTGCGGCTAATTTTGTGGAAACATATCTACTGTGTTCACCTACGTGTGTTTAGATATGTTGCATAAGAAAAGAAAGTGGGCTGATATTTCTTCGCACTTCAGGCTCTTCATGTTCCCTACGCCCTCACATTTTTGAACTGAGAGCATTGCTGCTGCCACTACCACAACACTGCAGCTCAATACTCTTGGCTATTTTTGCAATGAGATTTTTGTTTAGTTTAGTGTCACAGGAGAGAACATCTTCCTTCCCCCGCATTTGAATCTCTTCAAACAACATATATTATAGTCTTCAAGCTATAAAGAACCTCTGCTAATGCATTTCTAATGCTGACAGGTGCCTTTGGACAATATTTTAGTAAAATATATTTACTGCCAAGTGGCTTTTCAAAGTTAATGGTCCATTGTTAACAATGAAATTTCATGGTAATTTGAGTTCTTTCTGAATTTAGGACACTTCACTTTGGAAGAATGTAACCTCATCAGAAAGATAAATGAATTACTATGAGTGGTACCCTACTTTAGTTTCCAATTTACACCTTCTTGCCTGGTACAATTAGGTCTGTTTTGCCTGAGAAACAAACAGTGAAATGTATTTAAAGATGTTTAAATTCGAGAAGTGTATTTTCCAAACCCATTACTATTAAAACTTGCAATATGTTTTGCTGGCATTACATCTGAAAGAGAAATGCTCTGTGTTTTCTCCATCTCCTCTTTTCAAAAAAAAAAAAAAATTGGCAATCTGATCCAATAGAGTGGGAAAAAAGAAAAGCACAAGGGAGACTGCAAAGCTTTGCCTGTCTCATGTGGCACAACAAACAGGGGTTGTACCTTGTTATTGGAAGGACAGCCTTTGTCACCTTTCCTTCTCTCAAATGACAACCCTTCTAGTAAATATGCGACCTTTTGTGATCTGAACTCATCTTAAAGCACACAACCACTCTAAGATGCTGTAAATTTGTCTCCAAGATGAACTACAGGTTTAGATCAAAGTGCGTGCTTGCAGAAAATGTGAAAAAATTATGTTCCTTCACATCTGCACCTCATCTTTTGAAAGATAGAAAGGAGAAAAATAACATTCTTCGATCTCGTCTTTCCACAGCCAAAGATCAAGCAAAGCCCAAGTTTTCTGAATTAAACTTTTCCATTTATGTTTACTTTTTTTGTTCTTCCTGATGTGTACAAGACTCTGACCTCGCAGAAAATGCTTGCTGAACACTGATTGAAAAACTTAACTTCCAGACATTTTAGTTAAGATAGATGTTGTTTTTATTATAAGCATACACCACTTTTTTTTTAAATTCACATTTGGCAGAAACTCAAATGTATTTGGATACCTTATCCCATTGATAGGTGAGGGTTAAGTTCCTATGCACCTCAGAAGATTTAGGAAGAATCAGAGGCTTTTTTATTTATATGTCACCTCTATCAATCTGTTACAGGGAGAAAAGCACAGAATTACTGAACTGTGTTAATTATTTATTCTGACAGTCTGAACAAGCAATTGAATTGAGGCAGCTTGGGAGTCTCTGTTGACTAATAGGGGAGAAATATTCCAGAGTTTAAAGGCAAAGAGTGAATTGAGAGTGAGTGTTTATTAATACATGATTGAATTTACTACTCCAAGGAGAAGTTTATGAGTATGTTATAGCTCTTTGGTCTTCATCTACAGAAAAGAATAATTTGGAAAGGCCTTAGAATTATTAAGCAGGCTCTGAAACATAAAGTCATTAAGACAGTGAAAAGTTAGAGGGAAATTCCTGAAGGAGAACAGTTAAGATGTATATTGATCATAATTGCTATGCAAAATGTAAAATAGACAAAGATGAAAGAAATAAAGTATCTGGATGAAGGGATTTTTTTTTAAAGTGAAGACTAAAAAGGAATTACACAGATTAAAACATTTATTATCACAGAAAACCTGAAAGACAGCAGACTGATCCTGAGCTTGCTTTGTAACTCCCTTGGTTTCAGCATTATGATGACAACTAACTCTTGCTAAACAGTAAAAGCTTTGTAAAAAATCAAACTAGAAGGCAAAATTGAAATTCTAAAACTCACAGAAGCCAGAAGAAATAAAAAGGGTGAACTATCCACAGTATAGCTGTCTGAGCTGGTTCCCTCAGCACATCATTGTAGGTTCTCTTTGTAGTCAATGGGATGAAATGTGCACTATGGAGTCATAATTCATCTGTCCTGATTTAGAAGCCCTCCTACACTGAAATGCATTGTTCCCCTAAATGCATTCCTCTTTTGTCAACTAAAAAGTGTCTAAACAGCCAGCTCAGAGTTACATGTGTTCAAATGAATCCCACTCCAGGTGTTTTGTAAGTGCATGAAATTCCAAGGAAGAAAATGGAGTCTATTTAATTCTAAGCAGAATCTATATGCAGCAAGGAAGAAAAAAAAAAATTGTAGCTTGCATTCCCATTCTCTTAAGGTTTTATGGATCTTTCATCTCTGGAAGCAACGGCTGTACCAGTTAGCAAGACTGTGCCACTGTTTATTCCTTATTCTGGAGGCCAGCTGGCATTATCGGACAACATCCATATGTTTCAATTCTCCCAGCCTTCAAAAGAGAGGGACCATGTCAAAATTTCCTATTGGGAACAGTTGCTGGCCCATCATATAGCCTAAACTGTGCCTGGGAACTATTTGTGAGAATGTTACTTGGCCCAGATCAAACCTGTCTCAGGGACCTCTCTGACAATCAGAAGCATGGCAAATAGTTTTGTGGTGTCTGTTCCAGGGCAGTGTTTAATGTAATGATATAGAAGTACCCACTGAAAATGAGTGTATAGCATAACTTTAAAAATCTGGGTTTCAATAACCTGTAGCACATTTCAGTGGAGACAATGGCAAAAAAATACATCAGCTCTTATCGGATTTAGCTTTGAGTTATCTTGTCTCCATTTTCAATAAAATATAAAGAGATATTTGTAAGCTATAAAAGAAGGTGATAATACAGTGAGAATGACTGACAGCTGGTGCTGATAACAGGGAATATTTGCTGGATAATCTGAGTATATATGAATATTGGAAATAGAATCAATGGGAAACAGACATTAAAGTGATCACTGCCAAAAAACTGAAACCAAAGCAGACCAAAAGAACAGAAAATGACTACATGGTTTATTTCAGATCATTTTATATAAGACACAGATCAATCATAACAAAGAGCTACATTTATAGTTTATTTTGTAAGTCAAGAAGAGGATAAATCTGGAGTTTGATTTTTTCATTGATAAATGAGTAGTGAGTGGTCAAGTCTAACAATGGGTATGTCCTGACAAGTCACACCCAGTCTTGGTGGGAATAGGTGGAATAAGAATGTCACCAACCATAACACCAACTGAATTCCTAGATCAGTTTGAAAATACAGACTTGCAAGGACAAGAGTGATTAAAATCTAGCCTGGGTTTGTGTGGAACAACAGACATGACCTGGATTGTTACCACCAGGCTTTCCCATATTATTACCACCATAATTTATTAGTTGTACAGTAGGATTATTGCAAAATAAAAGCTTTCTCTGTGGAAGAATAGCATTACAGTAAATATGATATTTGAAAATGAAAAAAAAAAAAAGAAACAATTATTTTTACTTAGGAGCAGTAGATGCTTGTATGTCTTGTGCAATAGACATTGATTCAGTTGCTTAAACAACCTGGCTCAAGATAAGACTTTCGTGGTTCCCATTGTATCAGCAGAGGTTAAAGCTGGGGTTCAGCTGCTTAACTGCAGGTATATCCTGTGCAGTTTAACAAGCACTGAGATATGTTCTGTCTGGCCTCCAGCTGTCAAATGAAAAGGACATGAAGAAACATGTACCAGATTATCCAAAATGTCAGTGGACGTCTACATTTCCACTAATGGGTTTCGTCACTACTAAACAAACATAGTCAATCCAGCTTTTCGGTTAATCAAATGTGTTCCATATTTCCATAAATACATTCCACTTTCAGGACTCAGTACAATTTTCTAAGAGTATTAATCCTGTCAGTCATGTCTGTGCACCTTGAATACTCAAGTCCTGGACACTTATGTTTGGGGATCTGAATGGAGTCCCTGGTGATTTTGGGTAACCATCTGTTGTCAGATAAGATAAATGTCTCCAACCCAGCAGACCCTAATGAAAATTATTTTCCAAAGGTACAAAAGACTATCTGAAATAACCTTGCAAACTTTAGCAATCATTCCCTTAGAACTTGTGGAGATAAGTTCTTATCTTTAAACAGCAGCATAACCAGAAGGATCCATAAACTTATAGACCAGGCAACCTGTTAGAAACAAAGATAGGAAAGAAGGTTGAACAATCAGTTTGCAAACACTAGCAGGATAATAAAGTGATAAAAAAGAGTTAATATGAATTTGTCAAGAACAGGTCACATTCAACCAATTTGATATCCTAGAAGCATAAAGTTGAATGTAAAGATATAAAAAGTGATTTATTTTAGGATTCTTATATTTTCATTTTGCCATAAATAATGGATGCCAGATCACTAGTCCCTCTTCATGTGCTTTTTATGTCTGGCATGTGTCAAATGCCTCTGTTTAATGTGTGTCATAATGATAATTGACACTCTGCAGTAATTACCATACCTTGAGAAAAATGAAATGAGATGTATGTACCAGAATTTGTGACAGAAATATTGACACTATGAGAAAATACTCATGTTCTTGAGGGATTCCCCCTTCCTGAATCACAGTTCTACACCTTTGTCTCTCATGGTCAGTATTTCTCAGTTAATCACATTCTACATTGATGATATCAGCCCAAATTCCCCAACACCTACTCTGGTACTCAGAATGCCACGATCATTAAATTACACTGATGTAAAGGAGATATGGATCAGGATCTTGATTTACAGAATCAACAAAAAAATTCAAAAGCCCTTTTAGAAAAAAAAGAATTCAGTAAAATTACTTATGAAGAACTGAAGTCCTTAGGATTCAATATTAAAATTATTGGCTAGAATTTATGAAAGCCCAAGCCTCACTGAGTGCTCTTCTGTTAAAGGTGTTATAAGATAAATGTCTACAATGTTCACTTTTTTTTTCCCACTCCAGAATTATCATGGTGAACTTTTCAGTACTGGCTTCTAATCACATTTTATTGAATGAAACCTGCACTAAATTATAGGTTAGTTTCCAGCAAACATTTCAGCAAATAAAAAGATGCTTCGATACTAAATAAGTTTGGTGCACTCATCTTTCTCTGAGTATAGACTGTAAGTACTTTCTCAGCTGTTTTAGTTTAAAAAAGTTCTCAAGAAAATTGTTAGGGTGACATTTGTGAAGTTGAGTGTAATAAAATTTCAAAAGTTTCTAAGGTAAAACCGTTAAATGTTAATATGTTTACACATGCATGCATAGTAGGATTTTCAAAGTTGTCTTTGAGGTAGAAGGAGAAATTCTTAGATGTCTGTCAGTCAGTTTAGACGTCTACATGTATTTTTAATTGACTTTTTAATGTTAAGAGTACTTAAAATGTCATCTCACCTGGAGTTATCAGCCTGAAAATTAGGCTTGCAGATTCCCTCAAGAGTCAGCGATTTGAGGTGGGTGTGCCCAGAGACCAATCCACCCCACCTATTTTAAGATCCAATTAATCATTTCTTTGTCTAAAGAGGAAGCTCAAGTGCCTATCTTTGGCTTGATGCCTTTGAAGAATAAACAACAAATATGAGGGCATACCATGCTCAGCCTTGCAGAGAAAACATCTGGGAGTGGGAACTGAGGATCCATCATGCTGGTTGTTTCCTCTCTTAGTTAATTATGGACTGAAAAAAGACAAGCTGAATGCGTAAGATGTTAGAGTAGGACCGTGTGAAAGCATCTAGAATTCATGTGAGAGTGTTTACTGATGTGAAGGAACAAGATTCGGGATGGGAGAGGTTCCAGGTGTGGAGAAAAACATACAGCAATTGACAGGACTTTATTATATGGGCCTTTCAGTTATTATATGGACTTTACTGTTATGTGGTTTTGGATATGTGTATTGCATTGTATCCACACTACACAGTGCACAGTCTGGGCATGCCCGGGCTTCCCACAAGTTAGCCTGCTCCCTGCTTCCCTGCTCCCCTCTCTGCTAGGCTGCAGAAGCTGCAGACAGGAGACAGTTACCATTCGCCCTTTCCTTCCCCGGTTCCTCCCATGTTCCTCCCCCTTTGCCTATGTCCCTACCCCGATTTGTTCCCCTGTTTGTCTGTCTCATGCTCCACCCCATATTCTAGCCCTTTCCCCACCTCAAATTCATAAAACCCCTATACCCCTCAATGAAGTATCCCAGTTGCACCTCTACCTTGTCTCCGGACCCGTCCATGCTGCGTCACGGGCTCATCCCCCCTTGGACTGTGGCATACTGAGACTGTTATTTTACAGAGAAATTTTTAGGTTCTTCTTACAGTTCTCTAAATATTTCTTTAAAATTCTTTCCAAAGTCTTTAAAGCCTACCAAATTACATTTAAGCACCTAAGGATTTTCTGTAGGAAAATTTCTTCATGAATTTGTAAAATTCAGGTTCGAGTTGGAGAGTCTCAAGTCTGAAAAACTTACATCTAACTCTCCATCCCTTTCTTCCTAGAAAAAGACAAGTTAAAAAAAAATACTCTAACATAAAATGTTCTATTTACCCTGAATCACTTTTTTTTAGGCCCTGGGGGAAATAAAGTAAAGAAAATTAAAAAAACCCCCTGCATTAACAAATGATGAAAAATATCCCCCTCCTGTCAGTAGATCAATGGAAAGAGAACTCATACTTGCTTAGATCCAGTTCCAGGGTTAATTCCTCTGTCTATCAGAGAGAATTGGCGCCCACTTGGTTCACAGTCCAGCACAGTCTCTGCATCACCATGCAGCACAAGCACTGGGGGTGAGGCAGTGCCTATCTAGGCACTGTTAGTCTGCTCTGGCAATATTTGTTGAATTGAGATTGAATTGAGATGTCACTGGATTCAGTCCCAGATGAGTGACATAATCCCCAAACAAGACAGTCAATCTCTGTTCTCTCGCTTTGTCTCATCTCGCTTGGCTTAGGCATTTAAAAGACACTTCTAAAGCCAACTCCTAAGAACGAGGGAGGAAAGAATTATGTGTTTTTACAAAAAGGAGAAAATTTAGTTGGCTGCATTCGTACTCTGTAAATTTACAACAAAGCAAACCTAGACTTTATGGTGCAAGACAGCAACTTGTGTCAGCAATAGTGTGGCCATCAGGACGAAGGCAGTGATTGTCACCCTGTACTGGGCACTGGTGAGGCCTCATCTTGTTCAGTTTTGGGCCTCTCATGACAGGAAAGACATTGAGGTGCTGGAGTGTGTCCAGAGAAGGGCAGCAGAGCTGGGGAAGGGTCTGGAGCACAAGTCTGATGAGGAGTGTTTGAGGGAAGGAGATTGTTTAGCCTGGAGAAAAGGAAGCTCAAGGGGGACCTTATCACTCTCTACAACTCCCTGAAAGGAGGTTGTAGCCAGGGGAAGTTGGTCTCTTCTCCCAGATAACAAGTGATAGGACAAGATAAAACGCCCTCAGGTTGCACTGCGGAAATATTAGGAAATATTAGGAGATATTAGGAAAAAATTCTCCACTGAAAGGGTGTTCAGGCATTGGGACAGACTGCCAAGGAAAGTGGTGGAGTCACCATCCCTGGAAGTGTTCAAAAGGCACTAACATATATAGTGTTTAGAGACGTGGTTTAGTGATAGACTTAGCAGTGCCTGGTTAATGGTTGGAGTTGATGATCTGAGAGGTCCTTCCCAACCTTAATGATCCTATGATTCTAAAGTGAGACATAACAGCAACAATTCAGTCCTGAAAGAATAAAGATACGAGAAAATCACACCAAGATTCCTCCTTGTTCCAAATCTACTCCAAAATAAGACTAAGACACTCTTGGATGCTGAATACTTATCAACAAGACTTAAGTAATTCCTCTTTAGTAAAAAATAAGAGGTGGATGGAAAGGATTATTGAGACATGACGGGATATTTCAAGAGCCAAGTGATGGCAATTGCTGAATAGAACCACAATAAAAGGTTTGCATACCTCTCATCGTGATTAGCTGCTTCTTTGAGTCAATATTCAAGTAAATTGTGCCTATGCAGGTTAGTGTATGTCTCCAAAGTCCTTCTTCAAGGGATGGTGTTTGTGGGGTGAATGTGTGAACAAGTTCCCTGGCTAAGAAACCTGAAAGAATAGGCCAAACAGGATCCTTGCTTTAAGTAACTTCTACACTTGTATTTTTTAAATTAGACTCTTCATCCTTGTAACCCAAGGGCTTAAAATTGCTACTTCCTTTGAACAAAAACTTGTGATTTCCATCAGAAATTTACCTTCTCTATAAGGCAAGCTCAGGGCTAACCTGACTAGTATTAAAGTTTTTGCTCTCAGAGACAAAAACAGGGGTCACAGAAAAAGTGAGATCATTCACAACAAGGCTTGGATTGGATTTACTGACAAGCTGCAAGAATCACAGCAGTGGGAGTCACCAAATACCAGGGGACGTCAAGCACCCTTCAACCAAAGAGTAGACCTTGAGAAGAAGACAGTTACTCCTGAATAAACCAATCTGCAAAAAGAAATTGAGAAAGGTCTGTCAATCACCTATGCTAAAAGAAAAAAGGAGAAAAAAGGAGAAAAAAAAGCCAATAAGAGAATGAACATTTTGTTTTCTGTTCCACTTAGTTCATACCTGAAAGACCAGAAAGCAGACAAAGAGAAGATATATGAGCACACCCTGCCTTCATCTGGGCTGCTGGCAAGTCTGCTTGGACACACCACTTCCCAGTCTGCTGTTCCAGAAGTAATAAAATCTGCCATCATTGTTCTGCTAGTGACAAAGAAGAATTTTCCGCAGAATGGTTTGTGAGAAAATTAATTGACAACAGGCTTCTTGGCAGTTTGCAACCATAACATTTGCATGATCTGCTGATGCCACGGTTTTATTCCCTGCTAATCAGATATTGCTCTCTTTACTGTGCAAGGGCATCTCTTCTAGCTGTTGTTGGCATGGAGAAGGCAGACCTCCTAACAGTAATAATTCCACAATGACTTTCAGTCTGTATCGGCACATATTTTTATAAGGTCTCAAATACCCCATGGAGACAACCCCAACACATAACAGCCAAAATGTGACCATCTGCTTGATCACTTCATGATGTGGAAACTCAGCATTGCCAGCCACCTCCTTGGATTCAGTACAAATCCCTACCTCACCAAATAAGCCAGTTCCTCAGAGATAATTGTGGTCTTTATTTACACACACCTGGATTTAACCCATCTGCTATAATTGAGCTCTGAAGCTCTATCTCTTTGAGCTTCCTCTATGTCAATGGAAGGGGACAGACACCTGTAGATCTGCAAAAGACAAGCTAGATTGTCCTAGAATTGAAGAGGAAGGGGGATAATATTTGTCCTGCATGTGACAAGCTGTGGGATGACAGGCCAAGGTTAGAAGGATGGGGTGCTATCCAGGACCGTCAGATTGGTACTCTGAGATGAGCTGAGTACACTGGAGCGCACTTGAAGTCTTACAGAGATGAGCCAGGGTCCCCAGAGGTAACAGAAGCCAGAAGGGAAACACCAGGGAAATATCTCAAAGGAATTAAGAGGTATACCTCTAGGAAGGCAAGACAGCTGACAGCCCATCTGAAGTGCTTCTAATGAATACATGCAGCACGAGTAACAAACAGGAGAAGGTGGAAGCCATCGTGCTACTAGAAAGCTGTGATCTAGTGGCCATTCCTGAGACTTGGTGAGGTGAATCCCATGACTGGAGTGAGGTTATTGATGGCTACAGGCTGTTCAGAAGAGACAGGGGAGGAAGAAGAGATAGAGGGAGTTCCCTCTACATCAACGTGTGAATTGAGTGTGAAGACTTGTGTATAAGAATATGTTGAAAGCCTGAGGGTATGAGAGACCAAGGCAATAAAGGGAACCTTTTATTCGTGTCTACCACAGGCTGCCCGATCAAGGGGAGCCTGTTAATGAAGACTTCTTACTCCAGCTATAGGAGACATTGTGCTTGCATGTGCTTTTCCTGTTGAGGGACTTCAACGACCCCAGCATCTGCTGGGAAAGTAGCACAGCAAGCTGTAGGCAATCCAGGAGACTCCTGGAATGTATGGAGGATAACTTCTTGAACCAGGTAATAAAGAGCCCTGTCAGAGGGGACACAATATTGAATCTGATGGTCACCAACATAAGTGAACTAACCGGGGATGTCAAGATTGGAGGCAGCCTGAACTGGAGGGATCATGCGTCGGTGGAGTTTGGAGTCCTGAGGGATATGGGTCAGGCAAAGAATGAGGTTAAGACCCTGAACATTAGGAAAAAAAATTCCAGTTCTTCAAGGAGCTAGTCAATAGGATCCCCTGGGAAACTAGCCACAGGGACAAAAGAGGGGAACACAGATGGCAGATCTTTAAGGAAATATTCCATAAAGCTCAAGAGCAAGAAATCCTCAGGAGGAAGGAATTGGACAAGGAAGACAAGAGACCAGCATGGCTGACTAGGAACCTGCTGGTCAAACTGAAGGGCAAGAAGAAAACGCACAGGCAGTAGAAGCACGGACAAGTATCCTGGAAAGATTATAGGGACACAATCTGTTTGTGTAAGGATGGGATGAGGAAGGCCAAGGGACACCTGGAGCTGAATTTGGCAAGTGACACGAATAACATGAAGGGCACCAAAAGGTATGTCAACCAGAAAAGGAAGGTCAAAGAAGGCATTCACCACCACCTCCGATAAAAAAGGCTGGCTAACTGGTCATAACAGGTGAGGAGAAGGCTGAGGTGCTCAGCAACATTCCCACCTGAGAAAACAGCAGAGAACTGCAGTGATCTTGTGCTAGAGCAGCAGAACTCCATGTATGGAGTTCCATGCATGTGAATATTTTATCTTCCCCTGTAAAATGAAAAGATATTTAATTTTAATATTTCATATGAAAGAATAACATTATATCTAAAAAGAGGTTACAAAATACAAATTGTGTAGCAATTTTTTAGGGGGGTAATTTTTTTTTTTTTGTAACTTCCTGCTTCTCTTGAAAAATACCCTTTGGAATCCTAGAATCATAGAATGGTTTAGATTGGAACAGACCTTAAAGATCATCTAATTCCAATCTCCCTGTCATGGGCAGGGACACCTTCCACTTTCCACACAGGGAATATCTTACAGACTGCAGATATTATTGTTGTAAGAAAATGAATTTTAATACTCCTTACTGTCACATTTTTATATTTTGCCCTAGTGCTCTGGTTTCTTTTTAGCAATCCTTTAAGCTTGTACTGTGCAGTTGGAGCCTTATGATTGAAAACACCATTATAACAATAATTTATCAGCTTGAGAGATATAGGCTGAAATGGTACAAATTTCTGGCTCAGTCTTATAATGATAACTCATGACAATATCTAAAATCACTTTTAGTTCTTTAAAACTGAAAGGAAAGAGCAATTTGCGATGCCATTGTTTGGATGAATGGGCAACATTCTCAGAAGCAATCAACTAAAATAAACTGATATATAGGTTCCTGTAGGAGGCAAGTAATCTTAAAATCTCTTTCTAAAACAAAACATAACTTTGCATTCTGTCCTACATTTAAATTGCAGTGATTTACACATATGGTTTGGCTTATATTTATTGCTATTTGACTTTCTAAGTAAATTCAATGTACTGAGAGTACATCGTGAAGTGCTTCTCACAAAGCTTTGCTGACATAAAAGTAATAAAACTAAGCAGGCTGTGAGATCAGTGATTCATTGGGAACTGTCAGCACCTTGCTTCTGGTGTAGATTATAATTTTCTTTCTTCTGAGCTTAGCAAGCAAAACACTCTTAGTAGCAGACTTAAGAGGCTGCTTCTCTCCAGACTTTTTACATCTTTCAGTTACACGTACCAAGCTATTAAATGGGATCAGCAGTCTGGGTTTGGGTTATCTCTGCCTTACGCCCATTGCAATGACTGACAACACAGCATTTTAAAATGTATAAAAACCACTAAAAACCAAAGAGTTTAAAGTAGTTTGATCAAGCAGTTTCCACATTCCTCCTTTTTCTTTCACAGCGTTGGGCTTCTTATAAAGGGTAATCTATTTGTCATACCTTTTAGGGGGGAAGGACCAGTGAAGCAGCATGACAGATGAAAAGAGAGGAAGAGATCATCTCCCCATGTCTTATTGTATATGCTGGTTTTAATGATCATAGAAATTAATGAATGCACACAGTAAAGTGAAGTGGAAGTGACGGGCTTAAAACAGCTGAGGGTTTGGGCCTAAAGTTGACATTAGTGATACACTGTTTTGTCAGTCACCCTATGAAGCAAAGCAGCCCCTCGCCCTCACACCACTACAGTTTCAAGCAGTGAAGTCATCTCTATAAAAACATGATAAACTGAATTAGCATATTGTGCTTTTTATAATGTCCACAAAGGGATTAAGACACACATCCCCCAAGTGTATAGATATATATATGACAGTTAGGTACCTCAACAGAACTCAGAAATTCCACATCAATGGGATTCTTGTGCGCTTGCAGCGTTGGAACAGCATCACCCTTTGGCTAAAGCCTTTACTAGAAAACAGAACAGGCCAGGCCTATGACTGTCTAAAGAGTATTAAATTTTTTGCATGCTCCCTGACATGGTTCTGCCCTGTTCATGGCACTTTCCCAAATAATTCCCTGGTGCAAATTAAGGTTTGTGAATGGCCATTCTGTTCTAGAGGCTAAAGGAGTAACATACCATAGTTTACGTGCTTAGACTGCACCAACTGGCTTCTGTGACAGAAAATTAACCCTAGAAATAATTAATTCATTAGAATGGATGCAGATTAGGAATCTCCAATGACCTCCATAGGGAGCTATGCACAACAAAAGAGCACTCCCTCTCCAGACTCCTTGAGGTGTTAAACATATTCAAACTAATTTCATGATCAAAATTATTACCATTTGAAATTGGGGATATTCAAAATAATAATGGGAAAAGGATGAGCAGCCAGCTGACTCACTGTTCCTGGTATTCCAAGCAAAAAGAACACTCCCCAAAACAGAAATGTGTCTTATATATTGTTCTAAGACCATAGTTTAGCCTTAAACTTTCAGGCTGAGTTTCGACAGAATAATAATTAAAAGAAACCTTAATGATCTCCCCCCAGGGACGGGGAGATGCTAAAGGTCAGGTTTCAGATACATTAATGAGCTGCTAAATGCTGCTAACTGGGAAAGGCTTTTTTTAAGTCCTGCACAAGCCAGCCCACTCATGTTTTTAATACCAGCACCGGGCATATCAGATGTCTGTGGGAGTTTTGCCATGAAAAGAAAGCTCCTTGTGTACTTTATTTACAACCATTTCACCAGGGTTTATGAGAAGCAGCTTGAAGGTGAAGCCATGCCCCACAAAACTGAGAAAGAGCTTGTTGGTCTAATTCTAGCTCTTCATGGGGTTCTCTGACCAGTGATTCGGGGAGTGAATCAGAGCCATGCAGGGAAGGAGTCCTTCGGTGGTGGCAGCCCTGCCTCTTGGAAAGGCTGAAAGACAACAAGGGAAGGAGTCTAGGGCTTGCAGAAAAAGCAGAAGTCATAGGCTATCTTAAAAATTGCAGAAGCAACATGTTTTAACAGGTGTCTATGAATTTGTATGGTTTACTTCCTCTGTGTCTTGGTCTAACGCCCAAGATACAAATCCCCAAAGTATGACACATGTATATATTGATTGATATCAGGCTTTAAGCATACAAATTATAATAAAAATCCTGTGCTACATGAGAACAAGGCTGGTCAATGCCATATGTTCACTTCTGGCGATCCTTCTGGTAGTTTAAAACTAGATTTCTTTTTGCCTCAATTTCACTGCCATAAAATAGGTGTAATATCCATAACAATCTCACAGAAGTCATGATAGTCATTCATGTATGCAGTGCATGAGGGAATTGATGCATGCACTGCTGTATCAACCCATGTCAGAATAATCAATTTTTAATCAGTTCTTTGCACAAGTGGTGAGGGTAAATGGGACCTGAGACCAGGCAGTGAAAGAGATAAGTGTCTGTAGCAATTTAAAGACAGATTTCTAAATGGTATTGCTACAATGTTAAAATTAGTAAAGTCAAAAACTTAAATGCCAGAATTAAGGGCCAGAAGAGCTGCACGGCTTTAATTCATTCTTCCTGTGCCTTTGGATTTTAATGCAGTCAGCCCCATGAATACACAGGGATGTAAAAGCATTCAGACTGATTCAGGCCAAAGGGTTTATCTAGCTCAGCATCTTATTTCTGATAGCAACCAATGGCAAATGCTTTAAAAATGAGGATTTCAACAGATCAAGCATCAAGTCATACTTTCCCAAAACATTCCCATCAGGGTCCAGCTGCTTCTTGGCTGGCTGGCTGCTGCATCCAAATGTGTTCTGACTTTACTGACCCTTTCCATGGAGTTTTTTTCCCCGAATATGTGCAAGTTCTTTTAACTTCCTGAATGGTCCATATTAGCGTTATAGGGTTTTGAACTAATTTGACACAAGGGTAGCTGAGAGCCCTGGAGCAGCAGGCAGAGCATCAGTATGTTGCAGCTTTCATTTTTCAATAGAGCTGCATAATGAAAAGGAAGGAGTAGGATTTTATTCCGGTCATTGGATAAGTCATTTCTTCTCTCTTTGGTTCATTTTGCTTTTCACTCCTTGTCTAATGAGAGGAAACTTTTAGGTCCAAGGAAAGGCTTTTGCCCACGCAGAGGCATTCTGAGGATCTTTATAACCATCTGGCAGCTCACCTGGATGAATTCCTGCATCTACAGCATTCCCTGGCACTGCTGTTTGATAAATGGTATATATGTAACCTACCCATCCCACATTGGCAATCTGTGATCCCTAGGCTAAATTTATAAGCCCACACTGGGAATAGAGGAGAGGCTGCTGCTTCCCTGAAGCATTACTGTGTGAGCAGCACAGCCTGTGTATCACAGAGTAGGGCAGCAGCCACATCTCTGCATCAGCTGCTTGGCAGCTGCCTGTGACTCTGAAGCAGACAAATAGGAGGATGCTTCCCAGCATGAGTAGTCCCACTGGTGGGACAACCTGAGGCCAGATCCGTGGTGCTGCAGTGCTCTGAACACCATCCCAGGCTTGGCAAGGGCAGCGGAGCAGCCTTCCTCCAAGTTCCAGTGCAATGCAGAACCTGGGCTTTCTGGGAAGGGAAAGGGAGATTTAACACCTACTTTTGAAACTGCTGAGTCAGTCCCCATATTTCCTTCACTCCCAGCAAACAGAAACGAAAGGGTAATGTCGCTTCTCGCTCTGCCTTCCCATCTCTTTTCTGAAGTAAACAAATGTCAGCAAATCCTGGACTAACAGCACTGTTAAAAATATCACCCTTTCAGCAGACGGGTTCATTGCCTTTGGTCTGAAGCTGTCTCTTCACTGCAGAAAAGGTGTGTTTTTACATCAAGATAAGAAGTCTAGATGGAAACCTCAGTGGCTGAGGGAAGAACATAAGTGTTGTGCTCTGCACCACATTGTCACCAGCTGGAGTAATTTCCAAACAGAAATTATTAGTGTAGGAATTTTACAGGATTTGACCTGTTAATTATGAAGGTAGAAGCCAGCCCTGCTTTACTCAGGTAGAACTTGGCCTTGGGTGTACAAGTGAAAATGAACTACTACTTTAGCCAAGATGCAGCACTCACTCTCTCCTTAGCATATTACAAACCACAGCACCCAACCTTCAGTCCAAGTGAAAAGATGGTGTCCCATTAGACTTTGGAGCTGTATGGAAAATACTCATGATCAGAGAGACTATATCCCTTTCAAAGAAAGATAAATCCCCACAAAGCTTTGCCCAGGTGTTTTTGTCTGTTCAAGGAAGGGGACTCATTATTCTGATGACTAATATCACTGGGGAAAGTTAAGAGTGATTTTTTTTCTGCTTATTGCTTCTTATACTCTGGAATCCTGCAGTTCAGAAACTTCAGATTGTGCAGACGAATGTATCTTGTCAATGGAAGGTAAAGGTTTTCCCCTTTCAAAATTTGGTTCCACCACTGCTAACATTATACATTTGCCTCATGTATAACTTCAGAAATAGGTCCCATTCCTTCAAGCACTCCTTCACTTTCTTTATTAGCTCAAACTTACAAGTGCACTGGTCATTTTTTGGACGTGTATTCTTTTACCACTTCTATTTACTTCTTCAACTATTTAACCACTTTTGCTTTTCTTTGAAGAATTCACAATTGCTCCCTCTCTGCCAGAAATCAGCAAATTACCAAATGTATTATTTCTGTAATGATTCAAGTATAGATTATTTTTGCTGGATGCCAGAATCTACACTTGATCAAAGCATTTTTCTTTCTTGAAAGAAAACTAGTACCTTATTCTTTTGGATGTTGCCAAACTATTAAATCCAGGTGATAAAGTGTTCTGATCAGTGTCACAAATCCCTCCTATGCTTTTAGCATAAATGAATATATAATAAATTCATCAATGATTTGATCTAAATTCGTTATCTTGTCTTCTATGTCACTTAAACTCCCATCAATGAACAGCAGATTCCATATGTGCAGTTCTTGTTTACAATGTTCATTAAAAGGCTTAAATGAGAAACAGCAAAAAGTGCATTTTAATTCATTGCTAAGCACAGCAGAAAACTAAGCAGGATTCCAACTTTATGTACAATTTGCAAGCAGTATACGTTAGCTCAAACCTAAATCTCCCATAATGAGGTGTGCAGCCCAATGACTGATCACATCCATTGAAATATTCTCTGTGTTCAGCTCTATTTCAATGCATGGGGGGATGGGGGTGGTGTGTTATTAAATATTTCTGTTCCTTCTAACAAGAAGAAGGGGAGCTTCTAAGCATGAAAAATTGTAAAATTTGACCTTAAAATGAACTACAGCAAGTGAACCTTGAATACAAAGTGATGTCACCACAGTTCAGTCAGAAATATGTTTGTGTCTGGACTAGCAGTTCTTTGGCTCATCTCCAGTGCTCAGCCCTGGGCTTCTACCCAGGGATGCTTATGGTGAAGCTCTGGAAAGGTCTTTTCAATATGAAAGATAAAAAATTGGATAAGATTCAAAATCAGAGATGCCAAATTCTTGTTAGCACTAATTATTCTTAATTCAAATCAAGATCAAGGTCCCATCATGCTGGTCTCTGTGTAAACAGGGATAACAGTGTTTGGCTTGAGAGTCTGCAAAATGAGAAACACAAACTGATGAAAGATTGAGGATGTGCCTAGAGGATGTGATGTGGTTTAGTCCAGCTTTCATAGTTGTTTGGGCTTCTGCGTGTTATCTGGAACAACATTTATTTTGAGGGGGATGGGAAAGAGTACGGTAAGGGGGCTGTCAAGGACTGTGGAACTAATTGACTGAAGAGGGAACATACCAGAAAGGAGATCAAAAGAGTATGTGAACCTTCACTTTTAATCTGTATTTCCAACAGATTCATGTTAATCTAATGTACAGACTGGTGTTTCTTAGGAAATTGGAAGGCAAGGGAGGAACTCAGCTACAACTGCCACATCATTGCACCATTTTCTTCTTCTACAGGCATCTACAGCTATGGCTGTGGTTGAGAAGTTGGCAGAATTTTATGGGAGCAGTGTTGGGCTGATACTGAGATTTCTGAAATATGGCCAAACCAGACAGAATCAAATGTTTGCCTCTCTCCTCAGTGCTCTTCAGCCTCAAACATTCATGGGGTTGCTCTCTGCCAGGCTCCACTGAAATGCCCACTAGGAGACTAACTCTTTCATGCTTTGGTCTCATCAGCTATTCCCAGAATTATTTAAAAGTCTTTCAGAAGTGCTCATGAGAGCAGAAATAAGTGCAATTACTTGGAGTACACATGAAGGCATCAGTCATAGTCTGTATGGTTGGCAGAAGAGCCCTCTGGTGCACTGTTGCTTTTTAAAAGGGGTTTACATTGTAATGGGAATAGGCCCGACCTTGGGAGCTGGAAGTCACCAACGTGTTCAGGCCTGTGAAGTGGCCATAGTCTGGCAGAAACATTTTTAAGGAAATTAAAATATCTATTAAGCATAACTGATTTCATTTATGATATTTGTGATAGATTTAAGTTTATTTGCTGTATTTGTCTGAAATGCTAAAATCCAGGAATAAAGAAATCTCTTGTGCAGCACTAGAGGTTTCCCTGAGGTCCTTGCCACTAAAGACTCATGGTTGAACTGGCCGAGGTTTCATTGCACTTGCTCAAACATTCTTGCTATAAAACCCAGCTCTGTGAATTAGCCAATTTATTATGATAATGATCTGTTTCTTAAAAGAACAATTCTACCCTGAATACTTTTTGAGAAGGAAAGGCACAGCAGGGTGTAACCCCCTCTGTCAGCATGTCTGCATAAATCTGATTAGAGAAGAAATTGTGCATGTTGTGGCATCACAAGGAGAATGGACCTAGAAAGGATTTAATTTCTGTCTAGATGCTTTTTACTATCACAAAATACCATTTATCAAATGAAATATAGAATTATAAGTTTAGTCAAAACAAAATTTCTGCAGGAAATTCAGCATCAGATCTTGAGTGCACATTATATATTTGTTGCTGTAAGTTCCATGACATTCAGAAGGTGTAAATACTGTAATATCACTGATAATTCCTACAGCCCAAGGAAACTCCTCTCTTTGGACAATGTTAGTCAGAAGTCCATTGATTCCACAGTTAGATCTTCTGTCCCCAAAATCTGAACCTTCACAGGCATTTTACTGATAGGATGAGGTCTGACTTCACCTCTTGCACTGATATTCTGGAGAAAGAGTAAACCACTAAATACTGTGAGAGTGATTTAGTCCCTCATCAGGACCCCTTAATTACTCTAGTTAGCACTAAAACAGCACAACAACTAAAGGAAAAGTAAATAAAGAAGAAATGATCAACAATCCTACTATGTGAACAATTCAATTACAATCATTTTACAAGTATTTAGACACGTAAAATTAAAATCATTCTTTTACTACCTACATTTCAGATTAGTTTTAAAAAATATACTCTATCTTTTCCTTACCCTTAATCAAGCTGGGAATTTTTTTCTTAGAGTTAAGGTCCAGTTCTTATCTGGATGCAGTGTGCTGAGATTTACCTTTATGGAAGGATCTAGATTCGGAACACATTTCCTTGTGTATCTTATTGCTACTTGAAGTATTACCAAGCTTCAGATTCTCTTTGCCTTCTGCATCAAAGACCCCAAGGATTTACTGATTCTTCTCAAAGAAGTAGTTTAATAATTTTTTTCTATTTCTTCTTCCCTCTCTGAGATATGGACAGTCCTTGGTGACTGTGATTAATTTGTTTAATCTCTGTGCTTCATTTTTTAAATATAAGTGAGGATACTAATATTAATGACACCAATATTAGTGATTTAGTGGAAGAACAAATGCATCCTACATTGCACTGTGTTGGGATACAAAGCTCCTCCTCTGTAATAAATTGATGATGTGAGCCTAAATTATCTACAATGGGGTCCCCAGCATGAGATCCACATTGTCCTGCTGGAGCTAGTCCAGAAAAGAGCTAGGAACATGGTCTAGTGGAAGGTGTCCCTGCCCATGACAGGGAGTTGGAACTAAATGGTCTTTACAGTCCCTACTAATTCTAGGATTCTAGAGTTCTGTGCTTCAATATCCTACTACTGTACCTGGCCCCTACTATCACAGGGTATTGATTAGATAAAACAAGATGAGTTTTTCCAGGATGTGAATTGGCCTCTCTACTACTAAAGAAGGAAAAAAATCTTCATGTGCCCTGTTTGCTTATTCATGTGGAAAAAAAAAAGTCATTTACACAAATAAAATAAAGTTTCTTTCCAGTAGACTCACAGCAAAGAATTTTAATGTAAAATTATACTTATTGCCCACCACTATGATTTAAAAGTAAGCTGTCTCTGCATCCTTTGTATATGTGTGTGGCTGTTAATGAAAACTGACTACAATATTTGGGTTTCTTAGTGCAGAAATGCTGAGTAAAGCTGTGCTATGGCACGCACTTCTAAGACTTGTTTGAAATATAACATAGACAACAAGGTTATCATCACATCGACTGCTATCACCTATAGCAGCAAATAATCTTCTTTATGTGTTTATCCAAAAAAAGTGCAGAGTCATTCTGATCTTCCTTCCTAGAAAGTTTACAAAAGCTGGCAGTATCCAGCCTCTCCTTCTAGCAGTGCCTCATGGCTTCAGACTGCAGTCTCAGTGGATATTATGTGGAGTGACAAATGCAGATCAAATTCCGGTGCCAAGAAGCTGACTGGTTGTGGCAGAAGCAATAGCTAAATGCTGAACAGGCATGCTTTGGTTAAGAAAACAGACAGAAGAAGACAGACTGGTTTTCATGCTTAAACAATCCTAAGCATCTTAAGTCAAATTTAGGTAGGATGGCTCGAAAGTAAGAGACCTCAGGAATCTGAATAGGATCTGCCTTGCAGCATTGACAGGATGTAGGATGTACCTAGCACTCACATTAACATTTATTAATCTAACCTTTAGACTTGTAACGAAGAAAACTTTTTGACCTTCTTGTATAGTGTGTTCCAGTGTTTAATGAACCTTAAAGAAAGAAAGATTTGTTTTTTCTCGTGTCTAAGTTAAATGGAGGGGGTTGTGCAAATGAAACCATGTCCTTCTCCAAGTAGAAATGAGAAAGAATTGATTTCTGTCCTCTTCTTAATAACTTATTTCATGTTGAATGTTGTTGAGTTACTACTGACGTTCCAGTCTATACGGGAAAAAGTCCAGCTGATTCAGTTTTTCTTTACGCTTTTCATTTTTAAATAAAAGGCCATTGTTTGCTGGTTTTATTCCTCAGGGTATTCACCCTAATTTTTCCATTTTTTTTTAAATGTCCCCACTCACAGCAGGGTTCTGGAACTAGATGATCTTTAAAGGTGCCTTTCAACCCAAATCTTTCTACGATCCAATGAAAATACCATGCCCCTTTTCAAAACAGCACTTCAGTTCTCCTTTTTGAAGATACATACTTTGCTGCTTCTCTCCATTCTTCTTGGACCATCCCATCTACTTTCATTCTCTAAGATGACTTCTAATAGTTCTGAGATTGCTTTGGCTTAATTTTTAATTGATTCATTTCTCCAGGCTCTTCCAGCTTGAATAAGTTTAACTCAATCCAGTGGTCTTTAATCTGTTATTTCATTCTTCTTTTTTCTACCCCTATCCTCTTCAAACTTATTTTTAATATCTGCTCACAATTAATCTTTTGGGTTTGGATTTGAGGCAGAAAACACATTATTTATTTCCATCTTCTCTGCAGCCTCCCTTACTTGCTCTCTTAACCTCACAAGTAATGGGATAAAAATTTCTCCTTTCCTCTTCTCTTAAGTAGTCATAGGCCATTGCCTGTCTGGCAAATAAAAAATTGCTGTACTTCATTTGTGTCATGTCAGTACCTGAGAAACTTGGCCATTTTGACCCAGAGCCAAAGACCCTCTGAACCTTCCTAGAACTGCTCAGTGAACTTAACTCCACTGTCAGTGTTGTCAGTGACATAACAATGCAGCTGAAGGAACAGAATTTTACAGAGTGAGTGTGGTGTTCGAATCACCAGAACTGTCAGATAATGTTCAGAAAAAAAATGGATTTGTATCCTTGTTGGGGAAGGAGGATAGACTTGTTTATGTGGGGAGAGCAACAGAGGCTGACTGGAAAATTTGGTATCTAAGTAATGATGGGGAAAAACCAGTCAGGTAAAGATCTTCTTGTGGCAGCAAGGATATTACTGCACTGTATTCTCCAGTATCTGTATTTGTGTGATAGAACTGAAGTTATTTGTAAAAGGGGGATAAGTTGAAATTTTGCGTTTGTGTATTAACTATCCTAAGAAAATCAGTGCCAATTTTCATCCTCAAAGAAGTTACAAAATTAGTATTTTTTTTTCCTTAGGTTACTACTTGTTCTATTTGCAAAAAAGTCTAGAGTTTAATTACAGTATTTTAATTTTCAATATTTTCATAAGTTTGTGCTTAGTCATTAGTGTATCTTGGGTATTCCTTTATACATATGTTTGACAATATAAAGCTCCTTTCTATTAGTCATTACATACCTACTCTAAGATTAAATGCACTCAGGAATTCTTCACTGAGAGTGTGATATGCTAAAATTTTTGAATTAATAACAATAATAACATGACAAAGATACAACTGTGAACATAAACTTGCAGGAGGGCACATAAGTGAGATTTTTGAATAAGCAGAGAAAAGCCAGTATTACTGTTAATTGTCGATAGAGCTGTTAGAGCATTGCTTCACCCAACCTGGTGCTGGAGCATGTCCAGAGAAGGGCAACGTAGCTGGTGAAGGGTCTGGAGCATAAGTCTGTTGAGGAATCACTGAGGGAGCTTCTCTACAACTCCCTGAGAGGAGATTGTAGCCAGGTGGGGGTTGGTCTCTTCTCCCAGGTAAGAAGCAAGAGGACAAGAGGAAGTGGCCTCAAGCTGTGCCAGGGGAGGTTTGCAATGGATAATAGGGAACATTTTGTTTTCAAGCACTGGAAGAGGCTGCCCAGGGAAGTGGGAGAATTACCATCCCTGGAGGTATTAAAAGATGTGAAGATGTGGCACTGAGGGACATGGTTTAGTGGTGAACGTGGCAGAGCCGGGTCAACAGTTGGACTCCATGATCTCAAAGGTCACTTCCAACTTAAATGATTCAATGATTCCTATACCATTAAATTTAGCCATGCCAGGCACTGGAAGTGATGACCAGCCAGTCTGGTCCACACACTGCAGGGTACTTAGGCACTTGCTTTAAGAAAAGTATAAGAATGTACCCAAGTCACTGGATTCTGCAGCTTTACACAGCTGAAGGAGCCAATTCTTTCTGCTTGGTGGTCTGAAAATGACAGTGTGCAATGACAGCTGTGCCAATGACAGCTGTGCCTTGAGAATTTGAGCAACTCACCCTAAACTTACCAGGGAATTCAAGGTCCCTCCTGAACTGAGACGCTGATTCATTAGAGAGCAACATTTCCACGCAGGCCTTTTGCTAACTGCAAGACTTCTGTAGTACTGTAGGTTTATCTTTCACTGGGGACACCGATTTGCAGTAAAGCAGGTAACATTCACAGAACCTGACAGTTTATGCTGTAATTTTCCATGTCTAGAATGGCTGTCAGGAGTCTGCTTTGGGCAACATAAGCAGCTGTATGAATCCCAAACAATTTAAATCTAAAGACAAACTCAACAGTCCTTTAGTTGTACATACTTGATTATTTGCAAGTATACTGTTGTCATATTTCTGCTTTTGATACAAGAAAATTACCTTTGTGCATGCTTTGATTCATGCAATTTTTCTACTATAGAAAGTGAAGGCCCACAAACAGAGGCAATTTGCTTCTACTTCTTCTCCTGCTCAGTAGTGTGTTTCCTTACATTGGCCAGAACTTTGTCAGGGCTTGATCAAAAGTGCAGAGAACTTTCCACTTTCTCATCAAAGCCCAAATTGGTGTTTTTATTTGTTGACCAACATTTTTGTTTGAAAGCCAAGCCATTTTGGCTCCTTTTTTTGAATGTTAGTTTTTTTATTTTCCCCCAAATTGAAATTCTCTAATGGGGGAAAAAAAAATAATGTGTATGTGTGTATATATTTTTGTCAACATGTACATTGTAGGAATGTGTATACATAATGAATAACTTTACTGGTTAAACCTAAACTAAACTAGTTAAACTAGTAAGATCAGATTCTGATCTTTGTTACCATTCTATCACAAAATTTAATAGTTGTAGACTTCATAGACTGTGACTGTGATAAGTAAAATGAAAGTAAGTCTGTATTAAGGATTAATTTATTAAAAAATCATACCCAAAAATATTTCTCAGGATGGAATATGAAGTAAGAATGTGTCATGGAGCACTGAGCAGGTCTGACTTTTCTGACTGTCCTCTCACGTGAGCTAAGGGAATTCCTTGTCATCAGGAGGAGCTCTGGATAGCTGAGAGAGAAAGAGACAGAGGAGTTATAATCATAGAAAATAAACCCCTATGTTTTCCAGACAATTAACGTGGACCAACGACTTAGCCATTACCACCAGCATGTCAACTTTCATATAGTGTGAAAACTTGTGTACTATCACTGAGGAGTTCCAATCTCACTCAGTAGAGAGAGAATCATGATCCAAATTATTCTGGTTATTTGTACTTACAGTATAATTTCTCCTCCATCCAGCATGAAGAACCAAGATGTTCCCACTCATTTCTCAAACAATGACTTTAATTTATACTCTTTGGAAGAAAATGTTGTTACTTGTATTTTTAAGTGTTTCAAATTGAATCCCTTGAGCCTTGAAAGATGTAGTGGGATCCACAAGGAATTTCAAGAATGAACCCAAGGCTTGAACCAAACTTCATGTTCTCCTATATTTACAGTCCCTTTGGGAACTAATTCAATGTCCATTAAAATCAAAGAATGTTTTTTAAACATTTTTTCATACTTTCTTTTCTGAGCATGAAGAGTCTCAGAATATCAGGCATGTTAATCGAAGCACCTGCATATGAATTCTGGTATCCAGCTTTAGACAGAAAATTCACAATTTTCCATGTGTTTAGCTGGAGACAAAAAAAAAGAACAAAACTTAGCTGACAATTTTTTTTTACTGCTGGGGGACGAAAAACCTGCAGGATGACTGGACCTCCCCCCTTACATATATGCACATGTATACACTTTGTTTTCTCATTTCAGGTCATGGAACCAAAGGAGTGTTTGAACTTCTTTCAGGATGGCGTCGAACCAGAGAGAATCTGCCATTCAAGGACCGGGTAGCAGATGCCTACTCAGATGTCATGGTCTCCTACACAATGACAAGCTCCTTGTATTTCATAGCCTTTGGCATGGGTGCAAGCCCTTTCACCAACATCGAAGCTGTAAAAGTCTTTTGCCAGAACATGTGCGTCTCCATCCTGTTGAACTACTTCTATATCTTCTCCTTCTTTGGCTCCTGCCTGGTCTTTGCTGGCCAGCTGGAGCAGAACCGTTACCACAGCATCTTCTGTTGTAAAATCCCTTCAGCAGAGTACCTGGACCGGAAACCTGTGTGGTTCCAGACCATGATGAACGATGGCCATCAGCACACTTCCCACCACGAGACCAACCCATACCAACACCACTTTATCCAGCATTTCCTCCGAGAGCACTACAACGAGTGGATTACCAACATCTATGTCAAGCCATTTGTGGTGATACTGTATCTCATCTATGCCTCTTTCTCCTTTATGGGGTGCTTACAGATCAGTGATGGAGCCAACATCATCAACCTTCTTGCCAGTGAGTCTCCAAGTGTCTCCTATGCCCTCATACAGCAAAAGTATTTCAGCAACTACAGCCCAGTGATAGGCTTCTACATTTATGAACCTCTGGAGTACTGGAATGGTACTGTGCAAGAAGACCTAAAAACACTAAGCCAGGGGTTCAACACAGTGTCCTGGATTGAACAGTATTACCAGTACCTTCGGGTGGATAACATCAGTGCAACCAACAAAAGTGACTTTATCAGCATCCTCCAGAGCTCCTTTTTAAAAAAGCCAGAATTCCAGCACTTCAAAAATGACATAATTTTCTCCAAAGCTGGAGATGAGAACAACATAATTGCTTCTCGTTTGTACCTTGTGGCCAGGACTAGTGAAAACACACAGAGGGAAGCAGTGGAATTGCTGGAGAAGCTGAGGCCACTCTCTCTTATACAGAGCATCAAGTTCATTGTGTTCAATCCTACTTTTGTTTTTATGGACCACTACGGTTTATCAGTAACTATGCCTGTCCTGATTTCTGGTTTTGGCATCCTCCTGGTGTTAATACTGACCTTTTTCCTGGTTATCCATCCTCTGGGAAATTTCTGGTTAATTCTCAGTGTCACCTCAATAGAGCTGGGTGTCCTTGGCTTGATGACCTTATGGAATGTAGATATGGATTGCATTTCTATACTGTGCCTTATTTACACTTTGAATTTTGCCATAGATCACTGTGCACCCCTGCTTTATACATTTGTACTCGCTACTGAGCACACCCGAACTCAGTGTATAAAGAACTCCCTCCAAGAGCATGGGACAGCCATTTTGCAGAACGTTTCTTCTTTTCTTATTGGGTTGGTCCCCCTTCTCTTTGTGCCTTCAAACTTGACCTTCACACTGTTCAAATGCTTGCTGCTTGCTGGCAGTTGCACACTTCTGCACTGTTTTGTTATTTTGCCTGTCTTTCTAACCTTTTTCCCACCTTCAAAAAAGCACCACAAGAAAAAGAAACGGGCAAAAAGGAAGGAACGAGAAGAGATCGAATGCATAGAGATTCAGGAGAATCCTGATCATGTTACAGCAGTCTGAAAGGTTTAGAAAAAATAATAGTATATTCTCTTTTTAAAAAAGTGTTGCACAGAGATGCAGGGAAAATAGAGCAAAGATCTCAGCTGCTTGTGCTGGCCAGGTCTGACAAGGCAAAGGAAGATCAAGAAGGGGTATTCATGACACCTCAAGGTGCAAACTTTTTTTAACAAAAATAATGAAAGTAAAATAATCTCAAATGTTTTCTTTGAATCCTCATTCTCCACCAGGGAAGAGGCTGTTGGTCATTAAGTGTTCCTGAATCTTAAACTGTAGCTCTAATGCAAATTGCTTAATTTGTCTTATGTAGACCTGAAGCAAGGGTGAAAAAAAATAGTTACCATTAAGTAAAAAGTAGGGAAAAGGCAGATTTTTTTGATAAAATTGTCCATGGAAGAGAAGAAGAAACAACATTTAAAATGAGAAAAGGTTACAAGACCAAGAGAGATTAAAAATGCCATGGCATTCTTTTTCTAATTTTCTTGAGCAAGTTCGTTAAGATGAAACCTATGCACTTGGGAAGTAAATGTTTAAAACAATCTAAGCCAAAGTACTTCCCAATTCCAGTATACCATATATATCTGTCACACCACAGTTAGAGCATTATTGCAAATAGGGTTGGCAAAGCTGAGGGATAGAGGTACTGTTTATATAGGAGAAGAAACAACCATAGGCATTTGGAAATTTAACATTCAGTTCCTTTACATAAAAAATATCATTGTTATCCAGAGGTCACAGCTGGTAGTTAATACCATACACACATTTTAGTATTTCTGAATTGTGAATTTCCCCTTGAACTAGCAGATCTCACAAAATTAACACAGACTATCACCCCTGCAGAAGTGTTTGCAGTTCCTGCAGTGTAACACTTTTGAATTCTAATTTACCAGTGTTGACGTGAAATACTGAGTATTAATCAAGCAGGAGCTTTAAATGTAATGATGGATTGCATATCACAGGCATAACATGATCAGGTAACAGCTGAGTCAGCTCTGGAGCACCTGCACAGTATTATCACTATATATTTGGTACAATGGATGAAGGAATGTGTTTGCTGGTCCCTGCAATATGCTGCAGGAAGTGGGATTTTCCCCTTCTTTAAGCAAAATGTCAGTCAAATAATTGCCACACACACACACAAAAAAAAAACCCTTGTAAAGGTTTGCATGGGGCTGGATCAACACCTAGTTCTAAAAAGACAGATTGGTCCCCTTTCTGGTGAAATGTCTTTTTTATTATTATTCCTAAATATTTGAGTGTTCATCATCTGCAACATAAGCCTTTGTTATGGCTGTTGAAATTTCACAGGAGAGTGCAGTAAATCCGCAGTTATCTGTGACACTAGAAATTGTACTGTAAAGGACTATGAATGACTTTCTCTGCTTTGTAAACTATTCAGCTTAGTAGCCCAAGGGAAGGGATGAAAACGGATCCAGCCATTTCAGTTTGCTCTCGGCCCAGTGCTGCACTGGACTTTGCCATGTCAATCTCTCCTTTCAGTATTTTAAAAGGGCTTGCTTTTTACTCTCTGGAATATGGTATAGCATCACCTCCATGAGTAATGTCTTCCTGAATCTATAGTATCCATGAGGACACTATGTAAAGATATCACTATATGGAGTGTTTATGTCTACTTTGTATTACTTGTGGGTACCTTTAAAAGATTATCTGGAAGCTGTTTGCCTTCCAAAATGTATATACATGTCTATATGTGGCTGACAACTCAGTCTCAAGCCTGCAGAGTTTGCTGATGAGGGTGTGGACATATGTTTTACTAAAAAGCTCTCTGCAAGACATTAATTCTTTGCTATGTGATATGTTTCACCTCTTCCTACTGTTTTATGATTAGGGAGAGCCAGAAAAAATTCACCTGCAGCACAAAGAAAAGCCATTTGAATGCCAGTTCTAATGTTCATGAGCTGCTTCTGTTTCCAAGGAATGCAATTTCACCTCCTCTCTATACTTTCTGTACTTTGCCATTATCATTTGCCAAAAATGACCTCTGTGTTTTAGGAGTGGTCAAAGCTCTTGATTGTTTGAGGAAACTTTTGAGTGCAACAGGTATTAAAGAAAGATAAACTTTCTAGAAAGGCAAAGCTTCCAAAGTTTGAATACAGACCTAAACTTCAGGGGTAGACAGATCAAGGTTACCGGTTTGACCCAAAATATTCAAGGGCCAGCTGCAAAACTGAGATCTAAGTAGTTTAGTAAGATTTAGGAGCAGGGGATGTTTTAATGTTGGGTTATGGCTCCGATGTGTCTCTAATTGGGAAGTATTTACTGACCCTGATTTCCACCTTGAAGACATTGTGCAATATCCATCCTTTTTAGAACAGCCCATTATGAATGTCAAGCTTCCCATTTCCTCCACTGTCCATGCAAAACCTGGATTGTTGTAGCACTTTGACTCTTGGTTATCACTTCTGGAGCTGTTACCTGGGAAATTCCTGGTCTTCTTTTGTACTGCCCAGATGCATTCCGGGGATGTCTGTCATGCACTGTATTGAGGAAAATGGCACTTTCCAAAGCCATCACAGCCAGGATTCATCTCATCTAACTCCAGACACTGACAATGTAGATATTTATATCTGAACTTCCTTTATGGCCATGAGAGAGGGACAGACCCTTCTGATCCCTTTTTTAGGTTGTGCATTGGGAGTAAAAAATCACACTTTTTCAAATGCAGACTTCTGTCCATTGGTGATCAAGGAAGCTCAGCACAATTAGTTCAAACACAGACATGGGCTATGCAGACTCATCCAGAGATGGTGAGATTAACCCCACTTAAAATGACCAAATATCAAGTGAAAGAGCAAAGATAAAAACCATCGAAACTTGCCTCCCAAGCTTCTATTTTAGGGATAAATCCCAGGAGTAACTCAGCTTAAATTTTATGTTTTGCTTATGAGGCTTTTATGCAGAACAGATTGTTTAAAAATTGTCCCTGGAATTCTCCTAGCAGAGAATGGTGAGCCAAGAAATTAAGATGTCAATATTGAAGGTGTGCTTACATGAATGAACTAGAGTTTGATGAAGTGTCAAATCAGCTCCCCTCAACATCACACACATGCAGGAGCACTTGTATAACAGACAACTGATATATAGATCACACACTGGGACTAGAAGCCTTTTATTTCCATACCAATGCAAGAGTGGAGCAGAAAACAAACCAGATCTTCCATGGTTGTCATTTGTTATTTTTTGCCAACCATTTTCCACATCCATCAAAAAAAAAAGACCAGTGCAGCTGTTACTTCTGCAGATACATTGGTCTCTGTGGAACAAGGAAAGCTTTCACTTCAACCTAAAAATAGATTATTTTCTTCTATAACCCAGTTCACACTGGAATAATTTTGGGATAGATAGTCCACATTATTTAATTCCTTCTCCCTTTTTTTGCTTATTTTTCTTTCAGTCCGTTTAAAAAAAATTATACCTTTTCCTATAGAACTTTTCCAGCTCAACTGGACCTACACCTCTGAAGAAAGGGCATAGCTCATGCAAAGGAATTTGACACTCTGATAAATGCTGCATATTTTTTCCCAGTTATCATAACTCCCCTGCAATATGGCACATATTCCTTTAATGTCTGATTTTATATATGGTCTAGATAATCTACCAAGAACCCTCTGTGCATCTCCTGCTTTGTTTGGTTTCATTCCCTTGAAGTATATTGGTTTGAATTCATTGTTGAGATAACTCTGTTGAAGTCAGTAGATTTATTGCCATGATATATCTGACTTTGCATGCTTTCTGTCCAGTAAGAAGTGAAATCATGACAAATGAACCTCTTACATTGTTGATGTGCTTGTTGAACAATATATCTGTCTATGCTCTATAGCCATTGTTGCATGCTGCATTCAGGAGGCTGCAATGAAGGTATATTTCTTGACACTTTCCTCCGTGGGCTACTTTGACCTTGATCTATTCACTGTTTTTTTATTAGAGTTAAGTCTTCAGCTCTATAGTGCGGTACTTGATATAGGTTTGGATTAGATTTTTGGGAGAAATTCTTTGCTGTGAGGGTGGTGAGGCCCTGGCACAGGTTGCTCAGGGAAGCTGTGGCCGCCCCATCCCTGGAAGTGTTCAAGACCAGGTTGGATGGGGCCCTGAGGGACCTGGCCTAGTGGAAGGTGGCCCTGACTGTGGCAGGGGTGTTGGAACAAGATGATCTTTAAGGTCCCTTCACACCCAATCCATTCTATGATTCTACATTCTATAACTTTGTTATTGCCTAACAAAGCATCATACTTTTTATGGCCAAGATAGGTATGGATTCATGGCACCTTACATGCATAATTTAAAGAGTTAAAAATCAGGATTATTGTTCTCAACCTTTTAGTTCAAACAATTTCTCTTCAGAATGCTAATATCTATTGAAGTTCCTTGAAAAAGTCTAGTTCTGAAATTTTCTCCAATGGGGAAGAAAAGAACCGGGGGGAAAGAAGAAATATGCAGTTAAGTAGTTGTGTAATCAGTGTTCTTTTTTCCCCAAAGGCTTTCACTGCTCTACTCTTAATTAAGTCACACTGAGTAGTGACTCTAGCATAATTAAGATTTATTTCAATGGAGTTATTCCATATTTCATTGTGACAAAAGCTTGGCTTATTGTCTTTATGCAAGCACCATGCTAAGTCTCTGATTAATTTTTCAGTAATTATAAACTTTAATAAGTTATTTTTCATTGCAACACTAGGTTTTTGAGTACCTCAAGCTCTCGTTTGATGTTCTAGGAAACACTGTAAGGAAGTAAAGTTAGTCAGTCAGCGAGCAAGAGATGTTGTGTTGGGGAAAAGGGATTCTTCACAGAGGCAGCATATACTCCAACAAGGCTTTAAATAAAAAATGATGCTCAGGATATCTCAGATGATTAATGTGAAGTGGAAACCAAGTGAAACCTTGTTGGGAGGGTAGTGTAATCAAATCACAGACAGAAAAAACTTTGATTTTTCTTCCAGAACTTCTTACACAAGCAAGAAGGCATTTGAACAGGGAAGGAAACTGAATACAGAAAGCAGCTCATCTATCACTTGAAATGATTCATTTCACTGTAGTCTTACATAAGCAGTGCCACAGACCAAGTGAGTGCAGGTTGTCCCACCTCAGCATGGGCCTCTTCGTGTCCTATTTTCCATGTACAGCAAGGAAGGAATTCCATCTTTGATTTCACATCCCCTTGGGGAGGAGATTCAGAGCTGCTTCCTTGCCTGACAAAACTGTGTGTGAATGAGAGCTGAAAGATGAACACCACACTGCAAGCACAGGTACTGCATGCTCCTCTTGTTCTCTCCCCACCTTCTCATGAGCAGCAACACCATGAACTCTTGGTACCAAACTCACTGAGTGCCAGCATTCATAATTTCCCCTGGAATTTGTGATCACAGCAGTTCACAAGCTGATAGATCTCTGACCAAGAAGACTTCAGGGACTTTTTTAGAGGTTTTCTTTGAAAGATGCCCACTTCTCACTACAGAGCCTCATACCTCACCTCACTTGCCCAACACTGGAGAGGTGCAACTTGTTCTGACATGGAAGTCAGGTAGAAGAAAGTTTTCTGGAAACTTTTGCTTTTAATCCTCAAGGTTTTTCCCAAACTCAAACTTTTTTTTTTTTTCTCAAGCATTTCTCCATTTGTTTCAACTTCCTTAATAGCTTAAAAGCAAAGTCTCCCATGCAAAATTGGGATGCTCATCCTACCCACAGTGGTACAAAACATCATTGCTTAACCATGAGGTTGAGGTGGGTTATTGGCTTTCAGGCCAAACACAGGGATTTGGCTTTCTAGCCCAGACAGGCAATCAAAACCCTGCTGAAAACAAGTAAATGTGAAGCAGTTCTGAACTTCATCTTTCCTAGTTCTCTTTGTTTCCTCGCTGACATATCAAGGTGTCCACAACACTATTCTCATTTTTTCCTGCTTCCTCATTTAAAAAACCAGTTTTTCTTTCCCACTCCCCAAGGCTATCTTCCCTTTGCAGCTTCACTTATTTTGTGCTTTATTCTTCTCTGTGTGCTCTCAACCTCTTCAAAATTTCCCTATTTATATTTGAAAATTATGAGAGCATAACTCTGTTGAAATAAATGGAAGATGCCTGGATGCTTTTAAAGTGCAGCCTGTGGTACAGAACTAACTAATTTATAACAGTGCCCAAATAGCTAAATACTTTCTTCAGACAGAAAACTGTCTGTAAGAAAACTTAGAAAATAATTAAGCCTAAATTTCCATTTTTTATCTCATAAACTTCTATTTCTTATGATTCTTTTACTGTAGGCATTTCTTTTTTTTCAGCACACTTTTATCATAGAAATGCCTAGTTTTTCCCTGCTTTTCTCTCTCGGCAACAAAAATAAATGGACATTTCTTCATGCTCTCAAAAATAAATTATTGCCCCTGCTTGGAACATTTTGTGCCAATTTTCTGTCCAGAGCACATTTGCCAACCTGAATTATACATACTCTTGGAAACAAGTGTTCCGGTGAAAATGCTGATATGGCCTTAACTAGAGAAAAATGATTGGTACCTCAACAGTGTCCTGCTTAACTTCAAGCCCTCTGCATCAGGCTGCTGAATACTCCAGGAAGTATTCCTAATGTGGATTGATAATGGTCTTTTCCTCATTACTGGCACCAGTGTGTGGACAATATCAGCTGTATAGTTCTCCTGAGCACACATCAAAGTCTACCCTGCTTACATAGTAAAATCATAAATAGATTAGCGCAGCTTTTGCTGAAGAAGGGATATATCCAATATATCCCAAGCTAAGGCAGCGGGGCAGCCTCTAGTCTAAAACTGCTTCTCAGTTTCCCATCTGTATGTTGGGTATTTCACTGAGTTCCTCTGTAAAGGACAAAAAGCATCACTTTTCTTTCAATAAGCCATTTGAGGATAGGACATGAAATATTTTAGATTTAGTCACGGATATAAATTTTTACATAAGAATTTGAATAGAGATGTCAATTGAATAGAGTAAAAGTCTCCGTGAATAGAGAAATATTAGTCCGAAACATCTTGCAATTCTGGCATGATACTTCTCTGATCTTATTTCCTTTCATCAATGAGGACTGAAGTTTTTCACACATTCCACAGTGAAGATAATCCCTGACCTACAAAAACATCCTGTCTGCCAGAAGCAGACATTCTCTTGGAGGAAATCCCATTGGTTTCAACTCCATGTCGAGATTTTGCAGCATCTGGCATAGCAGTGGTGTTAGTATGTTCCTGTCCAAACATAAACCCTTCTTCCCAAAAAGCAGACCCAAATACTAAATATGTACGATTTGTGGAATGTGTGATTTTGCCTCTGTAGAAAGAGGTTCTTGTAAAATTCAGCTCTGATTTTACCATGAGGTGGGAAAGCAAAGAGTGACCAACATATCAGCCTAACTGCAGTTACTGTGCCTGTGTGAGAACTTCAGAGAAGGCTTATCTAGCTATGAAAGCCTAAGCAGTGACAGTATCTTACCCTGAACAAGAATTTGTCCTCTACTCACTACCTCAGAGAGCCACAAGTGTAAACTACTCTGCTACTGAAACATGATCTAAGTCCTGGGCATGATAAAGTTAGTTGAAGCACAGAACTTAGGGTACATGTTCTTAAGACCAAGTGATTCCAGGTTTTGTAACGACACAGGTATTTAATTAAATGACACTGGAATTTAATCTTTAAAATTATTACCTAGAGCAAGCACAGCTTTGCTCCAGAAAACCAGCTCTCTCCCCAGCAATTCCTGGGCACAGGCTGGGTGCTGGCACAGCCCAGGGACCATTCCCACCAGACAACTTGTTTGCAGTTGCTCATTTTTCAGACCACAGGAATGTTTTATAGTATGGACATTGACAGACCACATCAGCCTCCTTTGGGACTGCAAAGCAATCCTGACATTGCCTGATTCACTCGCAAAGTTATAACTTTAGACAGCAATGCAGCCCATATTCATGGTGGTATTTTACTTCTGAAGATCTTCATCTGGCAAAGCACTCAAGTAAATGATTTAGTTTAATCAAATTCTTCAGTATCACGGACTGGGATATCGTTAAATTTAAGCATGTGTTTAAATACTGAACTAAATAAGAATGCACTTATCTCTGTGCTTCAAGTTAAATAGGAGCTTTGAAGAAAAAGAGGCTTTAAAAGAAAAGGTCTTTTTCCCATAACGTACTAAATCCTACAATTATAGTAACAATTTCACAATATATAGAAAAACGGCGCCAAGCACATATATTTTTCAGGGTTTCAATTTCCCTGATGTAAGACATCTCAGGGACATTTTAGTGATTTGTTACAGTCATACAACACTCAGGCAAGAACAAAGCCTTGCTGAGCACTTTTCCTGGGAATAAATAGCAAGATATTTGACTCAGAATGAGAATACAGTATTTTATGATGTTAAAGCTCATTTCTAAAAGAAAAAAATGAAACTTTTCATTTAATGTAATTCATTATTTCTTACAAGTGACACTCTGGAGAAGTGCTGGATATGCTTCTTTTATGGATAAGAGAGGAAAATTGATTGATGAAGTTGAATTCGGCTTTGCCAATTAAAAAAATATAATAAAAAAACCACAAAAGCTGGCTTTGTGCCCAGTGTAAAATTTGCTGTGGCATCATCTGTTGCTTTTTAATTAAATTAAATGTGAACTGTGGCATAAATGGGGCAGAAGTGGAAATCAAATTGTACGTGTCCTGGGGCTGCATCTGCTAAGGAACGCTTACGTACACCAGGAAAAGAAATCAAGTCCCCACTCCTGCAAAACCAGATGCAGCTGCCAAGCCATGAACATTGTGAATAATCCCATTGGCTTCAGTGGAGCCATCAGGATGCACATAAAGATTTGCCCATAAGTCTTTGCCAGTCTGAGGACTGGGATAAACCGATATTCTAATCTGAAAAGGAAATAGAAGCTCTTAAGCCAGAAATTTCCTCAATGTCCTTATAAATGTTCTCAGTGGAACTGATCTCTGCTTTTTTCCAAGAACCATGCTTTTTAAAAAACTTTGCCTGAGAACATAAATTCAATAGATACACAGGCACTATAAACATTTAAGAGGCTCATGACAAACAGTGTCTTTTCATGAAAGAAGTCTTCTCCTGGGATGCCTGTAGCCAATACTTTCGGGAAGCACGTGGTCAGATGGAAAGGGACATGTAAAAATCAGATATTAGAGGTCTCCTCTCCTAGGCTATAGTCAAAGGAGAGAAACATCTGGAACAATTCATGGAGCTCAGACAGTTACTTTAGGATTTACTTTAGGATGAGGGCCCTTGCACACATCTGGCAGCAGCGACCAGAGCTGGTGAATAGTCTGGGATAACCAGTTCATACACTTGAGAGCACTTGTATAAAATGGGGTCAGACTAATCCCTCCGAGGCATCTCCATTTGTTGTAACTGCAGGGAAAATGTTGAGAAGTAATTTTGGGGTGATGGGCAGTAATCAGTTTGACTGTTCACTTTTTTTGTTGGGGGGTTAAGATGGGTCATCAGGACTCCGGGAGGGCAGCTGAATGACTGGAGGAGTACAAACAATGCAGCTGTAGGCAGCTAAAAGTCACTACGAAAAGGACTGAATCCAGCAAATTCTGTAGGGAAGATACAGGTCATTTTTTCCCAACTGTTATTTATTTCCTTTTGCACTTTATTTTAATGTAATGCTTATTACTTTTTTTTTTTTTTTTTTAGCCAGTAATGGTCAGCTTTTCTACCTCCCTTTAAGTTGCAGAATTTGCTTAACCTTTTTTTATATGAATTTAGATTAGATGTTTAATTACTGGGATTTCTCAGGTGTAGGCAACTTTACTATGCTACAAATAAACACCATAAGTCAATATTGATTTTCCTCCCTTGTAAAGCTCCCTCGTTGCTGGAAACTGTTAATATTTTTCAAGATTCTACCATGACCATATTTGTATACAGCCTTTTACTGAGCTTGAAATTCTATACCAAATACTTATGTCTTTTAAAGACTGAAATCTTCAATAAAATATGTTACTCATAAATATTAGAATTTTCCCTTTCTTCAATAGAAAGATATTCAGTATTAATCCATATTACAGGACCATTTTTTTCAGATTCCTGTTCCCTTACACTTAGTTTAAGAGGAAATGAACAGGTTCCTTAAAGAAAAAATGTGAAACTAAGACCTTGGGCAGCAGCAGGAACAGGCACCTCCCTCCTCACAGGAGGAGAAGGGCATTTCAGGACTTGGGAAGAGTGGGTCAGAGTCAGGGAATTGGCAAACATGAGCTGGCATATGGCCCCTCACAGACTATCTGCAGATAGACAATTTACAGGTGCCCTGAAGCTATGCTACATGCAAGCAAATGTTTCAGTTTTCCAGACAGAGCTGGCTACATAATGGTCTCCCTAGAACATAATCCAGTCCCATTCTTTGCCAAACACTGATGCCAACAGATCCTTTCTCACCAGGTTTTCTCTTGCTTTCTCCTTCAGGCTTCTCCCCTCTCCTCACAACTCTGGCAGGTCTCAGCTCCTCTTCCCACAGTGACAGAGTTGGTATTTCAAGATCTTCCAGTGCAAAGGCATGAGGCATAGTTTTCCCAGGTTTTCTTGACCATCTCTGGGAAGGCCAAGGACACATGCCCACGCTGAACCCAGCGCTGCTCCATGGCTGGGAGATCTGCCCCTGCCTCTGTGCAACCACTTCTCTTGTCCTTGACAGTGCAGGTACCAGCATGAGCATCTCTCAGATCCTTGAGTAAATAGTGAGCTCAGAAGGACATATTAAATCATGCATTTTACATTTTGTCTATCCAGTGCAAATGGGAAACTTTGGGGTTTGCCTTGAAGTCTCTCTTCTATCCTGAAGTCCTGGTCTGTGGGACCCTGTCTAGACAGAATGTACTGGACTAAGACTCTGTCTTTTCCTGTGTACTTGGTTGCCTTTCAAGTGAGAACAGGCAGAAAACAGAGACCAGGAAGTTCTACCTGAATGTGAGGAAGAACTTATTTATTGTGAGGGTGACTGAGCACTGGAGCAGATTTCCCAGAGAGGTTTTGGAATCTTCTTCTCTTGAGATATTCAAAAACTGTCTGGACATGATCCTGAGTAACATGCTCTAAAGGATCCTGATTGATGGAGGTTTACTAGATGTCCTCCAGTGGTCCCTTCCAACCTGAACCATTCTACAATTCTGTGTGGTGCAGGATCAGAATATAACCTTGCCAGTCATACTGGAAAGAACACCTGATCCAGGATGTAGGCCCGTCCATCTTTGTCAGGTTATTTTCCACAGGTACACTTATTTTCCATTTCCATCAATTACCATTTCCCCAGGTGAGTTTTCCAGCTAGTGGCCCCAAAAGACATTGAAGAAAAGGACACTGCTGGAAAACTACCTCTACTGGTTTTGATGAAAAACTCCCCTTGGTGAAAGAGACAGGTTTTCATCTCCCATGGTAAAGGGATATCTCTATTGTGTCTTTGAGCTCCTAAATATCTCCATTGCCAAACATGGGTAATAACAAGGGCAAAAGACACATTCTAGTAAAATAATACTGAGGATGTTCAGCTGAATCGCAAGAAGTCATGAAATTACTTCAGTTGAAATATGGTTTGTCATCAAAATTGCATGGTGGATGTTGCAAATCACTACTCATACGACAGCAATCTTCCAAGTTTCTGCCTAGAAATTCAGGACTACCAGATGCTGCAGCCTACACAATAGACACTCAGCTGTAGCAATATATCTGTGCTGGTACCATGTCAAATTCCCTCCTGCCAATCTGTTGAGAATCCAGCTCTTATGGAAATCAAGCTAATTATAGCTTACCAGAGTAGTTCCCACATGTACAGACAAACATCTCAGCTGATATAAGTCAGCCTGAATCATATAGCTGCCCATGAAGCACAATTTCTTACCTGCTGGGGACAGATTTTTATGTCTGGCTTAAGACTTTTGTATCGAAACTGTTTAACAAACTACTTTACTAACATTGCCATAAGACAGACTTTCTTTCTTTCTCTTCCATTTTCTCTTTTTGTTTCATTTAACTAACTTGGTATAAAGTAAACAATCTTCTCCATTCTTCTTCTGGCAGATTTATTTGAAAGGGAAAAAGAATTTTCCTTGATTATATCATAGCTACTTATATAGCCTTACTTGGGAGACACAGTTCACACCAGCCAAGGTGAATGAAGCAGAGAGCCACTGATGTCTCAGAGGCTCTGGCTTTGCATGAAACCAGAAATCAACACTATATAGTGGCTTTGAAAGACAAAAGTTTTGAATTAGATATTAGGAAGAAAATCTTCCCTGTGAGGGTGGTAAGGCACTGGTGCCAAAGTTGGTGCCAACAGCTTCAAGGTTGCCCAGAGAAGCTGTGGATGCCTCATCCCTGGAAGTGTTTAAGGCCAGGCTGGATGGGGCTTGGAGCAACGTGGTCTAGTAGAAGGTGACCCTGCCCATGGCAGAGGGGGTTGGAACTAGATGATCTTTCGGGTCCCTCCCACCCAAACCATTCTATGATTCTATGATTCTATTTCTCCTGGCCTGAGCTGGGTGCTGCCATTTCTACTTGTGTTGATTCTGTGCTAGTTTCACTTTCATGAGGGGGGATGCAGATTTGAAACTTCATAGATTGCTGTGAGGGAAAAAAGGTAGCCTAGAACTGAAATTAAATTCTCCTCTTCCTTGCCAAGGACAGAGAAAAGTTTGACAAAGTTTTCTGTGTATGTTGCAACTGAAATTATTTCAACCAGTAAGGCCCTAAACCTGATGAGCTCCTAGAAAATGGTAATCTATATCTGGCTATGAGCAAGTTATCCCAAAGTCTTGGGAGCGTGTGCAAGTTTGGTAGTAGCCATAACATGATGGCTAAGGGCTTCTGCAAATATACTTGCTATTAAAATTAGAGAAAAGTTCAATATGAGTTTTGGAAACAAATTTCACTTCCAAGAGCTCTCTGGCCATGGGAAGTTTTTCTCCTTCCCAACTCAGGTTTGGTCTGGGAATTTTTAACAGTAAAGGAAAATAAATGACAAATGTGTCTTTCAGAGATAGGTCTGACCTGCTGGCTGCAGCATCTCTTGTTTGTAGCTGGTCACTATAAAGCAGCAGCAATTACTGTTCTGGCAGATAAAGTCACTTAGTTGAAGATACTGGGGTTTTTCTATTTTAGCTTATATTGGTACTTGTGCTGCCCTCCAGTGATAAACACGGTTGTTCCAATCTGTATTCTAGACTTTTGTAGGAGTTTATTTCTGGTCTTTGCTCAATTCACACTGAAAACTGCAGTTCTTATCCCAGAATTTTAGCCAGTTCTTTTCAAATAATAATAATAATAATATAGATCCAGTAAATTTTACATGTTGTTTTTTAAAAACTAATAGTAAATACAAATCAATTTAATGTGAGAAATAAAAAGTAGCATGGATTTAAATAGAAAAAAACCCATAAATACACAATTTTGTACCTACTAAAGTTAAACTGTCACCAGTTAGTAAGAGTTTCAATTAAGTAACTTTTTAGATGCAGATTTACATTTTAGTTTTAGTTCTGCCAAAAACATGTCCATGTTCATTACCGTTATGTATAGTGTGGAAAGCAGGTGGAACATTCATAGCAGCACACAGAGAAATTATACGGTGGTTGTCAGCACTGAAGCTCATGATATCATACAACAGCCTGTATTTGTCCCTCAGCTCAAAGGTTTGGCACAATTTCTTACAGCAAATGGAGTGTTTCAGAAATATTACTGGTGCTGCTGCTGTAAGAACTCATCATCTGACAAGAACTGACCTGTATTTTAGCTGATTGTGGGTGTCTGTAGAAGCATCAGAGATTGGAAAAGTTTGAGCATATTTTACTCTGCTATTTCATTCACAGCCACTTTTGAATTTCTAGCTGCAATTTACATTTCACTTGGGAATGCTGCTGTTGTGCTGATGACTTCTGTATTTCTCCTTTAAAGGAATACGATTACTTAATGCCTTTTCTAGCATGTAACGTAGTGATATGACTGCAGCTCATACAGACACATGTGAGTTTTAGAGTATGGGATGCAAACAAAACATTTCTGAGAAGCTGAGTAAGTGCCTGAGTGATTGGCTTGTGCAGAAATCCCTGTTGCCCTCGTTATCAGTAGTAACTTTGCTACTACTGCTAAAACTAAATGAAGCTGTGGCTCCCACACCCATTGCAGCCCCCGGGTTTGTACCGTGATTGGTAGGGCAGGACAGGTCAGAACAGTATTCCCTGTGCTCTGAGTCTGAAGGAGGTGACACAATCTTCCCTTGACCACTGACAGTTTAACCACCATTGACAGTTTAAAGACCGTTTACTCTTCAACGAGAAGCAGCCACAGAATTTGTTAGGTGTAAGATTGGTCAAAGCTAAGGAGTTTTTCAGCTACAATGCAATGATCAGAGACCCACTGTGCGATGATGTGTCCGAAAGAATCCACTACACGGATAGAAATGGTTTCTTGCTTTTTATTAGGCTGGGGTAGTAATTTTACCAATCCTTTTGGTCTAGACTTCCTTACAATAGTATTGAACAAGAGCTTGGACAAGTCTGTGTAGTATCCAGGCAGAAATCTTGCTACACAGGTTGTACTTACTGAAAGAGTTAATATTCAAAAAGGTTGCAGAGTATCCTCAGGGCTTGCTGGATATAGGTCTGGTTTTCAGCAGACTGTTCAGGAAACAATTTTATGTTAACAGATGATGTGCCTGAAGGTAGCACTGAAGAATGGACCCAGGGATGGAAAAATACAAGACCTCATACCACACTAGAAGTTTTTTCATCCTTTACACAATTGGAGCTGCCCTCCTAATTATCTCAATCTGGGCCAGGTTAATTGGAGCCTTCCCAGCCGTGATTCAGTCTCACACATTTTCTGCATCTTTGCTAATTAAGACAATTTTCACCTTTTATAGTTGCTTTAGTATTCAGAGCAGTTTGCCATGGGCTAATTATAATCATCGAGTGATGGTTTTAAATTTCATGCTTGTGATGACATTTTATCACATTAAATTGGAATCCCATAATGCTTCTTGAGCTATGATAGACAGGGAGGTCATCTCTGTTCTGGAATTTATCCGCTGTGTGATATTGTGCTGATATTGGGCATTTTCATTCAGAACCATTTCAATCTCTCCTACTCTTCAACTGAAGACATTCAGCTGATTCCAGAGGAACATAAAAATACTGAGTTCAAGATCCAGGGCACAAGACCTTAGCTTTCATCCTACAGATGCTCTTTCTTGAGCATCTATGATGATTTGAGAGAAATCCCAGATATGGAGTCCTGAAGGGCTGGAAGGAAGAAGCCAAGGCAACATATTCTTCTCATCATTGCTCCTCCATTTCCAAATCCCTGGCATTTTAACAGCTTAATCACTGATGTGGTCTGGAAAGTCTTCAGTCCCCTTGAGTTGAAGGAGCGAGTAGGGGAGCTCAGTCTCATCATGCAGTCATTGTTTCTTGCAATCAATGCTACATCACAGCTGACAACAGCTTTTCCCTGCTACTCTGTGAAGGTGAAGGCTCCTGCAGATGTTCTCAGGGGCTTTCTAGCAATGATGCTTCCCAGGAATAACTCTTAACAGTTCAAAACTTGTCACCAAGGTCCCAAAACACCCTCTTTGCTGTGTGGCCGTGGGTTTGCTGCTTATCATTCCAGCTGCAAACACTTGGCCTGTGGCATAAGTTTGAAAAAGCCAGAAATATCGAAATCAGGCATAAAGTAGAAGAGTCACCACTGATTAATGTAAACAGAGTTTACTTAGACTCATCCTACTGTGTGTAGATTTACTGGATTAAAAACCTGTGCAAACCTATAGCCTTGCAGAGAGTCTTTCTACACCGAGTAGTGCTGTGATGATGAGAAGACAAGGCAGTTTGCAGGCACAGATGCAGAGCTGTGTCAGCACAGCTCTGTGCTGGAGCTCATCACTCCTGCATTGAAACAAGGCTGTCCTGTGAGTAACATACACCAGCACAGCTGTGCCACTTTCAAAACCAAACTAGTCCCTTTACTCAGATCCTCTACAACTAACACTGGTATCTATAACCAGGCATAGTTTTGCAATCACAAACATTCCCACTTTTACCCATATCTTTCAAACACAGGCTCACATCCCACTGGCGTCTGTAAGAGAGAAGGGTGTGTTTATGAGCTTTGTTCATTTTGTTCACACGGGATTTGAGGAGTTTATTGAACTGTAAGTAGCTGGGTATTTAATTCCTTCTAAGGCAGGAATAAAGACCAGTTGCAAATGGGATTTGCTTTGTTCTTGGTTTAGGAAAAAAAGCTACAAAGTTAAAAATGAAATTTGGAAATGCAAAGAAGCAGCATATCATAACCATGCCATTGCTTCTTCTTGGCTTCTTGTTAGAACATTAAATGCTTCTGGGTACAGATGATAAAATTAAGGCAATAATTCAGAACAAATCAGAATTTGTTGATGTGCTCATGTGGTGCTGGAGCCTGTTTTACCAGATTTTCAGATAGACTTGAAAATTTCTATCTAACGTGGTTTTTTGCTGAGGAAATAGTGTCAAATATAATGATTGAGTCACTATGACCATAAATTTGAAGCTTATGACTTGTGACTGATCATATACTTCAGACTGGTATTTATTCTATCTTCAGATAAGGTAAATATGGCTCATATTTCTCCATCTCTGTTCTATTGTTTTGTGCAGAGCAGAGTCTCTACTAAGTAGCTGACAAAATATAATCCCTTGAGTGTTTGTGTGTGGACCAGCGCAAATTTTACCTGATTTCTCTAGTTTTTGGCCAGAGCATAATGAGATTTTGGGAAGCCAATGCTTTCTTATGTCAGTTCAAACTCATGTTACTTAAGGAATAAACATTTTGTTTGAAGGTAATGATGTCAGCTAAGCAGAAACAGTTTTGAAAAATGTCCCTGAAAAATACCAATAAGCATCTACTTTTCAGGACTAGTCAATAAACTGTGCATCTGTGGCAATACAGAACTGTATTTTAGAAAGCCTCTCTAGGCTCCAGCATTTTCAGAATAATTTCAGAGTCATGCAGCATTTTCTTTCAAAGGTACTTGCAAATATCTCTCAACAAATGGCTGGAAGTTCACAGTCCTAATCATTTTCTCAGAGCGTATCTTAAAGGAGAGCATCCCTGAAGGAGTCCAGAGTATTAGTAAATCCACTACAGCAGAAGGCAAGGGAAAACTCACTCCCATTCTACATTTATAATGTCTAACTCGAGCCAAAAAAAAAAAAAAAAGAAAGAAAGAAAAATTGAAAGGAATTGATCTATTTTTAGGGCTTTAATTTTTTTTCCTTTCCCTTCCTGGCAATTATCCATATTTTGGAGATTGCAGTCATTTCTGTTGGCAGGAGAAATCAATAAAGAACTCAGCTATTTCTTCAGCATCCTCCTCTTTCACCTATGAGGCATGTGAAAGACACAGGAGGAAGCAGCTTCTCTGGCTCACAGACAGTCTCCTCTTTCCCCCTGATTCAAATCAAGAAATCTCCCACAGGCATTTTTCAGATCTATGCTCCATTTTGGCTGTAATCTTGGTTGTAATCTTGGTTATTTTTACATCTCCACTTTCTTGGTGTGTTCTACAGGCTTCTTATCTGTCCTTCCTGCACAGAGGTTCCAACACCCCAAATTAGTCGTCGCCCTTTCCACATAGACCCCATGCCCTCTGGATAATGTCACAGGCTTGTGACGGATGGAGATGTTTATGTTGTTTCAACTCTCTGGCACCATATCTGAGCTGCATATTCCATTTTGCTTTCTCAGCCTTCTTTTTCCTTGTCTCACAAGGTATATCATAGAGTCATAGAATCGTTTGGGTTGGAAGAGACTTAAGAATCATCCAGTTCCAAACCCCTGCCATGGGCAGGGACACCTTCCACTAGACCAGGTTGCTCAGAGCGCCATTCAATTTTGCCTTGAACACTTCCAGGGATGGGGCATCCACAACTCCTCCAGGCAACATCCAGTGCCTCACAGTAAAGAATTTCTTCCTAATGGCAGTTCTGAAATATGGTTGGGGGTAATTAAAGCAACATTTACAGAAGATCTGATGGTATGTGCTGTAATCAGGGATCGTTGTGCTCAGTCACACCACTGTCCTTGGCTTTTAAGTCAATGGAGAGCAGGGCTTGACCTCTAAGAGCTCCAAATGAAACTAAATTCAAGGTTTGATATTTACAGGCAGTTCAGACAAGAGTTGCATCTGGAAAGTACTGTGCTACATCCACCAGGCAAAATAATTAGTCATTCATTGAAATCCTTTTTTCCTGCTATCAACAATGTTTCAGCTTTTGGTGTAAATTTTTAAGATTATTATTAAGATTATAACTATGATAATAAAAATGTGGTTACACTAGCACGTATTTCCCATCCATATTGAGCCACTGAGATGACAGACACCTTTCTAAATTAAAAGGTATCCATTTCTTCACTGTAACATTAAAACTCCTCCCCATATCAATTTGTACATGGATGGAATACAAATAAAGGTGATCTCATTTTTTTCTGGCATCCCTATAATGGAAAAGCTTTAGTTTAAAGAGAATGTAATTGGTAACAACTGACAGCTTGGTAGCATATGAATTTTGTGTACTTCTGTATGTTATTATTCTCTCATTTTTCAGGCATTTTATTTAGCCCCTGACACTCAAACACTGATGGTCCTTCTTTCCTTAAAACTTCGTTGGGACATTATATAGGAAGGTCTCTAAATAGTTTTGCCATATCATTTTGGCCAACCTGTTATAAATAGCTCATCTCTTTAGCATAAATTTGCACTCATGTTCTCAATCAGCCAAGTTTCTATTTTTAATTCTTCTGAGGAATTCCCAGAGGAACAGTTCTTTTAAGATTGCGGAACTGTAAGGGACCTCCTGCTCAAAATCTAACAAGAAGTCCCTTGACAGCTGGTTCCTGAAAAATGTGATTCATGTGCCGGCTTGCAAAAATAGATGTGGTTGAACCAAAATAGAGGTTTCAGTGTAACAGAAACCCCCTTGAAACATTGCCAAAAGTATAAGCAACCTCCATAAAAACTAATGATCCAATGTGGCCAATGTTCAGAAAAGTCAGGAAACAAGGTAGAATTTTTAAGAGATTCCTAAAGATGATGCTTGGCTCCCATTGAGGCTCAGTGCTTAGGATTTTTTAAAAATCTAGCAGAAATGTACTTTTATCATTGTAAAGGCTTTGAAAAGCCTGGCTGTACAGCAGCTTTGAGATTGCCTTGTTAGTGGAGCTCCCCAGACTGAGAACTTCAAGAAGCCCATTTGTCAGAGCTTGTACTTTCATCAGTTTTGTACCCAGTAAAGGATATCTAATCAAGCACTTAAAAATCCTTAGATGTGGTTGAATATCCTGGTTATCCTAGTGTTAATGGGAGAACTCAAAAAATGGGAACTTGCCTAGAAATAAAACTAGAAATAGAACCTTGAAATAGACCAAATAATTTTCACTGCTTTTGAAAAGTGTATTGCAGAAAGAAATGGGAAGCAAAGCCAGTTAAAAATGCATTAATCTTTTAAAAAGTCATTCATTTTTAATAATGTAAGGTATAGGTTCCACTATTGATGCAGGTAGAGTCAACTTAAAGAAGCATTTTTAAATCCTGCCAGAATCCTTTTGATATCTCAACCCTCTACCTTCGACAACACAAAGGAAAAGCTCAGTGCTGTTCTTTAGATCCAGAGACACATTATATAGAGCTGACCCACTTGCATGATCAGCTCCTCAGAAACAATGCCCGCGTTCTGGAAGATAAATCCAAGCAAAAATTGATTCCTATTTAATCACAGTTTAAGTGCTAAAATTGAAAATACTTTGGGAAATGTGCCAGACAGTTCTGTGGAAGTTGCATGTAGGTAGAGGAGAGGCAAGGGACATACATAGTTGAGAAGGAAGCAGAGAACCTCTACAAAGTTTTTTTAATATTGAGGTAGCAGGTTGCCCTTCTCCCCTCTGTTCTGCAGGTGGTCTGAACTGTCCTGACATGTCTCAGGTCATAGAGAATTGTTTCAGAGATCTCACTGATTATTTAAGAGCACTCATCTTGAGCCATAATCTTTGGATTACAATTTAAAATGACAGAGTTGCTTATCTGAGAAACGAATAGTATCCATACTGTCATTTAGGTCATTATAAAAGTGGAGACCATCTGGACCTGGGGATTTTATTTCACTCACTGCAGCATTTGGGATTTGGTGTAAAACTGTGCTCTAATATGGTTTATGCTTCTGTTTTGAACTTTGGGAACAACTGTACCTGAATGCTTGTTATCAGAAACTGAAAACCATGTAAATAAGAGCAGAACAAAAATTGTCAAGTCACTGAACACATTTTAGCTGAGTAAGCCAGGAAATAGAATAACTTTTCCCTGCGACCTAAATCTTGATAAAGTTTAAGTAGAGCAAAGCAAAATAGGATCTTACTTTTTAATTAGATAAAGCAGGCAGAAGAGACAAACTATTTCTACACCAAAGGCCACTATCAAGAATATATTTTTACAGGCATCTCATTTATAATTAGTCTTATAAATGAAAATCTTTGAAAAATGAGTGAACTGTGCAGACCACAGGGATCTGGGAAACTTTACACCACAATAAACGCATCCTCAAGGCTGTCAGAAATGGCAGAGAGAAAATTTGTGATGTGATGTATTGCTCTTGGATTATTATGTCCAGGTACCATTAATTTCTCTACAATAAAATAGGAACAAAAGAATTCAAAATTTCTAGAGTGTGTGAGGAATTAGATTTGAGGCTTTAGATAAGGGCATATCAGAAATTTCTTTTTATGTCATCTTAGTAGCTGACAGACTGACATTCCTAGAAACATAATTCCTTGATGTAACCAGAGCAGTGATAAAGCGTGAAATGCAAGATAATACAGTGACAAGTGTATTGAGGAGGTGAAGGGAGATACAGTAGATAGCAAGAGAATAAGAGGAAATTGTTAGTGTTAATCTGCATGAGCAGCTTCTTGAAGGAGTTGTAAGGAGTTGCGCTAAGTACACTGAATTATTTCATCCTGTCATGGATTATGTCTCTTTGAAAGATATTCATGTGCTCCTCAGTGTGCACATCTCTCTGCTTTTGCACATTGCCCATGGTGTTAGCTTCATGTGAAAGCTTTTGCATGGCTGTAAGTAAGTGAATACTCTGCTTAACTCTGAAACAAGGTTCTCCTGGACAAAGCAGGTTTGCTTTGGTACCCTTTCTGGATAGAAGGATACAATTATTTATCTGCTAGCAGTGTGGATACCTGTTGTCCTGAGAGAGGTGTGTAAACACCTTGTGTGTGTATTTGCAAGTGGTCAAGGACAATTCTTTGCTTAAAGAAGTGCTGAGAGTTAGGTTTTTCATGTATGGTAGGTTTACCATCATGGGCCTCCCAAGCCAAGCCTTTCTATGATCACACTGCACTCAACAACATATCCTATCAAGTTTTCTCTGTGTAAATTTGAAACAAATGCCAAACAATACAGTGGTCACAGGTGGGAAGACTCCTTGGTTGAGCTGTTATCAAGTTCTCAAGGCAACAGTGGAGTTTCTGCTCCCCTTGAGGCTGTTAATCACAAGCAGAGCTGGTAAGATTCCCCAAATAACACACAGTGAACTGACTCCTCAACATCAGCTCAAAGTTAAACTCCATTTGCTGATAATTTTCAGTATTTTGAAGAGCTTTTGTACAAAGGTCTATTTCTCCACCATGCATTGGTCTGGCTCTACAGCCAAATAGCACATCTCATGTGGGTCCAAGGGGGGGGGGGGGTCTATAAGTTTCCCTTAAGAAGGGGGTCATGGAAGCATTGAATCCCAGGGGAATTCTGTTGACATTGAGGGAGATGTAGCTCACCTTTGAGCCAGTCAGGATACTGAAACAATAAGGCCTAAGAGGAGGCAATGTGCCATGACAGGGAAATAGAGTTTAATATCCCAAGGACAAGAACTGAAAGAATTTGAGTAAGTTCAACAAACCAAAACATAGTATTTTGAGGCAAAAAATATTAAAATGCTTCATCCCATTTCAAACACACCAAAACGAATAATTTATAAATCCATCTATTTCAGGATTTAGGAACAGAATTAATAATAATAATTACTAAATAGTCAAAATCAATAGTAAAATCCAACTTTTCATGCCATTTGTAAGAAAAGCCAGTTTTAATAAAGTAGCATTTTCCAAGAACAAGAAAGCAGTTTGTGCTGAACCATTAGTTGTGCTGCAGAGCTCACAGGCTCTGCTGTCAAGGATCTCTTGAAACAAAAGAACCCAAAGACTGCACCAAGGCAGCTACAGGTCTGGGGAGGGGAGGTGGAGAAAGACACACAGATTTAGGTAGAAGAAATAATGAAAGCATGCTGGTAATAGTTGCCTATGAAATTTCCCACACTATCCTACCTATGTGATATTGCTCCAGCGCCGGTAAAATTTAACAGATTTGCAATAGATTTATTGTGCCAAAAAGCAAGCAGAGATTCAGCCCTCACATCTCCTTCTTACTTTCATAATTGCCTTAGGTTTTCTCTTGTGGCAGGTGGAATTATACTATGCTCAACAACAACAACGGCAACAAAATATAGCAAAAATAAAGGAGCAAGATGCTATTTCTTCTCCGCTTTAAGGCCTGGGCAAGGAATGCCATGTGTTTTCCCATCTGTGCAGAAGTTTTGCTGATTTCTCTGGATCAAAATTTAAGGGAGGAGGGACACCAGGGATTTTACTTCAGAACAAAATGTTGTACAGCACAAGCAAGAAAAGTTTCAGTGAAATTTTGCATCCCTATTCTTGTTTTCCGCTGCAGGGATAAATAATGGATGAGCAACCTCATGTTTTATTGCCAAATGTAAATAAATGATTCATTTATTTTATAGGTGTATATATATATATATTTAAAGAGCTGTTTGTAATCAAATGATAAGTTTTACTAGCTCATGACCCAGAGTTTAGTTCATGCTCTGTGAGGATGAAAATATATTGTATGAATCAGCAAAGAGTTCTGTTTTCTCAGCACATGCATTGCAATGGGTGATGTCTCTTGCACCATTCAAACAGAAAAATCCTCAATTTCTGTTTTTGTGCTCCAGCATTTCCTGTTATTAATTACCACTGAGTATTAAATTGTCCAACATTTTAGTAAAATCCTTTAGATTTTGCTCTTGTAGGGGCAGTTTGTCTAGTGTTGGCCTAACAGCTGTTTGTGAGGCTCTTTGCACAGTTTCATGCCATGACTGTATGAACATCAAACGTTTTGAGTCCTGCAAAAGCTTGTGAGAGGATTAGTTACGTGATAGCTTTTAAGACTTGAGTCCTTTTGGATAGAGGCTCCCACTTTGCTCGTTCTGCATTTCACTTGCTTGCACTGAGGATTCCTCCACAGTCTCCTGGAACTATTGGAAATGCTCACTTTGACTGCAGCAGGTTTTTGCATCACCTCTGCAGAGGGACAAGAGTGGGCTATTTTCAAAATCATTGGTATGACTTGACTGAAATATAAGTGACTTCACCCTTTTATATAGAGGTAGATAGACTGAACAGTAATGCAAGGACAAATGTTAAAACCATCCCCAGGGTCATATCACTTTCATCAATCTTATATTTTGAGTCCAAATTTTTCCTAAGAGGCATTCAGTTAATAATGGTATTTTCAGGACAAAGGGGAGATAATGCCATGCTTTTTGAGCTGTTTTATTTTGACCTTTCCTTGTTGTTTTTAAATTTCAGGACATAAAATAGGAAGGGAGACTGTTTGCATTTATTACATGAAGTTACCTTCTGAACTCAAAACTCAATTTCATGTTTGAAATTGAGCACCAGCTCAGTTAAGTCCAAACTTCAGTCTCATTAAAAACAAAAGATTCAATATGTAAGATTTGTCTTTACACCTTTTAAGTACACAGTACTTCTCGTTATGAAATATTCAACATTTTGAAACATGTGGAAGAGCTCGAAATGTATCCATGTGTTCAGCCAAACCACCTGCACACCATAATGTTGATTCTTTTAATGATGATTAACTGACAAGAAAAGGATATAATTTCATTCTATTTTCTTGACAGAATGTCCTATCCAACTGTTTTCTTAGCTAAGAGAAATCCATCCTCCAGCAAATCATGTGGTTAGGAGCCTCTGTGCAATTTCAAGGTAGCAGTTTCCTGAAAAGTATTTAAATCAGGCTTTTTAGTATGTTTGAGCTAAACAACCTCATTGGCTTCTGCAGTTAAACTTTGTCTGACCTGCATCAATGCAGACAAGTAAGTGATGATTGCTTTTGAAACTTTCAGCACAAGGATATAAGTATGAAACAAGCCTCCAACGCGAGAGCCTGAGATTTTCCTGACCAAAATAAGGACATTTCTAGAGTCCATGTGTGGCCAAAAGACAGAAGCAGGCATTTCCTGGACGCAACCTACTGTGTCATAATAAAGGTGGAAGAAAATAGGAGAAATGGATCGTGCCCTAAAAGTACCTACTTCTTTCTGCTGATGAGTAAGGAAGTTTGGGAGCTCTAGCTGATGCATAGATGGACTATCAGATGCTCTAGTTCATGCATAGATGACATTGCAGAGGTACAGTGAGGTGAGTGTGATTCTGAAGGGATCTCTTTTAGAGTACATCTCCTCTGAGGATGAGAGCCAACAGAGAGAACAATGGGTACAGCCAAATATCTAGCAAACTTATTCCCAGGGAATAACAGGAAAACTACAAAGGTCAGGTAGGGCACATCCTCACACCTGCCTGAAGCCTAGAAACAAGAATAGTATTTTTATGAGCACCAGGGGGCTTCAGAACAAGCTGAGAGAACAATCTGAGGATGTTTTGACAAATGTACCTCAGAAGAGGTCTGGATACCTACAGGGGAATCAGCAATGAAGGGTCTAGCAAGAAGAGGTGCATTATTGCTATTTCATTGCTGATCCAACCTTGGAGTGACAACAACTAACTATTTTCAGTAGGGCTTCCATTACAATCCAAACTTAAAGCTGTATGTTTATTAACTTGGTGGGGAGTGGAGTGAAATCAAGGAAAATTATCTAGACAGCATCTAAAAGTTGGTAATTTAACAGTGACTATATTAGACAGTGCAATATACTTGTTCAGTGTAATAATAAATTAAGTGCAGTTTGCCAAGTAATTTACCCAGTCCTCTTTTCATCATTTCAGCTTCAAAATGCTTTAAATAAACTGTGACATTGTGTAAATGACTGTGTATTTATTTAACTGTTTCTCCTAGACACTAATCATGCAAGAGAGAAAATACCGGGTATTAAATGGACTATGCAAAATAAATACAAAATCCCAGACTTTAGGCTCTGTTCTATTAATTAGATATGAGTGATAAACTGTTCATAATTAAATGAGGAACATAAGGCGATGTAGATACTGTATATTCATGTTTCAAATGAGATATCATTTCACTGCTTGTACACTTCTTTCCAGGGAGCAGCTGCTTTGTAAACAAACTTTGGGCTTTTTTAAGTACCCTCGCATGTCTGTGCATGGTTGAGTTAAGTAGTGATCAGGTCATTTAATGCAGTTCTATAAAACTATCCAGGTTAGAGTGTTTCAACTTTAGTCAAAGTCTCTTTGTGTCAGTCCCATGTGAATGGAGTGTTCAGCTGGAGCATCCTGATCCATAGGCATGCCCACACTTCATAGGCAGCACAGCACACCAGCACAATGTTAGCAGCACTCCAGTGCAAAATCTGTATGTAAAACTGCAAGCTTTACTGTGTAATCAATTTAATCTTTTCATGCTAATGGATTTTTCTTTTTAAAAGGACAGTGTTATAATCATCAAATTTTCTATGTGCTCTCCTGCAAGTTGTTGTTTTGCTGAGTTTAGGACATTAAAATTCCATGTATGGATTTAGATCCAAGCCTGCTTCATTTTCCACTCCTGCCAGTCAGAGTCACAGAAAATTATTAATAAATCATCAAATATTAATATCATCCCTTCAAGTCATAAAAGGCTGCAATATACATTTATGATTTTTTAACAAAAATTGATGACTATAGGGTTTTTTGTAATAAGTAACATAGTGGGAGGGGGGAGAAATAATCTGATGAATGCTGTTATTTATTTTAACTTTTATATTAGGTTCATGAAAAAATATTCTCTATATAATCTACTGAGATTTATCAGCCTGTGAAATTTTATAATAAAGAAAAGACTGATTTTCTAATTAAAGATTTGTCAAATAAAGAAAATAAGTGTGCATGTGTTTTCTGTCTTTGGGGGACAGTCGTGAAATAAAGTGGTTTGCTGCATTTGCAAAGAGCCATGACAACACATTTCCTTGCTCTGTGCCCATCCATTCCCACTTCCCTGGACTGAAAGCAGTTGCCAGTGTGTGTGGATAAAACACACAACAGGACCATCTCTCTGAATGATTAACCTGGCATTAATTTCAAATTCAGGCTATCCATTTTTTGATGCATGTGCCTGATGTTCTGAAGGGGGCAGAGCTGTGCCAGGGGATTGTATCACTGTCACATTGATGTGTGGCAGATTATCCCATCCTTAGCTCTCCACCGACTACCCAGAGAAACCAAAGACAAGGTTTGTGCTTCAATTTTTGCTCCACCAGAGATGAGACGAATCCAAACTCTGGATTTCCATGAGTGAGGTGAAATTCCTTGAGAAGTCTTGCCAAAAACACCACATGCCACCACTTTTTTATATGGGAGGGACTTCTTAACACCATTAAGAAGGAGTGAATGCCCACCAGGTATGAACTAAATGTCTGGAAGACAAGATTTAAAACCCCTAAAAAATGCAATGTTCTTATTTATTAAAATTTCTTTTGCCATTCTTGTTATCCTTGCACTATCCACTCACTCCCTCTTTGAAGGTCACTATGGTCCACATAGTACTGCTGAGAGCAGGAATTCCGCATACCATAAATCATCTGAAAAAAAAATCCTATTCCAGGGTGTAAAATTTTCCACTACTTGATTTCTTGTTGGCCTTGTGCTGTAGATTTCTCTTTTGCTACCCTTAAATCAGTCATTGCTCTGCATGCTCTCGTTATGTCTCCTCCTATAAGCATATTTAATGCTGTGGCATTAACAACCCATGTCAGAACTTCAGCCTTTCAGTGAGATCACTTTAATAAAGAAAACCCTCAAATTTCTATTCCTTTCTTTTCTTTCACTGGTGTGGAAAGTTCTCATGCCACTCCTGTGGCTCCTGAGACAGAAATGTATTTTTCAGAAGTACCTGTTCATTTTAGAAGCCTTGGGTACACTGGTATTTTTGGCCTTTCAGAGGAAGGTTAACCCATTTTCTCTTTTTTGTTTCACTTTCCCTTCCTCTCTGTTCTTGTTTGCTTCATCTTTGAAACACTCAGCATCAGCCTCATGCAAAAGACATCTTTTTGCAGACACAGATAGTCCATTAAGCCCATTTTGGAACACCTACAGAGTCTTATCTCTGTAATAGCAGCACTAAGCAGTGGTCAAAACATATTGTCTAGACCACAGTTTATAACATCTGTAATGCTGAAAATCAGTTTCCTGACCTCCTTTCCATATTAATACCTATAAGATAATTACAGCAGCTCTAAAATATTTAGGCCATTTTTATACTATTTAAGCTTTGGTACTTCCTATTTTGCCTGTTTCATGTTCTTGCCTTTGCTTTCACCTCAAACAGCTCACTGTTTGGCAAAGAGCCCATCAATTTTCTTTGAACATTTGTGAATAAAGGTGAGAACTTTTACTAGGATCTCAAGAGCAACTGTAGCTGAAAACTTGTGTCTGTGGGGAACAGTTCTCAAAAGGTGGGATGAATTATCTTCTCAGGAAGCTGTGCCATGACTGATTTGAAGTTAATCTCTTATGTAGCTCCATACATGTAAACACCCAGGCAAGATTGTGAACATGGAGATGATTTCCCTATGCAAAATTCGGTGTGGTGAATTCCCTGAGTTGGTCCCTAAGTCAAGTGAACTGGTTCCCATCTTGTCTATTTCGCAGTGGGGAAAAGTACCCAAAGAGGGTCATATTTGAACCATTTGAAGTTTTATAAGTTCGTCACTTTGCATCATGGTAAGCGAGGAAGGATTTTGCAGTGGTTACAATCCTGCATCTGCTATTTCCGTTCGACACGAGGCCAAGGGGCTAAGCAGGGAAACACAGCCCAGACTCCCCTTCCAGCTGAGACACTTATTGAAATGCACACTCTTCAAAAATGGGATCCTCTCCTCGTACAGAGCTCTGAATTCTGCATTTACCAGTGTCAGTATTAGTAAATGTAGGGAAAAATTGATGTAGAGTATTTGTTGTCAGCACACGAAATCACTCTGTCTTCAGTAATAAGGGTTGCAAATGAAAAACTGGTTCAACGAGATTGCTCAGCACAGCTTTCTGTGATGACTAAATTCTCTGGGATCTCCAAAGGATCCTAAAATCCGCATTTTTCTGTTGTACATTATGTATAGATATGAATTTCTAATCAAGATGTGCACTCTCCTACTGGTATATATAGAACAGTCCTGAGTTAGTAAGAAATAGCTTTCGTCTCTCTTAAAAATTGCGATTCTTCTCTAGTGGGTCTTTAAATCTTTGTTTCAGGAATTGATCATCCTGTTTTGACGTCAATGGCCCATACTGAGGTTATTGAGTACAGCAATTTTACAGCCAGCTCCTCTGTTTTCCTTCATGTTTTACAATTAGCCAAAATTTCAGCAGAAATATCAGCTGGGAAGAAAGGCTCTTGTCATTTCAGATTCATCAGTTGCAGGAGTCACCAAGAAAGGTCGAAACTAAAAGTAAACATATGTCTTCATATTTACATTTAAAACAGGCAGCCCAAACTGCAGAGAGCTCTTTGCCTTTGTTAAGCACAAACAAAACGTTCTCAAGTAGTGAAGTGTGAAGGTGACTGGTAAATCAGTCAACAATATTTTATGCTAAGTGTTTACAAAAAGAAGAATTTAGGGCAGAAACACCATTTGTCCCCTGAGAGTATCCTTACCCATGATTCTACCTTGAAAATGGCTCCACATCAAGAAGGAATCTATCTTATCACCTTCGTTCCTTTGTTTCTATTGTTTATCTAGGTGCCAATTTTCCTTTTATTCCATATTATTTTATCTGCAAAGACTAATATTCTTTCTAGATTGTTGCTTTTTTTATTCACTAATGCAATATTTTCCTTGTGCCCAGATATATAGAGCTGCACAAGTGATAAACCAAAGCAAATTTTCCCTATTTACCTATAGGGTTTACATTTTTATTATTTTTATTATTTTTGTCCCTATTGTTTTATTTATTTACTTATTGGTTTTCATACAGATCATCCCCAAGCTAAATTTCAAAAGTTTTCTGTTCACATGAAAAAACTCTGCATACCTTTCATAACCAGGGATCAAACTTGCTGACATTCAGCAGTGACCCAAACTCTGACTGAAAAATATTTAAATATTTTCACATTTTTTTCTCTGTAGTAGTCCATTGCCTGAACCACTTGTATCCTGAGAGTTACATGGCTGCACATATAACTGTGGGTTTAATAAGATGGGCTCAGGCTTCTACACACAGTAAGGAATAAAAATGTGATGCATTTGGTCCAAATTTTGTCTTGTAGTGTCCAATTACATACCTCCCCTCCCAGTACAATAAGGACATTGCCAAACTGGGGGGATTCCAGTTAAAGGTCACTGAGATGGTCGGGGCTGGAGAAGTACATAACATAGTCAGATAGGCTGAGGAAGCAGGGTTTATTCAGGCTATTAAAAAGAAAGCCATATGGCAGATCTCATAGGAGACTTCCACAGTATAATTTGGGTTAGGGAATACAGATAAAGCCAGATTTTTTTCCAGATGAGCAAAATGAGAGGACAAGTGACAAGGGGCACAAAAGACTACAAAGGAAATTTTTATGAGATACAAGGTAAAAATGATTTCACTGTAAGGGTAGTCAAATATACAAACAGGTTGCTCAGAAGACTTGTGGAATTGCCATCTTTGGAGATACTCAAACTCAGCTGGGCATGGAACTGCCCTCTGAAACCCAAGTGATCTTGAAGATAGCCCTCTTTGAGAGTGGGTTTGGATTACCTGATCTGCAGAGGTCATCTTCCTCTTCCAAACTAAATTATTCCACAGTTTATGTAGATTTTGTGCTTTAATACCCTTTTTAAGTCTGTAGAGCTGTTCAGATTGTGCCAGTTGACTTCTGCAGCAGAGAATGGGCCCTGACACTATTTAATTCTAGTACGGATGAAGCTTTCCTGCTCAAAAAATTGGGCACTGTATGCCAGAATCTGCTATTTTCCTTCCATGTCTTCTGTGATTATTCACAATGCCTATATGTGGCATTGCATAAATATATAAAATATATATCTATGTCAATAAGTCTTTGTGTGGAACAAGAAATAATTTTTACATTATTAGGCAAAGCTTTTTCTATTTTTATTTCCCATGGAAAAATTTTAATAGCTATTAAAGGAAAAAAAAAAAAGCACAAAGGCTTTTGTAAGTGTTGCTTTCTATTTTAGAAAAAATGAAAAATAATGAAAAAAACGGGATTCAATATATGGGGCCAGCTCTTCATTTAGAAAAAGCCATGAAAAGTCTATCACATTTCTGAGGTTCCAGTTTTAATTGCATCAAGGTCATTGATATCAACATTCATATCAACATTCATATCAATATTGCTCTCAATAAACTATGATATATTCAAAGAAATATATTAAATATAGAATTTAATTCCAAATTATGCTGAACATACAGTGCCTTTCAGGACTTGCAGATAATCCGTTGGCATGCAGGTAAGGAAAATGGAGCTCCAAAGCCTATTCCAGAGAAGTCATCTACTTCATGTCACAATCAACAGAAGAGACAATCTACTAAAGTATCAGTGTGGGTTAATGTACAGGCTACATGCAGCTATTTACTCATTTTCAACAGTCGCCTTTGGAGATGGCCATGGTAAAGTTCTGCTCCTGTGTTCCTCTGCTTTCCTCTTTGCTCCTTTTGAGATTGATGCTCCATCCTCAGTTCTTTCCTGAGGGAAGAACTGATTCTATCACCTGGGCTGCATCTTCAGTGTGTGAAGGACCAGTAAACTCTTTAATATGTATATGAAAAGAAACACATCCAAGCGACCATTCAAGATCTTTTCCTGCCTAATTAAGACCTGAATCACTGAAGTAGTTAATATATACAATAACCTTTGTACTGTGCCTTTACCCCCAAGGAACAATGACTGTGATCCATAAGGCTCATTATGTGCTACCCTTGGCACATTGTCAACAGTACTACCTTTTAGAGAGCCAGGATAAAGGGTAATGGAATGGAAAATTTCCTTTTATCCCATTGCTGGGTCAGTCTGGGTGTATCCCACATATTAGCTTGTAACAAAAAGGCAGACTGTGTGTCTTCAAGTCACATGCCCTCTGGGAATTTCTTAAGGGAATACTATCAACACAAAGGAAAAGGAAACAAAGTGATGTTCAGCGACTTGAAAGAATTAGTTCTTTTATTTTCTTTCCTTTTTCTTTTTTAGTTGGCCTTGCCAGGTTCTTACTAAAAGCATAATTCAGTCAGAGGCTGTCTTCCTTTCTAATTCTAAATACGTAGGTTAAAAAGTACCTATTTTCTGGAATTTGAAGTTACAGATGAAAACCATTCACCTTCCTCTGACAATGCAATGAGTACCTGGCACCAGAAATTGGACTGATTTCAGAAGATTTTACAAGTTGTCTTTCCAAAATCCACCAAAACCAAAGAGCTGGGGTTTTTTTTTCAGTCCTAAATTATCATTCCATCCAAGCCAGTATTGCCATATTCCAGTTTCTATCTACTTTTATCTCAGACCTGACAAATCTCTTTCTCTGAAATTGCCTGCCCATCCTGTCATGCAAGGCAGTCCAACAGCTGTGTCAGCTACAACATCATACAGCTATAGCATAGGATTATCTCATTTACTATACTTCTCAATTATTATTAGGTAAAGCGTTGATATTCAAACTGCCTGCTAGAAGTCCTTTTGACTGATACTCAATATAGATTCAAGAAGTCCACAAATAGTTCCTGCTCTCCATGTCTTACACACCCAAGGTTTTCTTCAAGCTAAATGTAAGGTCTTAGGTTAAGGAGGCTTGGCCTCTGTGATCAGTTGTTGCTTTGCAGGATTCAGCTTTAGACAGAAAGCTTAGATCCTTTGTGAGAATGGGAATTACTGAAAAATAAGTATTTACAGCAGTCTGACATTCTAGACAAACTGCACATTTGCCACTGCTATATGACTAAAACTGGAGCTGAAGGCTGTATGGATACATTGGCTGTTGGATGGTCACATCAACAGGTTAATTCCAAGAACTGTGCACAGAAGAAGTGGTGATGAACAGTAGTGATTTATTAAGCTCAGTGGCAGAAAACAACTGGGAAAAAAACCCCAATATTTTGAACAATGTCTATCCATCAACATTTTTGTTTCAGGAACCAGGTATTACACATCAGGAAAAATGGGGATCCAAGATCTTACCCTTGGTTATTTTCCGTTCAGTTTGTTGCATTTGCTACAGGCAAAAGCAGCATCATACTCATTCTTTGAAAAATGCTATTCCCTTGTCTTATCTTAAGCTTTGTGGTAAATTCTCTGCCTCCCTTTCTCTCTAAAATAATGTGTGTGGCCTCAGGAACGTCTTTATCTCATTCTTGCTGCATGCTAGGTTATATTCCATTCAGCTGGCCTGATCTGTATGCATTTGTATTTTCCAGCTAATTACATTTCTCTATTTGTATCACTAGTTCTATTGTTGCTGTTTCTGAGAGGCTTTTCCTGACTAACTAATTTCTAGGGTTTTTAAAAATTTTTTCCAAGATGCTGAGTTACAGGCAGCAAACCTCTTCTGCTCCTAATTGTAACACCCAGTTTCCAAAACCTTTAGGCTTTCTCATTTCTTCTAGCAAAAGGCATCTAAAAGCCATTGTTTCCCTTCTTGATGCCCTATAGCAAAACCAGGTTTTCCCCATATAAAAATTCCCACATACAAGGCACTTGAAGGTTACCTCTGGAATTTTAGAAGCTGAATATAAAGCACAGGGGACTTTATATCATAAGGAATCTTGTTCCCTCAGGTGCAATATCCTGTCAACACACTTTTGGGCAGAAGCAGTATGTCTATACCCAGGCAGTGCTCTGTCACCTTCCCAGATCACATCACCACCACAGAGTAGAGCCATATTCTCACTTGCTCATACCATTTCTAGAAAAAAAAACACAGGGTTTTTCTTTGCCAAAGGCCATGCAAGAGAAATTCGATGAACCAAATGGACTGTTTGATTTGACCTTCTATTCTTCTGGCACCTCTAATTGATCAAAATAAAATAAGAAAGAGTGGCTTAGAAAGACTGAGCTCATAATGAGAAACTGTTTTTTGGTAAAACTCATGTGCCAAATTCATCTCACTTTGTGTAAACTGCAGTCAGTTGCCTTCCAAGAGACAGTCAGCTGTCTCCATCTGTCCTTCAACATCCCATTTGCAGAAGCTCATGAGGTTAGGGTGAGGATCACAGTCAGGACTTTGGCCTGAGTCACTACCATTGCGCTCCACCACTTTACTCCTGTATAATAGACCCAAATTTCCAGATATGTAGCCATTAAACTGAACGTTCATAGAATATTGAATTGGAAAAACCCATAAGGATCATCAAGCCCAACTCCTTGCCCCCTTGCAGGACCACCTAAAACTAAACTATTTTCCTTAAAGGCACAGAGGTTTAAACTAAAGACATCAAGGAATACGGAATCCACCCCTTCCCTTCGTGATTTGTTTCAACTCTTAATCAAGAGAAGTACTTAAAACAGATTATCCTAGCTTTTATTATTTATTATATTTATTATTTATGTTCTCTATTTGTATACTGCAAATGCAGTCTCCTCTGAAACATCCACAAGACTCAGTAATAGAAAACAGTAATTACAGTGACTTTGTTCCAGGATGGAGGAAAAATGCTCACACACAGTTGCTCCTGGAAAAAACTGCTTGTTGCCATCCTGTATTAAAGTAATGAGCTGCCACTGTTTAACCTGCTGGTGAGTCTTGGTGTCTCCCCACACCAGAAAAGGAGGCAGGTCAGAGTGGCTGATGAAGGTTGGCTGTGCCTAGGACATGTGCCCACAGTCTCCTCCATCAAAGTGGATCCAACTCTGGAAGGAGCTCATACACAGCCCCAAGAGCATTGGAGACATCTGCTGGCTTTGTGAGTATTGCAGCAAAACCTTCCAAAGCAGAAATGGCATGTTTAGGGTGACCTTGGGTACATCCACTGGGAACTGGTGTCACTTCATTTGGATTTTACCCCAAATTTCTAGAAAAAGTAGGGCAACATCCTAGAGGGGCTAACATTAGTAGCCATATGCGTACTAAAGGTAGGTATTTCAACTCATCTTTTGATCCCATTTAGTTGGCATTACCTTTAATGTCAATGTTTGAATGAACACAGTCTTCACTGCGGTATTCCTCAAAGTTTATTTAGGCTTCTTTTGCTACCGGCATGCACATGGTCCCTGTTAGCAGCAGAGAAGGAAAGAAACCCATTTGTGATTAACAAAGGGACTTTTCTCTGGACAATAACTTTCCATTCTTTAGCCTTTTCATAGGCTTGAGACTCTAGATTTTTCTCTTCCAGAAACACTGCTTTGCCAAGGCAGCCTCTTACTAACATAGATCTGTCAGAGGTGTCACATTATTCCTAACTTTTGCTGATCTTGATCTCATAGAAGTACCAGGCTTGTTTGGTATGCGGAAAGAGAAGAAAACCTTGTCCTTCCCTAGCTGCCCCACAACTTCCTTTTCATCCTGTTGTCATCCTTTAATAAGCAAAAGAACTTTACATGGAGGTAAACAAATATAATAAACTGATCTCTTTAAAGATGAATTGCCCTTTCTATTTATTTTTTCTTTTTGGAAGCCTTCAAGATTGAAACCGGAATAAACAGCTCTTCATAAGATATCTACTGTCACTTTTTATTTGTCTGAATTATTTTTTTCCCATTGGTATATCTTTCAGCATTTACTTACTGACACAAACAGGCCTGCAATATTTAAGTAAAGCACATAAGCTATTTAGAAAAACCAGGCTGACAGCAACATTTCAAAAATGAGACTATAATGTAATAAAAACATTATCCTGGCTAGTGTCTGATCGGGGAATAAGAAAATGAATGAAATATTGCGAAAAATGAGGACTGCGAGAATTTTCCAGAGACAGGCAAAATGAAAGTGTAGATGGAGAAGAACAAAGCAAAACCTTCTGAAAAGGCAGTGTTTTGATTATAAGAATTTATGACTTCTTATCTCAATGAAAGCACTCCCCACACCAAACCTGAGTGATTCCTCAGCTGTCCATTAAACCCTTTTTCTTCAAAAGGTTTAACTCCAGTTACATGCCCATTGTATTTCCACAGAATGGTGTATCCATGTTTCAAATAACAGAGCTTAATGCATCCCTGAATATGTCCCTGTCACTGATGTTAACAGCAATAAATGTGGCAGACTGAGGGTATATTCCCAGATGGGCTGTGACAGTGCTTAATATAGGTCCCTACATGCCTACCTATGTGGAAACAAACCTGTTGCTTGATGATGTCTCTTCCTACTCAGCCATTCAGGTGAAAACCTTTCTCTTGCTGTCATTCTTTGGTGAGATACAGTTTTTTTGTAAATAGCACTGCAAGGCTGATTTCTTGCTTCTGTTCCTCCAAATCCTGAAGCAAATCTCTGGAAGCCACAGGCTCTGGCACCAAAAGTGTGAGAAGTTTATGATACTCAACATGACTTTTACTCTGCTATAGAATGTCTTGGTGCCATACAGCCCTTTCTGGTATCAATCCCAGCAGCATCCCTGGAGGGTTGTTCGTCTCAACCCAATCTCCTTATACAGATGGAAGAGAAATGAGTTATAGGAAGCTGCATAGTTGCCTAACAGCACAGCCAATGGACTAAGGCCCAATCTAGCAACATAAGCAAGTCAAATTGACACTGAAACTGAGAGAGCCTTTGGAATAAAGGTAGTTCTCTGATGAGATGGAGACAATGGCAGCCAACAAGAAAAAATGGAGGTGTTGGAGTACAGCCAGAATATTACTGTGCTGCAGATAATTTTGCTTGCCTGTCTTTGAGAGTAATTTTGACCTTGGAAGAGTTTGCGATGCCATGAAACTGCCCCACTCTTCCAGCTATGCACAAGGGAAGAGCAAAACAGATGTAAAGCCAGCTTGGTATACCTCTACTTCTGCTCAGCAGAGTTCAGTCAAAGTACATCCAATGTTAAGCTCATAATCACATGTCCTGTACTCTGAGGTTTCTCTGTTCATGCAAAGCCACAGCAGTGGTACATCAGTAGAAAAGGTGCAGGTGGGGTACCTCAGTCCAGGCCATGAAGAGGGAGACCTTTACATGACCAGAGGATAAGCAACTGCATTTCACTCTTTTAAGCCTCAAGTCCAATTCAACACTCCAAGGAAGCTGACATCATCATTTTCTCACTCTCTTTTCAAATGTGACGTGACTTGCTATCTGCTCAAAGACAACTATGATTCACTAGAGCACTAATGTCTAATAATTTCTACACAAAACTCCACATGACTAAAACTCAGCGCGCATTTCACACCTCTAGAAGGTTATGCATTGGATGAGAATGGAAAAGGAACAGAAAACTTCAAAGCTTCAGCTTCAAACTCTCTTATTTAAGCTGGCTGTTTTATCTCTGAGTCATTCATGATGTCTTTAGCATTTATTCCACTTCCTTTCAATAATCATCAATACTACTTTAAAATATTTCTTTTTTTCATTATCACCAGATCTACCTTACTGTACACATGAACAGAGCAGCAAACTGCTTTCAGCTAGAGTATCATTTTCTTCTTTTTTTCTTCTTTTTTATTCTTTATTTTTTTCTGCTGATTTTCTTCTTCATATAGTCATAGTTCTTGTGGGTTCTTGAGAAAGGCATAAAACTACATCCTGTGGTTATTGAATCATACAAAACCCTAAGCAACTTTCCAGGCACTCCACTAAGGGATTTCAAAACCCACACAATTATTCCAGGAGAAATTCTAAGTATTGCAAGATTCATCTCTATTTAAATGAATTAATCCCTTGCTAAATGACTTCTCTTTCACCATGGTAATGAAGAACTGTCCTAGGAAATAAATCCAACAAAGACTGATTTCGTAGTTTAACATACTGGTCACTGAGAGTAAATTCAGCAAAGATAACATTCAGAGAAGTAGAAATTGAGCCTCACATCCATATGAAAAAGCTTTAAGTTTGGTTTTGTGGTAGAGTTTTCAAGGTTACAGTTTAATTCCTCAGGCAAGACCCCTTGTTGCATGAAGGTCATCTTTAGTCTGATGAGGAGAAAATAAGAATATTTATTGGAAAGATATGGATATGAGTCTCAATTTCTACTTCTCAGTCTCTTCAAAATGGCAGCTCACTTTGGCTAAACAGTTAAATAGCAATTGGATCAGAGAAAAATAGAGAAATTAATTGTACAGGCATGTGACCAAGATTCTTTGAAATAAAGTAGACCCTGATTAAAATACTTTTTCCCAATGAGAGGGAAGGGGCACTTGAACCTTCGTCATCCACTTGCTCTGTGTGCACCCTACACTACTCCTCATCCTGGATCCTGAGTAAAGCTTTCATAAGTCATAATAAAAAATGGGGAAAACATCATTATTATACTTGGCATTTAGGTGAGGTATTTAGGCAAAGCGCAGAATTTTACTGAAGTCTGACATTTGACTCCCACTGGAAGTATGCAGCCTTTAAGTCCATCACAGCTTTCCTACTGACAGTCATATTTTAAGAAAAAAAAATTCTGAAAAGTTATTTTTAGCCAGTAGAGCTGGAATCAAAAGTTGTCCCTACCCATCATCGCAAAATCAAAATTAGAAAAGTCGAAATATAAAAGATAATTCTTCAGAGGAACGAGATCAGTGAGTGACCCACTCAAGCTTTATCCAATTGAGTCATTCCCCTTTCTGATTTCATTGTTGTTCTATTTGACAATTAAAAATAAAGAGAAGGAATTGAGGAAAAAAAAATCTAATGCAAAACTTAATTTTTGTTGACCATCCTGAAATATCCTAAAAGGGAACTGCCTTCCACAAGGTGAATATCCATCTGTTTTAAACATCAGGTACCTAAAAGATAACTTGCCTTCACCACACCGCCATACTTTCTACATTCTGAACCCATGGAAAAATGGTAGTAAATGTAAAGATAGGTTCACACAAACTCCTTTTCTTGTTACACAACAATTTTATGAGTCTATTTCTGGCCCAGTCAGATTCCCACATACCACAGCCCTGCACCTTTGGCGACTGCAGCTACAGCCAAAATGGGGTGACCCAAACCACCGGCTCTGTGAGATTTAGGGTTTCTCCAGACCCACGTCATAGAAGTACTCATGGTTCACAGTATTTTATTCCTGAAAATCAAAATCAGATAAAGAACAAGCCTTAGTTTAATACAACAGTGAAACCAGTATTTCATATTGGGATTCAACCCCCTGTTTCATTGGTAACTGTAAACTCTTGTTGTTTTAACATCCGCATATAGGTGTTAGATGCACCAGAATCTCTTCTTTTTTTAAATCCTGATTAAATTCTTCTTTTATTTTCAGTTTCAGCTCCAGAAAAAGCTTACCATAAGCAGAAAGCTCCTCACTAATCTCCAAATCTCCATGGAGAGTGCATCTGTTATGGTGCTCCCTCTGATCTCCTAGTTTTCCTACTGATCTAAAAATAAATATTTGCTCATAATTTGCTTTAAAAAGCCAGTTTCTTTTTCAGGATATCAGAGTAACAGCTATGAAAGAAAGGCAAAAAAAAAATCAACTTTTTTATTCTGGCTTTGAAGAAAGCTAATAGAAACAACACCTGATTCAGAGAACTATTTTTAAGCCATTTGTAAGCACGACCTTCAAAGAAAGACAGAACACCTTCTTCCATGGCTCGAAATACCTGTCCCTGGATCTAAAGCTGCATCAATGAAATCAAAGCTCAGTGCTCTGTTTTGCTGGACCCACAGGATGTAGGGAGGAGCATCCCTCTCTGAGGCCATTAAAGCAAATCTGTTCAGGACTCCTTGAATGCTTTCTCAGGTAACATGCTTTATGTCACCTCTGTGGGACCAGACCCTGCTGGGAAGGGCTCCTGTGGTTCCTAAAGAAAAGTCACTTTGTCCTTTGCCTTTGTGTGATCACGAAGCATCTCCGAGCAGTCAGACAGTGGCACAAATTCTACTCTAAGATGAGTGCTCCCCCACCACTTAATGATGTGCTGCCAGAGCAAAGCATGTCCTTTGCCGTGCCTCATGCCTGATGTTTTACACTGAGACGTTTCACTTGGAGCCTTCCAACTCCTGTTCCATAAAGAAATTGTAAATCTGTTCCTTTCATCCTTTCCATGCTATTTATGGCCCATACTATATCCCATCAGATTCCTCCTCTTACAAGGTGAGTCCATTTAACCTGCCACTGTACAGAATGCATGTTAATTGTACAGAAAAACATGTTTTTTTCAACAGGGTTTTGCTGCCCTTCACCAGATCTCTTCCTCTTCCACCATTTCCCCTGAGATAGGGTGCTGGAGCTATGCACGAACAACACAGACATGGTGTGCCAGGACTTCTGACAGCAGCCTGGCACTATTTTCCAGCTCAGTCCCTGTGCTTACAGTTCCTGCAACCATGTTTTTTTACTCTAGCTGAGCTCACTGTGTGGACAGACTAAAATGGGATTGAAACACTGCCATATCCAGTCATTTCCACCCAGCATTCAGTTTTGCACTGACATGATCTCCTGTGGTTTCTGAACCTTGGCTGGCCAGATTTATGGACAGGTTACTGCTGAAGGGGACACGATGAGTCTGGGACAAGGAGCCTCCACCCACCCATATCTCTGTACCTGCTGCCAGCACTGCCTGGCAAGGTTTTCCATTGTGCACCTGTTGTCTGATGAACAGAGACAGGTAAATGAACCCTTCTCCTCAGATTTCAACTCTCTGCAGACATCTCAAAGGAGAACATGGTAAAGCTACTAGTAAGTAGGAGACCATCTCACTTTCATGCATTCTCAGGGAAGGGCATGTTAAAACCTGTCCTGGTAGCACTCCACTGAGCCAGGATGCCCAAACCATGGGAAATACCAAACCTTGATTTGCAGGATCCCTTGGCCAGAGCTGTCGGTTGTCTTTGTAGTCAGGTGGGGAGAAGGGAAAAGAGGCAGAGAAAGTATTTTGTTCTTTATTTGGACAACAATTTTCATCAGAGTGGTTACAAATAACTCCTTAAGTGGAGGCTTGGGTGCTTCTCATTACACTGAATTGGTCCTCACACATTTTTTTTGCAGCTACACAAGTCGTAGAATCATAGAAAAGTTTGGGTTGGAAAGGATTTTAAAGATCATCTAGTTCCAAACCCTCTAATATGGGCAGGGACAACTTTTAGTAGACCGGGTTGCTCAAAGCCCCATCCAGCCTGGTCTTGAACACTTCCAGGCCATCCACAGCTTCTCTGGGAAACCTGTTCCAGTGTCTCACCCTAGTGAAGAATTTTTTCCTAGTATCTAATCTAACCCTACCCTCAGTCATGGCAAAGCATTTTACTGCAGACATATGTAGGTTATGACTTGCACTTAAATGGCACCAAAAGCAGCCTTGACGTGAAAGCATACAACTTTGTGATCAAAACCCAGAGACAAAACTACAGGTAACAGCATTGATCCAGTCTCTTGCTTTATTTGAAAGCACATTCAGATAACAAAGTGCAGAAAATAAAGTCATGCCCGTCGTGTAATCCATCTGGGTTTGTGTTTAGAGGAATAACAAGGGCAGAGAAAAATGAAAATTACCACTGTTGTTCCAATACAGTGACAGCAAAGTGTCCCCTGATGTTAAGTGTAGCCAGCAAGTGAGGTTCTTAACTGCTTCATAACACAGAGTTATATATTAACAACATATTAACTCAGCAACACTGCTTGAGAACTTACACAGTTATTTACAGGTTCGCTCCATAAATTTTCTCTTACATTGGTGATTGAAGTTCCAGGACGTTGCACTGACACACAACGTGTTGGAGACATTTATGGACACAAACAATTGAATTTTATACTGTGAGTTACAAGACTGTAATAGTTTATGAACTCTCCCACCACTCTGACCTCTGAGGTTCATTAATCACCATACTCAGATCCTCCATTACACTTGGAGTTCCAACATACCAAAAAATTCAGTAATAAGTATTCTAGAAAGTTCTGTGTTAGTTTCTTACAGCTTTGAATGTTGCTTGCAACACCGACAAACTATTACTGACGCTGAGTAGTCCAGTAAGCCATTGGGAAGGTCAAGTGCATCTTTTAAGGAATATAATGAAGCAGAACATGGAGAAAGCTGAAATCACTCAACAACAGGGACAAAGTGGCCTTCAGCCTTCCTTATCTTTAAGCTACCAGGCAAGTTAAATCTTTGCTGCAGTCATTAGATCCCCTGAGCAAGAGAGATTCTCTTAGCTCAAGCTAGTTATCTACATCAGAGCTGGAGAACCAGCTCCCAAACAGTGGCCAGTACAGCTGGGATTTCATAGGTCCCATAAAACTGAAAAGACACTGTCTCATTTTATTTCTATCACAGTTTCTTGTTATATTTCTATCACCATTTCAGTGTAGTACACTGATTTCAGTGGGGTTGCTTCTGGTTTATCTCCTCCTTAATTGGGAAAGAAGCCCAGCCCCTGCCTGCTTTCTCTCTTCCCTATGGACCCAGACCCTCTGTCATAGGCACTGTAAACCAGGTGCACCCCCAGCAAGGCTGGTAAGGCTGCTGTGGTGGGAGACACACAAGAGAAAGGAAACACCAGATCCTTATTTTATATAAGAAGCTGTAAAGAGATCTAGACCATGGACTTCCAAGCAGATGTGTGCCTATTTTCAGCAGGAAGGAATCTGATCCCCTAAACAGAGGAGAAATGTAGCTAACACGTGCCTGTGATTTCTTGCTGTATTATACCAAACATAGACCAGTATTAAGACATTAAATGTGAATACAATTCTACTGCCAACAAATTGAAACAATAAATACAGCACATACACACAAAAAATTACACTTGAAATTATTTCTTAAGAGGAAGGAATATGTTTCTATACAATTAATACACCTAAGCTTTGAGATGGCAATCATACTGCAGTTATTTTGGGTCAGTATTACTAAAAGTCTATTGGTATCTTTGCAAATTTAACTCTATTAGAAATACAATTCCTAAGAATGAAAATGTAGATCACAAACCACTAATAAATGTTTTTCTGAAGGTAATTTTCTCATGTAATTTCCCTGTGGTTATTTGGTATATTTTCATTTAATCACACTGAGGTACCAGATTTATTATCACATTCTCAAAAGCTCAATAGCATAGCTGAAAATATTTTATTTCAATAAATTGTCTATGGCAGTAATTACAGCACTTTATTTCAGCTTGAACTGCAAGTGTTGCAGAATACCTCTCTGAGAAGCTCATCTAATAACTGTGAAAGCAAAGCTACTTCTTTCATAATAAAGTTTAACTTAGCATCTAGACATGCCACTGCATTGCACCAACTTTGGATTTTGAAACTGCTTCATTAGAAGTGAAGTTTCACTCTATGACAGGTCTTTTGAAGCTGGTTTCAGTGTAAACAATCTAGCTGTCAGTACAGTGAGGTCAGCAGTCATTGCTCCAGCAGTACAGATAGGTCCCAAGGCGAGATACTGCCAGTGTTTAAATTAGGAAAATGCTCAAAAAAAACAGATATCAGGACTAAAAATGGCTGTTTAGAAGTATTTCCAGTTGTAAATAATTTCTGTTGGTGTGTTAGATAACCTATTACAGAATCATAGCCTGCCTTCTCCCCTTGAGAACTCTTCCAAAGCTTGAATGTTCCTGTAGTTTAGGAAGTCCCATTACAGATTTTTCTGCTTTAAGTTCCAGATTTGATTTCCCATTCTATCACCTTTCGAGATTGTGAATAATTCCCTGCCTTCATTTATATTATTATTGCCTTAAAGCTATTTATAGACTGATATAATTTACTCTCAGACTTTTCCTCTTCTAGACTAGTTAGCTTAACCCTGTCATCCTCTCCTCTTAACTCCCACTGCTAATACGTGGTAATTTTTTATTCTTTCCTGTTACACATTCTCCAAAGCTTCCCTTGGTTTCGGGGACCAGAACTGCAGGCAGACAGACAGGTTCTCCACACACTTATGAATTTGAGATAATGGCTTTTAATTGAGAATTGAGAATCTTCAGGTGCTTCAGAAGAACACTTTGGAGCATCATGCTGAAAAGACTGTGAATAGGGTTGGTGCTAGAACACAGCCTTGTTTCACACCATTAGTTATTAGAAAGGGCACAGAAAGTGCACTGCCATATCTGACTTGGCCATGTTGATCCTCATGGAGTGAGATGATCATTTTGAGGAACCTGGGAGGACAACCTAAACGTTCCAAAATCTACCACAGACCTTTTCTGCTCACAGTATCGAAAGCCTTGGTGAGATCAACAAAGGGTGCATAGAGACCTTTATTCTGTTCCCTTCACTTCTCTTGCAGTTGTCTGAGAACAAACACCATGTCTGTGGTACTCCTGTTGGCTCTGAAACCACACTGACTTTCAGGTAGAATTCCTTCTGCTATAGCGGGTAGTAGTCTGTTCAAGAGTATTCTTGCCAGGATTTTGCCAGCAATGGAGAGCAGAGTAATACCATGGTAATTTGAACAGTCTGATTTAATTCCTTTCTTCTTATACAGGGTGATGATGACTGCATCACGAAGGTCTGATGGTAGCTCACCGAGCTCCCAACAGCGTAGTAAGAACTCGTGAAATTTAGCATGGAGTGCAAGGCCCCCATGTTTCCAGATTTCAGGTGGAATTCCATCAACCCCGGGTGCCTTGCCGATTTTCACCTGCTGTACGGTCTTGAGGGTTTCTCCTAAAATGGGGGCAGTATCCAATTCCTACTTCACCGGTTGTTGTGTGATGGACTGAATGGCTGTGTCTTGGACTACACGGTTGGTACTGAAAAGAGTCTGAAAGTGTTCAGACCATCGATTCAGAATGGAGGTTTTATCTGTTAGAAGTGTTTGACCATCAGCGCTGAGTAGAGGACTTTGAGCTTGGTATGTAGGCCCGTGTGCTGTTTTCAGGGCTTCACAGAAACCTCTGTGATCACCTGTGTCAGCGCACAATTGTGTTTTTTCAGCTAGACTGATCCACCATTTGTTCTGGATGTCACGGAGTTTCTGTCGGAGTTTGCTGCATGCAAGACGAAAGGCTGTTTTTCTTGCGTGACAGGATGGCAGTGCAAGGTGTGCTTGGTAGGCAGTTCTCTTCTTCATCAACAATTCCTGGATCTCTCGATTGTTTTCATGGAACCAGTCCTTGTTCTTCTTGAGGGAGAACCCTAAGGTTTCTTCAGAGGACTGCTGGATGCTGTTTTTAATATGGTGCCAGAGTGTTACAGGAGAGGTATCTGTAGAATCCGAGGAATGGTTATCTAGCCTAGTTTGAAGATTAGCCTGGAATTTGTGTCTCACTGTGACTGATTGGAGATTGTTAACTTGGAGTCTCCTCCTTGGGATACTGCCCCTTTTAGGATTGAATTTAAGAAAGAAAAGATTTCTAACAAACTACGTAGGTTTTCTTCTCTACTCAACTGAGACACAAAACTGTCGTCAGTGACTGAAAAAGGCTCATTATTCGCAATTAGCGAAGCATCCTTTAAGTTCAGAAGTAAGGAAAGCATGAAAACCTGTAACTAAGCCTCGTATTTCAAAAGGCTTTGTTCTGACTTGCAGGTCCAAGACCCGTTCCACCAGCTACAATGTGAAACAGACACAACCACGGAAGTGAAGATCCTTCCAGGCAGTTACAAAAGTAACCCTATCACTGTATGCACTGTGCACCAAGCAAAAGGAATACAAGTCCTCCTGAAAAAGCCCATAAGTGAGAAGAAGGTCAGTATGGAATGCACAGTGGCTCAAGAACATAGAATCATATGGAAACATGGTGATGATAATGGTGTTGCTCAACAACAGCTCTCCAGAAGTTCTATTTTCAGGTGGTTATGTGTTCTCCCTTGAGGCTGAAGAACTACAAAGACTTATGAAACTTGGAAAGATTCAGATGTGGAGGAAAACAACCAAACATCCATCTGTCTTGGAAGAGAAACGGGCGTTATGTGAACATTATTTGTTAAGAGCTTCTTACTCAGGGCAAGAGTCATCTGGGAACATTCTGAGCTGGGAAACATTAGCTAAAAAGATGTCAAAGCAGCTTTCCTGAGGAATGCAGGTTGATGTATCTGAAAGTTCCCTGGTGGGAATAAGAGGTAGAAACACAAACATAAAATGAATAAGATAGAATTGCAGGAGAACTAAGTGCCTGGTCAGAGCAATTCATATTTTTTCTCATGACCAAGATCACCCTGCACACTGGAGATGGGACAGCCTCCAAAAGATATTGTCAGCCAAGAGAAAAGTTCCACCAAGGGACCCAATTCACTAGCATTGTGCCTGTCAATTCATTAATCATACTCTCTTTGTATGACAATGTATAAATTTTCTCTTTTGCTTTCAATGCCACAAAGCCAAAAATCTTCTGCTATCAGTAGTCTTGTACTGTGGGCCATAAATATTTTTAACAAACCACTTGTTGGGTTGGGTTTTTTTCATTTTTCTTTATGGGTGTAGAAATAAATTTTGATACAGCTGCATTCACCTGCATGGACAAATACTCTCTATTTTCTTCCAAAAATCTTACAACCATAACTTACACTTTTTGTACTTTATTTATTTCAACTTTTTTCGTCATAAAAGCTTGCTTTGTTATATTTTTTCATGGTCAACAGATTTCCAAGTGTGAAGAAGGTTTAGAGTTATTCTTCATCAGTGACCAAAAATTATCAAATTAGAAGTTTCCATATCCACATGCTTTGCATAATTTCACTGTCACCTCAAAATACAGAGTATTACTCTCATTACTCTCTTACTCTTACTGGAACAATCTTACTGTCCAGGTCAGCTCATTATCTAAGTGGAGTCTTAATCTGTGTCAGTTACTTCCTTTACATCACAGAGAGTGAATTCAGATACAATTTTGCTTCTTACCACCTCATTTTGAATGTGCACATAGGTTACATAATAAAAGGTTCTCATTTATAGTTATTATTCTTGATGGCGCTGTTTTCATTGAAAAATACTTAGTTTAATGTTAATACATAAAAAGTGGAAATTCCTTAATATAATAAGGAGGCTGAAATATTGAAAATGCAATAAAGAAATCTTCCTTCAGAGTAGTATTCCTTACTTATTCACCACACTGAGTAGGTTTTATAATGTTGGTGCTTTGACAAAGCTCAGATCACAAAATAGCATGTTTGAAACTTGAAAAACATTTAGAAGATTTCTTGAACAGCAAATTGGGAGAGTCACTGTCTTTTAATGACCTCAGACCAAGGTTACATACCTCAGTTTTATATAATAATCAATTATCAGCCTCAACACATGGAGAGGAGAAAACTCTGCCCTGAGCATCAATGGCAAATTATTATCTCTAGAACCATCAGGCTACAACCTTCAAATCAATTCGAAGTTGACCTTGAAAATTTGAATCCATAATAAGACCCTTATTCTTTACCACCGGGATCCCAAACAGAGCACAAACTAATTGTGTCAGCTGCTTTATATGGAAGTAAACAAAGAAAGTTCTCCAATTCTCTTTTTATCATTGAATCAAATGAGATCCATTTGCTCTTGGGTTTGGATTCTGCATTTAAATTACAGTACTGCATGCCAGAGTGTGTATATCTTGCTTGATTCAGGGAAACATCTTTCACTTGAACACATGCTTGGTATAAACATGTCTCTAACTCCTGCTCAAGTTGGAGTCCTAGAGTTTCCTACAGAGCAAGATACTGTTCAGTAGTGGTAAAATTGATTTTTCAGACAGAAAATAATTATGGCAATAAATAAAAAATAAATATATTTAAATCATATGAAAATAAATATCTTGAAGTCATTATTCTGAAAGTTCATATTTAGAGCTTACTAAACCTCTGAACTCTTTGGATAGCACATGTATCTAGAATATTCTCTATAGTGGAATCCAAACGTATTTTACAGCCTTCACAAATATAAAATTCAGCCTTACTACAAGTGTGTATCTATTTCTGGGATGACTCAACAGCAATTCTGAAGAGAGCACATAATTTTAACAAATAGAGATAAAATATTCCAAAATTTGAACTAGAGGACAGGTTCATGCAAAAACCATGAGTTGATCTACCCTGAAATCTGGCCTGACTGGTGGATAATTCTTACAATCTTCCCAGCAGTGTTGCTCCAGCTAATTTGCATTTATAGGGCCACAGTCCACATGAGTTACATCAGACCTTTGTTAGGATAAACACCTATAGATACAAACAGAAGTTTGCCTGGATGAAGAAAATAATAAAATCTGCAAGAAAATGGAGAGAAGGTTGTTAATGCCTTCATAACCAAATCTGCAAATATTTTGAAGGATGCCTTCTTCTCTGGATCAATTCATGGCCACAACTTGCAACCATAGCCAAGAAATAAGTTTGTCTTTTGCTGAAAGATCTACAGAAATGAAAGAACTCAACTTCTGGGGAAAACTTAGCACAAAACATTGTATAGGTAGCATGTCAACTCCTCATACTTATGCAAGTTCTCTTAGAATTTATTCAAACTTCTTTTGCTAAAACATTGCAGAGAAGGAAGGAAAATTTTCCTCTACCTAGCTTAGGAAATTCAACAAAATTCTACTTCTGCTACATGGTCTGAATATCATTCGAGAAAATAGCAACTGCAAAATGGGAGTGCTGGGACATGCCAACAATCATCAGATTAAACCTTTATGATATTATTGTATAAACAAAATTAACATCACCACGGATCAGTGACAAAAGAAGTTCAGTTCAGTGTGGCAGGAAAGGAATGTTAAACACAATTTTGAAATAACAGTAGGACAAATTAATGTTAAACAGGAAATATTAAACAAGAAAACAATTGAAACTCTTTCACAAATGCTTTCTTTCCTTAAAGGAACAACTCAGAAGAAAGTGTAACCCTTGTAACTTTCTTTTTTTTAACAGTCAGCACAAATCTGTGTAGGAGACTCTCTGATTTGCAATTATCTTATTTTTAATAGAATCGTATCCTTCCCAAAGAAATTACATAGAAACATCAATATCATTATTTTTAAGCATTAAAAAATGCGCTTATATCAGACTGCTAATTTTTCATCTTAGAGATGCCTCTCCCTTAAGACAAATATAAACCAGAAACAGATTCAACTCAACTATTTTGGTTGCTTTACTCTGCAGATCTTTACAAGGCACATTGTTTTTCTATTGAGTACACTGGGAACTTAACAAGCTTTGTTTTGATGGGACTGTCATTCTCCTAAATCATTACTAATCCTCATCCTTCCAACACTTAATGTTTAAAAATTACTCTGCAGCTACACTTGAACGATGACTTTGTTACCTACCACTCACAAATACTTCTGACCTTGCCTTGACTAAAACCAAAATATTTCTGAATCTTGAAGGACTGAAGTCAAAGTGAGTTTAAGAAAGCTGGTAGCCAAATTATTTGGAGAGTTGCTCACCAGGGAGAATCAGGGCAAATGTGTCCCCACTGTGTAATTCAGAACCCTGATAAGTGAAGCTCTGATTCAGATTTGTCCCCTAAGGAATCCTTTCTCTCATGTTCCAGTTCTCCAGTGACTGCAGTAGGAATTTAGGGAGATTAGCTTTGGCAAGCTAAAACTGGCCTTTATGAATACTTTCCTTCCCATGAGGAAAATTATATATCATCCAAGCTATCACTTCTGTTAGTCATAAAAAGAAAAGAAAAAAAAAAGGCATTTTATAGCATCTGAAGTGAATACAAATTTTTTATAAAAACAAAATTTCTCTATTTCTTCTTGCTCTGAGTACTCAAAATATTTTCCCAGCTTTAATCCCACTATTTTGGTCAAGATGGAAAGAACTACATTGTACTGAGGACTAGGGAGTAAAATAAAACTGTCACCATGTTTTAATTAATTTACAGAAAGAGGAGCTTGAGCCAGTAGAGTTGTTTGTCATCAGGTTTTCATTTTCTGTATTGAAAGGAGCCTTCATGCTTCCAGCTGGGTTTCGTTCATCACCATCGAGTCTCTGTGTGCAGATATGGTGTATGTCCTGTGGGACGGAGAAGGGGCAATGATCATTTTGTTCATACCAAGCTGGAAATTAAGTTCCTCATTCTGGGAAGTGGTTTCTCCAGATCATTTCATTCACTGCACAGGCCTAGGAGAGCCAACTTGCATTCAGCATCAGGGACTAGGTGAAACCTCCTTCAGAGGGATAACTTGGAGGTTAAACACAAATCCAGTCACCAAAGATTCACTGAAGGCTACTTTGGATTTGTCTCTCACTTGACTAAAACTGTAGAAGGGTTTTTAGTAAACTATAAACATTTAAAACATGTTTATACTCTATATGTTCTGCAGACGAAGTAAATCTGAGTGCAAGATTATGGAATGATCTGCTATGAGAAGCTGTGGAAGCTCAAGATGTTGACTCATTCCGAGCAACACGTCAAAAAATGCTGGAAGTGATAAGGGAATAATATGAATGATAAAGTTGTCCTTCATGCCTCTAATAAGTACATGCTGAGGCACATATGTTTTAGGCCTTTGAAGAAAATTACTGGAATTCTAATGTTTCGCAGTCACTTATATGTGGTATGGCATTGGTGGCCTTTGTGTCAGTCTACACTGCCAGATTAACACCCTCATTTTCTCATTGTTCAATCACAGAAGTAAGGTACTTGTCTGGGGTAATGCAGAATTAGAAGCACTTTTCCTCCAACTGCATAATTAGTGTTTTCAGGAACTCCACCGGTGTTCATCATAAATTTTGCCTGAAAGTTGTAAATAGAAAGGAGCTTTCTTATGAGACCTTATTATACTTTGATTTGTTGAGTTTGGGCTTGGTTTTTTGGTGTGAATGTTACCTACAGGGTGATTAAGGAACTATTGTCTCTCCCTGCTGATTCTGTAGCTGAAAGACATAGTATTAACAGGTTAATTATGTAAGGAATTAGCACAATTCTCTTCCATTTACTTCACTGGCAATAGAGGTCATCAACACCTTCTGGAGGAAAATCGTATGATGACACGAAAGAAAAGGAACAAGATAGGCTCGATCCCAAAACCACTAAAAGCAGTGGGTCTTTTTTCCAAACTATATTAATGGAGTTGCAGCTGGATCTAAAAGTAAGGACTGTCTCCTTGCTTCTCTTTATACATCTAGAGCCACTTCACAAATTCCCATGGCAAGAAATACCCCACATAAGTCATGATTAAAAACAAGAAATAAGCTTCAAAGAGCTGTGATCCTTGGTAGATCTTAGTTTGGTATTTTTTGGAATGTTGTGTAATTAAAGACATCCTACTTTTCATAGAAGAAATTACCTTGATTTCTTCAAAGAGTTCTTCGCTTTCAGTTCTCCTGACCGACAACAGGCAAATTTACAATCTATGACCTGGTAAATAATTGGGTTGTACATGGCTGCTGACTTTGCAAGCAGTGTTGGTACCACTGAAAACTGAATAGGAACTGAATCCGGCTGTCCAAAGGCTGACCAGACTGAGACCACGGCGTAGGGGATCCAGGCAATGAGGAACCCTGCGCAGATCAACATTGCCACCTTGTGAGAGGAGAAAAGAGAGGAGGAGGTTTATCCAGCACAGAGAGACACTGGAAGCACGGCGCAGAGCAGAGCAGAATGTAAGGGAACATGACACTGAATGGAAAAGAAAAATGATGACTTGCTTCAGGTAAATTTTCGATATGAAGAAAATCTGTCACACATCTTTATCTATTGCCTGTTTTTCTTTCACCTGACACAGAGTAGTTAATGAGTCTGTTATCACAGACCTTTAAAAATGCCATAAAGTCTGGCTAAAGATGAGGAAACTTAATGAGATCTCAGAAAATTATAATCATTTGACACTGGATTTAAATTATTTAAGGAGGAGAGTCCTCTCAAAACACAGAATCTCTTTTTTTTTTTTAGGATAACTTACAGATAATATCAGAGCTGCGAAAAAGATCTTCTGAAAATTGAGAATATAATTAAAACTGACAATGATAGTACAATGTTTAGTTATCTTTCTTCTAAGCCATATCATGGATTTGTACTCCATTAAGATATGTAGATAGTCTAAAAAAGCATATTTCCAGCAAATGTTTCAGTTCTGATAACATGTTCCCAGTAAATTAGTAAAGGACTTCCTTATAATATGAGGAAATGTAACTATAAGAAAGTTTAGTATAAATGTTAAATAAAGTGTTTGGGGCTAAAATTGGAGATTTATATACTCTACCTGAACCAGCCTGTCTGCACTCAGTCACAGCCTGGTATAGTTTAAGATGACATCATGCAATAATACATTCTGAAGAACACCTGCCATTATACTGCTGCCATTGACAGGCTGTTGCTGCATCCAGACTGGGAGTAGTACAAGTGCACTCATTTGGAATAAGGCAATTAGCAGGGTTAGGAAAAAAAATTCACCAGAAAGCAAAAGGATTTTGGATGTTGCATAATCTTTTCTGTACTTTTTTTTGTTGTCTGTCACTGAAGGAAGTGATGTGCAAGGGTCACAAGGTTTGAGCCAAGGGTCTCAAACACAGCCTTTTTGTTATAAAATGTGCTCTGGAGTCAAATGGGTTACAAGGGAGACTCATTTTCCATATTTATATTTATCCCAACATTATGTTCCCCACTGTGGATCCAAGACAGGAGGGACAACTACTAGTGCTTCAACTCAGATCACATTGAAGTTTTATGCGATCCCTCCAATATGGCAAAAATAAATCTGCAGCCTCAAATCAAAAGTTTGCATTGTTCTTCAAAGGAAATTTGCTGAATAACCACAAAAAAGTACCGTATTGAAACACCCCTTTGAAAGGCAAGTACAGCTGTACCAGCTCTATTGGCAGCACTGGTTGTACAGGTACCGGCTGAGATTCTCTAATATGTTAAGACATATTGTCCCTTATTGTTCTATGTTATATAATTTTCAGTTTAACTCACAAAAAAAAATGTAATAAAATTTGATCAGCCAAGCAAAAGTTGCTGCTTGTCTCTCTCTTGGCATGGTTTACAAAGGCTGGTGAATTTTTTACAGCTAAGGAATCTCGGTTTGTTCAACACAAGTCTTTATTTTGAGAGATTTGCTGGCACAATAACCAGTATCAAGGCTCATGGCTGTCACCATTGCCAAAGAGAAAATAGATTCAATCTTAAGGAAAAACAGGATATGGTCTAAGATGCAAAATTAATCTTAGTACTTCATTGTATTTTTATCACAGGGCTGAACTTAAATGATAAATTATTTGTATAAAAACAATTGCAATGTCACAGGACTGATTTTAGTTTATATCTTCATTAACAGAGGAACGTAAAGTGTCTGAAAGTTTTATTTCCCTGCTACAAAATCTGCTCCTTATCTGTTTTCTGTTATAATTTCTGTGCAACTCGAACATCTTAAATTAATCTTTACAACTGTACCTGAAAGCAAAGGGTGCTTTATGGTGGGGAACAAGGACACAGGGAGATGATATGACTTGTAAGGTCACACAGGAAAGCTGTGACAGAGCTTCAGAGTGAACCATGATCTCAGGGACTTGAGTGCTCTAATCACAGAATTATGTTTCCACTCCTGTGTTTCCCATCTTGACAGCAACAAAGGAGAAAGCTACAAGAACCACCTTCAAGGCATCATCCTATTGTCTCCAAACCTGCTTCTGTGACACAACAAATCAAACTGAGGTAAATGTTCCTACCTTGGTCAGCTTCATTTCAAGTATGTGGCTGTTCTGAATCCTGGTATCGTAGTGAGCGACTTCTTTGGTGGAGGATTTGACTTTCAAAATTATTTTGACATAGGAAAACACAATCACCGCAGTTGGGAGCAGGAGGCAGAAGAAAAGAATACTGAGAACAAAAACCTGTCCAGCCACCGAAGCCTGTGCCAGCCACCAGTCCAGAGTGCAGGAGGTTCCAAATGGCTCAGGGGCGTAGCTCCCCACCCCAGCAAAAGGCACCGTAGCCCAGAACATGGCATAGGCCCAGATTATTGCCAGACAGACAAATGCATGATGTCTCTTCAGCCAGGTACCTGCAAGATAATTCCAGAGTTACAAGCTCATGCCCAGATGTATCTGGCACGATTGAACAGGCCATGTCACATGGAATTGTTCCATGCCAGGTTAGATGTAACTCTGAGCAATCTGGTCTAGTGGAAGCTGTCCCTGCAGGGGGGTGGAACTGGATAGTCTTTAAGGTCCCTTCAACCCAAACCATTCTATTCTTCTAAGATTCTATAAAGTACGAGTTTGGTCAACTGTTCTACAACAACTCTGTAGTGTTAATCTTGCCTCTTTTCAGGTATCATTAGTGATCCTGAGCAAGGCCCTCCAGCTTGTGTTGTGCCTCATTGTCTTAGTCTGAAAAAGGCTTTTTCCCTGCAGTGGGAAAGTGGTGAACTCCAGGAGTGGTGTTCTTGGTGTTGAGCCAATCAGAGTGCCCCTGCAAAATTACACAGACCGAAAGAGAAGCTGTTTGGCAGAGAGAATTGGAGCCATGAGGTAACCGAGGGGAGCACTGAGTTTGGGGGTGCCCCTGGGCACGCCTTAGCCCTGGTGCTATGGCCAGGGCTACGACATTCCCTCACCGTTTTCCCCCCTGTGAGTGGGGGAGGCAGCAGCAGTGATCGTGAAGCAGAGCAGAAAGAATTCTGGGCAGAGGAGAGAGAAACTTCAAGCAGTCTCACTGCCACCTCCCCTGCCATGGCAGGGGGAGAGGGCGACTGGAGCTGAGACTGGAGAGAGAGACAAACTGAGAGCTCGGAGATGCCCCTGCTGAGGTTTGGACCAGGGCAGCCAAAAACCAAAGGACGAGGAATGCCCCTCCTGCCACCTGGCAGCCCAGCTGATGCTACAGCTGAGACAGAGAGAAGCCAAATCAAGCAGGTTCGAAGTGGAGAAGTCCCTAAATCTTAACGAAGCAGGGGAGAAGGACTCAAAAGCTTTGACTCCCTGTAGCTCACGATGCAGACCTGGTGCAGCAAGTGCTCCCTCGCAGTCCAGGAGGAGCTCTCGGCAGAGGCCGAGCAGCTGGTGGGGATGCAGAAGACCCCTCCTGCCCTAAAGGTTCTTCTGGACTGATGTGGGAGGGCCCCAGGGGTGGTAGAAATTGTATTAATACTGTGTATTTATTTGCTTCTTAGTTTCTACAGGTTTTATTTTGTTAGTAATAAATTTTTATATAACTCCCCCATGCTGAGTTTGTTGCCTGTCTGAAAACTTCTCTCAACATTTTAGCAGATTTGTGGGGGTTTGAAAAATTGGTTTTGAGGCTCAAACCACGACACTCATGAAGACAAATGCACACTCATATGAAAGACTCCACCTAACTTTATTTTAGATCTTTGCTTTAAGTTGTGATGATTTACAACTGAGAAGAGTCCAAACAAAAACAATCCAAGCAACCAGACCAGCAACAGTTGTGAGAATCTTGTCCAATAATTTTGGAAATTGCTTTGTGGTCTCTAACAGTGTATTCATGGTGTGTGATCAGATGAGATAGAGGTTCAACCTGCATGAAGAACTAAGACTTTAATTCAGCTTTTCATTACTCGGTATGAAGGCTCACCCACAGCAACTGTACATTGTAACTTACATTATTTCTTATTCTTTCTGTCATGTATTACCTGGCTAAAGTTCAATCTCAGGGCAGTTCTCAACATAAATTATTAAACTAAGTGACTTTAAAAAAAGGCTTTACAGAGGGAATGAGATATGCAAGACATATTTTTACCTTGTCATTCTTTTCCAGTATAGAAAATCACCATGAGTGTCCTGTCAGAAGTATCCATAACAGGTGTTTTCATGTATCCTTGCCCATTTTTTTAATTAAGCCTAATTTTATTAAATGCATGTCTGGAGCTGTGGAGTGTGGAATATTGTCTTTCTGCTCATCTTGCATACAGCTCTAATCCATGTGGAAAAAGCTTCAGTTTACAAGCTTTCCATCATCACCTATATTCGACATTTTGGATTTGGATAGAACAAGTAAAAATGAGTAATTTTTTCAGAAACTCGAAATATGGTGTAATGATCCTTTCACTTTGGAAGCTCCAACCTGCTTGCAGTCCCTGACTCACAGAGGAGTTTTCACTCACTTCACACCAACATTGGGGAGCTTTCTGCTGGATTTCAGGATCAAAGCAAAGAAGCACCTGTAATTTGAATGTGACCAGTGTCCCTTCACAGCTGATTTTACATTTCCAGATCACTGGAAGGAAAATGAACACTGCCTGTCAAATTATGTATTCCTGTATGATGGCTGAGAGACAGAAAGGTGGTTTGTTGGGGTCAGGGGTGGAAAAACAAAGCAACAATAGAATAAGTATTAAAAGAGTGACATTATTTTTGCAGCTATTGTCAAACCACAGCATTCTAGTACCAAAAAAAAAAGATGTAGGTAAAAAACAGGTGCACCAGGTTCCTGATGACTGATTTGCTCATTATACAGATAATGTCTAATTTAACCTCCTAGATTGAGCATTATATTTATTGGTCTCCATCCTTTTGTATGGACAACCATGATCAGAGTCCTTGAGCATAAAGGTTTTGAAGTGTTCTGTTCCCAGGGAACTCAGACGCAATGCTAAATAGCAGAGCTGGTGGCCTGAATGCAACCAGGCATGAAATATTCACTTCAGTTCACCAAATCTGTGGAAAATTGTCCATGATTTGGGTTCACTGAATTATTTTGATAAGACTTCTTTAGGAAGAGCTGAAATACTGTTTAATGTGAGTGGTGTACCTAGAACTCTGCTAAGGAGACCTTCCCTGCACTCCCACTTAAGGAAAAAGTATGAGCATGTCAGGATCTATGATAGCACAGGATCTACAATAGCACGTCTTAGCACAGTACCACAGACTTTAACTGGTTACACAGACTGGCTTACTTACACTTTCGAGCTGTAGACATTCCTTATAACTTAACCTTACATGACTGACATTTTATGTCATTATAAAGAAATCTGTTGTGTACCCCTCAAGTCACATGGGCAAGGTGTTTCTTATATGTAAAGCCACCTTGAGTATTCCCTGTATTTTAATGGGAATTTAGTCCTTTCCAAAGCAGGAAGAACATCTTTTCTATACGGTGACAATTTCTTTTAACTGGAAAGAACGAAGCATATCACACATCATATTCAGGACATACAAATATTGATGGATATGATGGTAACAGCTCTCATTGCTAAATTCATTTCATCCTCTCAGGTTCCATCTCCATATTAGAGCTATGATATCACATTATGAATTATTGCCCATCCAAATCTCTTAGATGTTTTAAATAGCTTGCCACATATCTTAGAGGAATTTAGGCATCTAATAGGGAATATTTCTATTTATTGGTCCATAAGATCTTGAAATATGTGCAATACTTGCATCTGCTAATGTTAATTAGCCTTGATACATAAAATGGTTTATCTATGATGGATTATGAAAACTCATGGCTTAAGCAGACAGCAGAGAGACAACAGTGAAGATGTTATGTCCAGTAAAAAAAATTTAACTGGGATTACTTGGATCATGAAAATGTGTTTCTCTTATCTATGTATTCTCCTCTATATTTTACAAAAGCATTCTGAAGAGCTTAAATGTGATTTCAGTGTAGTAAACTATAGCACTTCATATGATTCCTCTGTAGTCATAGATAATATAGTTATCTCCATATATAGATATAGAGTTGTCTTACCATAGGACAAGTGGCAGATTTTTAGGTACCTGTCCAGGCTGACAGCTGTCATGGTAATAAGGCTCCCACAGCCAAAGAAGAAACCAGCCCATCCATACCAGCGGCAGCCTATCCATCCAAACATCCAGCGGTGACAGAAGAAGGAGATGATACTGAAAGGTTTGCCTACAACTTCAAAAAAGGAGAAGAGAGTGTCAGTTGACTGATAAACCCCATCATTGATAAAACCACCCTTCTTCAGAAAGGCAAACCCTCTCCTTTGGACAAAACTTCAATGTCAAGAGGAGGCTTCAGGCACAGTAGATGTAAGGACTTAAAGCGGAAGGAGGGTAAATTTGGATGAGATATTAGAAAGAAATTCTTTACTGTGAGGGTGGTGAGGCGTTGGCATGGGTTGCCCAGAGAAGCTGTGCATGCTCCATCCCTGGAAGTGTTCAAGGCCAGGTTGAATGAGGCTTAGAGCAGCCTGGTCTAGCGAAGGTGTTGCTGCCTATTTGGGGGGTTTGGAACCAGATGATCTTTAAGGTCCCTTCTGACCCAAAGTGTTCTGTGATTCTATGACTCATGTGCCCTCCATCCACAAGACTAAGCCTAAGACAGCTCTAGCTACATCCCATAGCATCAACACTGTGGTAGGATGAGCCAAGTCTGCAGAATTGCTGGAAATAGGTGCTGTGCTATAGCCACAGGAAACAGAAGTAAACCAGTATCCTGGTACCCAACATGGGCAAGTTCTTCCCATTATGAAAACTTCAGAATATGTTAAGTCCACATGTAAACACATGTCAGTATCCAAACACTACAGGTGATGGGTGAGTCTGGGCTTGAAATAGGCACAGATCTAATCTACATCCCTAGGATCGTCCACTGAGTGTCTTGAAGCACAAGATAAAGAAATTTGCCTTCAAAAAGGACTTTTACAAACCTGTCAAGGCCCAACAATAGGATACATAGTGAAGTGTTAGATGAGAAGGAAAGATTCTACAATGGTTGAGCTGCAGAAGTAGTTTTAGCTCCTGTCCATGCCACACATTTCCTTGGTGCATCTCAACAAGCCACCTGGTCACAGACATCAAAACCTTCTAAATTTCCCCCAGAAGAGGGGAAATATATAACATATAATATTTTTGAGCCTCTGTCTTAGTGGCACTTCAGCTCATTCCTCCATTTGTAAAACTGAGGGGTGCATTATGGAAGAAGTGAAGCTGAGACAAATGTTGTTCCATTCTCACATTAAATCAGATTTACCTTATTCATATTCTTTGTAAGCACTGTAAAAATAAGAAAGTTTGAAAATTGTCATTTTCTAGTTAGAAAATTACCACTACCTTCTGATTATAAATATTTTATTTTTTTTGGTCAAAAACCAGACAAAGAAAAAAAACAACATTAATGGAACAGAAAACTCAAAACTTTATAATCTAGGAACATCAGCATATTTTCCAAATCCTTCATTTCTAGTTCATTACCAGACTGACCTGAAATGCTCCCAGGCCTGAACAGTTCAACTGCAATATTCAAACAACATTAAATATTGAACTCCACATTCCTGTGACTGTATTCCTTCCTCCACAGGAGTAGCCAGAGCACCTCAAGGATTTGAAAACATCTCAGCTGCCCTGGGCTAATTTCCCTGGCTGAACCACAGTGTCTGTAATGTCATAGCAGCTCAGTGAATTGGTTTATAAAGAGGGTCTTGCAAACTGTAATTCCCACAAGGTAACCTGTTCATAGAAGTGAAGATAAAAGTCTCTATTATGTTGAAGTGATCTGCAGGAAAATATTTTGAATTGTTCCCAAAAATATTCCATTTTGCATCAAACTGGACATAAAACTAAACATTCTGTTTTCAGTATTAGCAGAAAATTAAAACATTTCTACCAGAAACAAATATTGCATAAAATGGCCTTTGCTCCATCTTTATGCCAAAAACATCATGATTGAAAACCCATCAAAACCAGATTTATTTTTAAACAAAGTATTTTGAGATTATTTTCCTTAGCCTAAGCCTGTAAGGAAAGTTCTGCCTGAGCCTGAAAGTTGTGCTTGGGTCAATGTATGAAATGTATGATGTGCTTTTCTCTGAGCAGAATAAATGTACTTCTAATTTTTCAAGCAAAAGCTGACCTCAGTGATTAAGTTTCAAGGAAAACATTAAATATGGCAAGGTATAGGACATATGCTAACAGTCAGCAACTTTACTCACGTAAATGATTGCCAGCTTTAAAGGCCAACACATTTATTTGCACAAAATCAAATTTCAGCAGCAGGACTCGGAGCAGCTCAGAGCAGGGTGTCAGTGCAAAAAGAGCCCGATGCAGCTTTGAACGAGGGGCTGGTGCCACCCTGTGGAAATCTGCAGGAAACAGGGCCATGGCAGAACTCGTTTCTTGAACAAGGTTCCAAGATAAGTGTGTGAAATGTGAAGATCCTGGGGGAAAAAATCCCATCTTCATTCCAATCAGTCCAGCAGATTGAATACATCCCATTTCTCAGGTGAACATCATCAGTTAGCAAAAAAACATTAGAGAAGGAAGAAAAAGCCACATGGCTGTGCCAATCACAATTATTTTTAATTCCAAAACTTAAACACACAGGTAGATTGAGATTCCCCATGGAAGAAAGCAAGGTGACCAGGTAGTATGGTGTTGACACACCTTAAGAGAGAAGCTGTCAGCCCTCATGCTAAGAAGGCTCTCAAACTAGCTGCAATTTGCATGGTTGAGACCTACAGTTTGTGTGGTTAGGAGATACCTATTAAACTCATCAAATTATAGAATGGTTTGTCTTGCAAGAGTTCTTAAAGATCAAATAGTTCCAATCCCCCTGTCATGGATAGGGTTACCTCCCACTAGACCAGGCTGCTCAGAGCCCCATCCAACCATCCTTGAATACTTCAGACATGGAGTATCCACAGCTTCTCTGGGCAACATTCAAAATATATAGCTAGGGAAATTCTCCTGAAGAACTCCCTATCATTGGAGTGACTATCATAAGAGTCAAACATGAGATTTATAATGTAAGACAGACTCTTAAAGACACAAAGCAAATGGGAGTATCACAGAAGAGTAAAAAAACATTTTGTTTTTTTCTCCTTAACTTCTAAATGTTGAAAGATGGAAATAGTGACTCCACGGCAGAAATGCCAAAGAAATCTTGGGATTTTTCTGTGTGGTAGCAATGATATTTGTACTAACATCTTTCTTCTACTGAATTTGTATTTCCTTCAGAAATCCATGTTTACTGATCCAAACCCCTGGAATTTGCAGGGGTGAGCAAATCCTTAGCCTTGTGCCATGAGAGCATAACAGGCATCAGTCAGGGGGGATTGGGAGCCACCACTTCATATTGTTCAGTGCTATTTTGGGCATTTGCATGAGAGCAGAAGCATTTGGCAGAGATGAGGGCAGGAAAACAGCGCACTGCAGCTGAGGGCAGGGCTCCCAGCGTATACAACACACAGGGGACAGATGACTTTGGGAGCATGGGAATATATTGCCATTTATATTGCATGGGGGAGATCCCATGATCAGATGGGTCTTTATACCTATTGGAGTGCCTGCCATCCAAAATATCCTTTTCTAAAGGACATCCTGCCCTTCTCCGGCATCTGCACGTAGTCACGAGCAGCTGAGTGAGAGACTCCTGTCAAGAGCCAAAACAACAATCTCCAGAGGCTCTTGACTCTGCAACTCTGTATAAACTTTTCCAAAGCTCTCTCCTTCTGTGCCAGGACATCCAGACTGTGGGGTTGAAATAAAAATCCTCCCAGTTGGCTGCTGTTGCTCTTACTCTACAGATTGACACAAATGCTTATTTTTCTGATCCAGGCATAAAGGAAGGTGGTAATTAGAGAGAAAACTATTAGCTTTGGTAGGCTGGTGACTACTGGCTTTTTCCAATTATTTGGCCAAACATGTATTTTTGAGGCACTTGGATCCCTTTTATTGCATCCTACAGCAAGAAAACATAGTTTTCTGCGCCTGTAATACTGAGCTATTTTGTGTTTATTGTGCCAGGGTGCACATGGAAACTGTTTTTGGAGACGTTGCCCAGTGCTGGGATGAACAGGTGTTTTGCCTGATTGATAAAATCAACCCTATTTTTTCCTCTGTACTGTTAATTTCTTCCCATCAAGTTGTTCAGGAATGTTGTTTTCCATCCTTCCATGCTATTTATATGCAAATAAGAGAGCAGAAATATCAGTAGCAGAAGGCCTTTGGGGCTTCCTTGACTTTCGGAGGAATGCCTCTTGCTGCTGCCAGAAAGAATGGTGGGATAGTAAAAATGAGTGAAAACAAAGACATGAAATTACCTGAAATGCCCAGATCACACACTGCTAAATTAACAGTCATTATCTCAGCAGGTCTCAACTTCTTTTTTCGCTTTGAGGACATAAAAATAACATACCCATTTCCCAGGGTTGAAAGGATCCCTGTAGTAATGAAAAACAGAATAACAATCAAATTAGAAGCCTCTTCAAAAACAGCAATACCCCATCTTCCTTGTGAAATTCCCTGATATTTTCAGCCTAAATCTGTGGTCCTAAGGCTGGACATTTTACTCTGAAACATGGTCATCTCATTGTCATTATGCAGCTCATAGAGGCATCAACTACAGACACCTCCCTCCCTCAGCAAATACTATTTTCCCCTCTGCAGCAGAGCATTGCCTTCACCACCTGAGTAAATTAAGATATTAATATGAAATCTTAAATTTTACAATAAAATTAATTTCTATAATCAGAAAGAAAAATAATAAAATTAATCTGATTAATCTGATTTTAACTTCCAGGTGGAATTCAGTGCATGAGCAGGGACCCATTTCTTGTTGGCTGACATCTTTTTTTCCACAGAGAACCACACTGCAAGTGGTTGATCACCCATGGAATTAATCACACCGGTACCAAAAACTGTAGGGTTTCCAATTCCCATAAAGAAAAATGTTTCTTCACTAACTCAGGTTTGAGTTTAAGCTCAGCATGAGGGTTTTGCTGAGGAAGCACAGGACAGCACACACAACATCCCTTTCATGAAGCAAGAATCACACCCAAAGGTGGAAAACCCAAAGGGACCTTTGCCCATAGAGCCTCACACCAGAGCAGAGGAGACAAGTAAGGAGGGAAACACAGAAGAAAAGACTGAAGAGCAAAGAATGTCAGAAACCCCAACCTCCTGCCCTGACATTGTCTCACCAAAGGGACCTACAATGGCAACGAGGAAGATTTTGGACAGGAGTTCAGCTCAGAGAAGCACGAGAAAAGGTGTTCTCCTTAAGTACTTTATGTTTGTCATCTTTGTTTCTCCCTACGTAAACAATAATTAAATGTTAAGTTTTGGGGGTTGGAAGTTTGGGGATTGGAACTGGATGATCTTTAAAGTCCCTTCCAACCCAAACCATTCTTTAAGTCTATGATTCTAAATTAAATTCCCCTCAGTGAGTCTGTTTGCCACTTCAGTAACTGGGGATGGATCTCCCTGTCTTTACCTCCACCCTGGCTTCATCTCCACTGGTTTTTCTCTGCCTATTTCCTCCCTGTCCCACTGCGAGGGTCATTCTGGGTGCTTGGCTACCAGCTGAGGCCCACTCACCACACTACTTCAAAGAAGTCAGTCATAAATACGTCAACTTTCCTCTGTTGAGGCAGCAAAGTCACCTTTTGTGATGTCTTCGTACACATGGCTCTGCTGGGGCAAACTCAGCTGTATTCTATGTTTCTAAAAGACCCCAGCAGCCCTCCAAGCCTCCCAGCAACTCTGACCTCTCCAAATACTGCACCTTTGAATACCACATAATTTTCATCAGAATCTTCTGTCAGGCCAGACCTCAGGAACTGAAGCTCAGTAATTTAATTATTTAGTAATTAATTGGGTAATTCAGTAATTAATAGGCCAGTATTTAAATGGGTATTTAATTATTTACCGTGGCCCATCAATGGAACAATCCCCTTGCAAGGGTGCCATGTCCTCAAAAAATTGAGAAGCCCAACCTGGGAACATCCATGAGGCAGAGAGAAAAATGGTTCTCAGAGGCTAAAATCAGACTGCTTACCAATACATATAACCAAGACATGTAACCATAGAGCCAAGAGTTTACCAAACTCAGGACAAAAATACTTTGATTTTTAATTTTTTGGTATTAAATGCAACACTAATTGGACCCTCTTCTTATTTTTATATTGACAGTATTGTTTTCTAGATTATTTAAAAAAAACCAGACAGGACAGAAGCTGGCTTACTATTGATCTTAAGTTTTCGCAGTAAATTTGATTTACCCTTGGTGAATTAAATTTAAAGAATAATCTACTCTTATGGCTCTACAAATTTAATCTGAATTATAAGCAGAAAGAAGTATCCATATGAATTATTTTCTTCCTTGCAGCTAAGTCAATGAATCTCAATGTCGTGAGAATTTTTTATGTGTTTTAATCCTTTTCTCTCTTAGTGCCATTTTTCTCTCCAGTGATATTTTAGATAACTAGAGTGTCAGCATCCAATTTGAAATACTTTTTGAAAGCACTTGACATTTTCCTGAATCTTTTTCAACTGACTGGCAGTCTAGAGAGACATCTCCATCAGGCAAGCCTCTAAAGCAACTGCTAATTATTAATACCAATGTTCCAGAGAGCCCCAGCCCACTGACCTCCTAATCCTGCATCTGGAAGGGGTCCAGTGACTAATTTATGTCTATACTTTCATTGACAATTGCTTATCTGAATTCTTTTTTAACTCCTCAGTGATCAAAACTTTATAATCTCCTTAGAGGAGCATCTAATGCTCCATTTCCCCTTCTATTAAATGATTTTCCTAGCAGTTAGCTGGAGACCTTGCTGGTGCAATCTCCAGGTCTGGTAGTTTGGAAACAGGGGAAAAAGGATCTTCAGTTATAAAATAAAGGCTCTTTTCCAGGAGTGAACAGTTCAGGGCAAACAGTCCATGGCACTGCAGCACTATTACATATATACAAAGAGCCAAGGATGTGATAACTAAAAAAGTGACACCTGCAGAGAAAGAGCCAGGCTGAGATACACGACCTGCAGCAAGAGGGGAAAGTGTTTAAAAGTAGTAAACTAAAGAAATAAGCTTCCGTTTCTCCAGCTGACAGCAGTACTAAACCACCAGAGAAAATGAAAAAAAAAAAACCAAAAAAACCCAAAAATGATAGTTCAGGATTTTGTTTTCAATTAAGCTGTTTCATAACATGCTGAGGAAGCATGCAGCAACAGTTTGCAAATCAATAGTTAGTTGCCACAGGGTTTCAGAGGAGCTGGCAGCCAGCAGGCCTCCACTCAGTAGTTTGTCACCCTGCCTGACCATACAGAGAATCAATCAAGCCAGTGATGAAAAAGCTGGTGGGGGAAGTGACAAAGTAAAAAGAATTGGATTCTCAAAACCACATGCATAGTTTGATTTATTTTTTTTCTAGACAATTAAAAAAACTACACATGGAAATGAACTAATCAGGAAAAAGGATCATGTGCTCACAAAGAATTTAGCACAGATTGGTCAAGACTCCTGATTTTCTTCAAAGACAAAAAAAATAGTACTTCTTCTATTTCAAATTGCAATACTTAGCTGTAGAACCAGTCTGACCTTAAAGCTCTGCCAAGTTGCCTGATAGCATCGCAGCCTTGTTCAGCCACAGTGCAGCTTCTTCCCCTTTTTGAAAGAAATTTTAAACCCATTTGCACCTTACACACCTCAAGGGCAAAAAGATGTGCAATAGCAGTCCTGGCTTCCCACCTCCTGGCTTCCCTCTCACTGCTATCAGGATGTCCACACAGGCCATCCTCAAGAGGGGCCACAATTTTCTTGGAAGGGATCTGCAAAGGAGTAGGGAACACAGTTCAGTGCTGCCACTGAACTGAACTGAAGGTGACAAGTTCAGTCTGAACCACAAGTTATAACAAAAAACACAGACACATAATTATAGGATCATTCAGATTGGAAAAGACCTCCAAGATCATCAAGTCCAATGTCTACTTGTTTTCTAAACACTTCCAGGGTTGATGATTCCACCATTTCGCTGGGCAGTCTGTTCCATCTGCTGAACCACTTTTTCAGTGAAGAAATTTTTCCTAATATCTAATCTAAACCTCCCCTGGTGCAATTTGAATCCATTTCCTCTTGTCCTATCACTTGTTGGGGGAAGAGACCAACCCCTACCTGACTACAACATCCTTTCAGGTCATCGTGGAGAGTGATAAGGTCTCCCCTGAGCCTCCTTTTCTCCATACCCTCATTGGTTACAGGAACTGAATGCTCCAGCTTGGTTTTCTATCTTCTGTAGATTACACACACAATTTATAAAATAAAATCTGCAATACTGCAAAGTTACCCCAAGGCACAGCTATGCACAAGAGCTATTAGAGCACAGAGGTTTTGCTTACTGTTTTGGACACTTGGGAGCTGTGATTAACTGTAAAGCTGCCAATTAAAGCAAATTTGCAGCCTTAGCAATCTTGCAGTGTGCAATTTGATGTCAGTGAATAGCTTCATAGAGGTAAGCTTCCTTCTCCACTATCTACCACCCAAAAACTTTACAGAGCAGTGCTTTATGTCCCAACATAGATGTGGATGCTTTGAATTGCCAGAAATCAGCTTAATGGAAAAGGAAATTTGAGTTGTTTGTTGTTTTGGTTTTTTTGCAGTAAGTAAAAAAAGCTACTCAGAGATTTAACTGGGAACAATGACGATGAATTTCCTTCTAAGTTCTCAAGTCCAAGATATTACTAAGATGTTGCTATCCACCTAAACATGAGTGGGTACTAAAATCTGGATCTGCACAGCAGGAGGTGCTAATGGTGGTATCCCCAAGGCACTACACTAAATCAGCCTTGTGAGCTACAGCTCACATGAGAAGAATCAATCCAAGCCAAGCTTTATTTTTATTTTTTTTTTTTAAGAAAAATGTGCTTAAAGGCTACTTTGCCCCATCTATTGACAAACACAGAAAACCTGGCATTGGTCCTTCCACCAGTTTTGTTTAATTTCCTCTCTTAGTGGCTGAGCCATAAGGTGAAATTGTGCTTTGCTGGTAAAAACTATCACACTCTCCTTCACACAAATCCCTACGAAAGGGTGGGAAGGGAGGAGGGGGAGTGGAGGGTTCTGCACTTCTCTTGGCCTTTGGCCACTTCATGTGCATTACTGCATGATATACAATGTCTAAAACATTGCTGTGCTGGTCTAGAAATGGTCTAGTTGCTGAAATGGTTGACATCACAACTGAGCAGCATCTTGGTGCTTAAAAACAGTGCAGTGATTGCTAAAAGGAATTAAAAATATCTGTGCCAGGTACCGGCGGTGTCTTATTCTACAGATCCAAGTCCAAGGAAGATGCAAATGCAGCATTTACATGCATATGTGAAGACCATAATTCCCTCTAATGAAAGCTGCTACTGGAGTGTGTAATGGCCATAAGGGTAAAGTAACTAACCAAGTAAAATGCAATGCAAAACAAGCACATGAAAAATAAGTTAAATCTGGATCTAAGTGTGGGATATGGTGTGTAGAGCCACACACACAGCAGAACTGTGTCTTTAACTTCCCTGACTTGGGCCACTGGATGCAATGAGTCCACCACAGGCTGTCTGATGTCCAGTCCACAACATCAGGAAGGTGGGAATCTTATTGATAAATCCAATATCAAAATGATTATCAGACCTTTTTGAATTATAATTGCAGACTCCTCACACTGCTCATGGAAGTCTTTGCCTTTATGATTGGCTTTTGGCTTTTCACTGGAAACTTTTATTTCCTGTTCCTTGCCTTAATTTGATTACACCTGAGTTTTTCAATATGTTTCATACCTGATGGGATTTTTTTTTTTTTTTTTGAACAGGATAAATCTACCCTAAATACAGCAAACATAACAAAGCAACACAGTGTATATTAGAAAGATTCATTGCAGCTACTCAAATACATTTCCTGGGATTAAAGTTAAATTTGCTTAACAGAGTGAATAAAGACCGAAAGTGGGGGTTGTTTTGGACAGTTCAGTGAAGACATCTCTCTGCAGAGCAGCAGGAAAAAACATATATGTGAAAAGTGAGGATACATAGAAAACAGCTCATGAATACCAAAACCAGCACCGAGAGACAGCTTCACCTGCCACCTCTGCTGCTCTGAATTCTTTTTTCAATAAAGATATAAGCAGGAAAAAAATGATAAATTAGCAGAAGGCATAAGTAGAAGAGAAATGATAAAAATAACTGATACCTTTATTACAGAAAAGATATTAGATTACTTAGATCAGTGGGAGGAAAGGCAGCACGTGAGAGTAGGAGGGAAGGATGTAAAGTAGTGAATGAGAAATATAAATGTAGGAATGACAGATCAATCCTTGTATTTTGTGCAGAACTGGTTGAACAAGTTCTGGTTGAATCAATACTGAAATAAATGTCAAGGAGTATGGTACACCCTGTATTCAGACTGGTGTTCAGCTGTCTGAACTGAGCTCAGTTTGGTGTAGTTATTTACGTGTCCTTAGCTCAGCTTTAGGAGAAAATCACTGTGAGAAACTCCATGAACCAAAGCCATAAAACATAACAAAACCTAAATATATAAAGAAGAATAGAATAGAATATTCTAGAATACAGAATAGAATAGAATAGAATATAGAATAGAATAGAATATAGAATAGAATAGAATAGAATAGAATAGATCACATGGATCAACGAACTCCGATTCCTGGCCCTACACAGGACACTCCAACAATCCCATGTACCTGAGAGCATTGTCCAAACACTTCTTGAATTCTGTCAGGCTTGGTGCTGTGACCACTGCCCTGGGGAGCCTGCTTCAGTACCCAATCACCCTCTGGGTGAAGAACCTTTTCCTAATATCCAACCTAAACCTCCCCTGACACAGCCTCATGCCATTCCCTTGGGAGTTGAAATGAGTACTGACACAAAAAGTTGCAACTCCAGCCTTCTCCATAAAGCAAAGAAGGTAAATTATCAATAAGAAGGACCAGTTTATCCTTAGAAGTAATGGAGACCAGAATTTTTCCTGCTGAATGATGACTCCTTGGCATATGAATACTTAAAGCAGAAATCAGTCCCAGCTATCATCTGTGTGCACTAACCAATACGTAATTGTATTTATTATGCTTGCAAAGTCACTTTGAACATGGTGAAGGACTGCAACACAGAAGGACGGGGAGGGTGCTAGGCAGAAAATATTGTTCAGTATAACGTGTAAAAGAGGACAGATGATGCCAGGAGCTGAGCAAGGTTCAAACGAGCACATCTCAGGATGTTCTCTGCTGCACAGGCACGTGAGAGACGCTTTGAAAACAGGCCACATGGCATAGTGGGAAAAATTCATTTCTGCTCAGAGACAATTAAACCATAAGGTGGTAACTTATCAGTAGAAAAAAAAGTACCATTTATTCATTTTTTGCTGGAAGGTCCACTGTGGCTATCTGGAGCAGCATTGTCTGTTGACACTAACTGTTGACACCATATTTCTAATGCATTTTCTCCTCTACCTCCTATATTTTTCTTTCTAGTATGAAGAAATATGTAATTATACATCAATGCACAGCAGCTTCTGCTTCCTTTGTGAGAGCTACAAGCAGGCAGTCATATCTCAAAGACCAGTTATAAAATCATTACCAATTACTGTCAAATAAAAGCCAGCTATGATGTCAGCTTCTCTAGAAAGCTTTGACGCAAAGGGGTCTCCCTTCTGGAGATAATGTGGGACGTATTCTTCCTGGGAGGAAGTGTTGTGATCTGATGCCATCCCACTCATGTCCACTTAAGTGTCTGAAAAACAAAAGAACAGAGTTTGCAATAGATCACATCTGCTGCTGGAAAACACAAAGATATTTTTGTTCATACACAAGATGCATCTTCCCATCCTCATTTCTGCTCTGCCACTTGCCAGGGCATGGCAGGATCCAATTCAAAATTGTGAAAAGCATCCTGCCATGATCTATTTCATGACTTTATCCAAGAACATCGTTATTCAAATGGCACCACAGTATAAAAAAGACATTAAGGTATTAAAGAATGTCCAAAGGAGGGCCACAAGGATGGTGAAGGGTCTGGAGGGTAAGCCATATGAGCAGCAGCTGAGGTCACTTGGTCTGTTCAGCCTGGAGAAGAGGAGACTGAGGGGAAACCTCATTGCAGTTACAACTTCCTTGTGAGGGGAGGAGGAGGGGCAGGCACTGATCTCTGCTCTGTGGGGACTACTGACAGGACCCAAGGAAATGGCCCAAAGTTGTGTCAGGGGAGGGTTAGGTTGGATATTAGGAAAAAGTTCATCACCCAGGGGAAGTTTGGGCACTGGAACAGGTTCCCTAGGGAAGTCGTCACAGCACCAAGCCTGATGGAGTTCAAGTAGTGTTTGGACAACACTCTCAGGCACATGATGTGACTCTTGGTCCTGTGCAGGGCCAGGTGTTGGACTCGATGATCCTGATGGGTCCCCTCCAACTCGGCGTATTCTGTGATCCTGTGGGTCTGTGGCAGTCCCCACAGTAACCCATCTGAGCAGGTACCATTGTATCATGGCTTTCAAGTCAGGTCTTTGGAAGTGCCTTCCCTGAATATCTTAAGGATCTCCCTGTTTCCAGCTTGGTCTAAGAGTGCCCCAAGACTGAGAATCCAGAAAAAATAAGCAAGGCAATCTTTTGTGTCTGATTATCTTCATTGCTCAATGTGTTTAATGTTGGACTCGATGATCTCGGAGGTCTTTTCCAACCCAATCGATTCTATGATTCTATGATTCTATACTGTACTACTTGTCTTTATCTATACACACAGTTCTCTTAATGCCAAGAGACTGGTAATTACCTATAAGACAGGCCCAGCAATTTCTTCATATCCTGAGGGACACTGTGTCTACAGATGGCAACTCTAAAAATTTTAAAGTGAAAACTTATATCTATAAATTCTCCTTAGAATTATTTAGGTGTTGGGTTCCAATGCAAATAGCTTTTCCTGGCTATGGCTATAAACAGCAATTGGCTGCTACAGTCATGAAGAAGCAGCAGAATTATTAAATAATGGACTCATGTAGGAAGGCTTGTTGAGTTTTCTTTCCATTTCCTTTCATGTGAAAATTGGCCATTGAGGTCAAATATACTAATGGAAATAAAGTGAACGCAGACATGGGAGAACTAGAATGTGGCAGACACCTCTGAGGAATATCCCTCCAGGACAAGTGAAAAAGTAAAGTGAGGAACCCTTGCATAAGGCAAAAACCTTTCTACCATGCTTGAAAACACACAGTCAGGAGCTTTTTAGGGCATTCAGACCCCTCAGTTCTTCTTGCCAGTGCTTGGTGAGAAGGAAAAAAGTATTGCCTTATTTTACCCATTTGCTATCTCTCCTGCATTTTGAAGGCAGACAGTCTTCTCAATAACAGACCTATGTGGCCTGGTACACCTAAAGCACTCACAACCCTGTTGTCCTCCAGCTCTGAAAAAAAGATGGTCTAAGGAGACCATCTAGTACAAAAGGATGGACTAAATCATGAATCTGGGAAACAAAATAGTCAGAACAATTATCCTCTCCATCCTATCATAGCCACAGGTCTTGATCCAGATTTCACCCGGTCTTTAAAAGAATCCTGATGCTTTTCTATCCCCCAGCTTGCATGACGCCACAACTCTTCTGTGGCTGCAGCATTTGGGTATCTGAAGTGATGCAAGTGGAAAAGCACATCTGGGACCTGTCAGGACAATTTGGGTTTGATACAAATACCAAAGTGTTTAAGGGCGTTTTCTTCTTTTGAGCCACACTAGAATCTCCCACTCCAGTCAGTATCAGGTGGCTGACAAGGACAGTCGTGTCCAACTTACAAGCACACAAAAAAGTAGCTTTAAAAAGGAAATTTCAACTCCTGTATATGTTAAGCTCAACCAGAAGTCCTGCCACTGGGTTTTTTAATTGGCATTAAAGAAAAGGTGCGGGTTTCCCAAACAAATCACAGCCCTGGGACAGGAGGGAGCCCTCTCTGATCCAACTACTCACGGAAGATTTTGCTGCTCTGGTCAATCTAAGTTTTTTACCTGCTTGTAAATGTTAATGTTGTAACAGAGTACTCCTATCTGGTTGCTGAAAAAGAAGCACCTTATTGTGGCTTTAAGCAGAGAGAGCACATTATTTCTTGAAAATTTTCAACAAAAATAAAGGGAAATTAATGTCAAATTTCCAAGAAGATACAAAAACTCTCCTCATTATTGTAATAATGACTGATTATTAATAATAAATTTCAGATATAAGGAGATAAAACCCAACTCTACTTGATTTACACAAAAAATTAACGATGACATGTAATGCAGGGGATTAATACTAGATTATGGCTTTAAAAAATGTTCATCATCCTGATTAGACAGGAATTGACTGTGTCCCCCAAAATGAAGCTCTATGCAAGAATCAGATCTCACTTTTAGAGCACATAAAACAGAAAAAGATGTAATTAACAAGGCAGAATAATTAGTTCTCTCATAATTCCAGGTCAAGAAAAGCTGTAATCCTAATCAGCATCTAGTATCTAAATGTTGGGCAAAAACGGAGAGAGATAACTTTTATAATAATAGGCAAATCCTAGCAATTGTAGGGGATGTCCATTTTCCCAGACAAATTATTTCAGGAACCAACATCGGAACTGCTAACTCTGTTGTTTTTATTAATATATGTGCTTTTTAAGGTACCACAGTATTAAATGCCTGATAAAAGTCATAAATGTTCTGATCCACAGCTCCTAAAAGTTAATAGTCAGTGACAGGGACTACAAAATGTTCTTTTAATAGGAATACCAGTGATCCCTGCTTGTACCAACCCTCATTGTTTGCAAGCTCCTGTGAACTCCTAAAACATATTGGGAAGCTACAAATAGGAAGTGGACTAACCCAGATTCCAATTACGCCTTCTTCCACGGGGCTTAGATAAACATGGGCACATACCGGCAAAATCTGAAGTCCTTCAACTAAATTAGTAAGAAAACAATCACTATACTTATGTTAGGCAGCTAAAAATAGGTATATTTAGTTTATGTAGCACAGCCAAAGTGGTATGAAGTCGGGAAAGCATTTTCGTAACTAATGAAGGAAATATTAATACCAACCATTAAAAAAAATTAAAAAAAAATCTGAAAAACCTAAAGGTATTTAGTATTAGAAAAAGCCTTCTATGTTTCATAGGAATCACAGAAACTGGACTATTATCAGATGCTGCAGAAATCTGTGAAAGTTACAGTGGCAGCAATGCTTTCATGTGTTTGAAAAGAGAGCACAAGAAATCATGGGCCACGTACAAGTGTTGTAATTATTTGTAGGAGCACACTAATTTACCAAGTGATAAATGGCAGAGTGGAACAAAAGATATCCATGATCCCAGCATCACCTCACAGAAAGTTGGTAGAGCTCATTTTGAAAGACTTAATACAGTTGAAGTGATAACATTATCAACTGTTTTAATTAAGAAAATAATTTTCTGCTCTCTCATGATACATTAAAAACAATAAGGTTATGAATAATTTTATCTGAGTCAGTAAAAGACAAGAGCTAAAAGGATAAATTAGTACCAGCAAGTACTGTTATCTTTTTAAGAGAAAAAAAGGTAATTATCTCTTCCTTCAATTTGTCCAATGACACCTATTTCTTAGAGTCCCCACAGCAAAGTTAGTCATCTGTCAGTGTCTGCTGGATCCCAACTCCTGCTGTCAAGCATCATTTTTATCCTAAACTTCCCCTGTGTATTTTGAGGAGCTCATTTCATAGATGGGCTGTGGAAACATGAAAAGGTCCCAATGGGCAGTGAGAGGTAAAAGTTATCTCTAATTAAAGCCCTGGTTAGGTGCTTCTGTTTCCTTTCGGTTTTAAAGCTATGCAGGAAGACTTACTATTGAACTTTGAAAAACATGCAATAATTTTAAAAAATGTGATGATAAATTCACAGGTGGTCATGTGAGTTTTAGGTGTTCCCTTCACCTTAAGGGTGGGTTGTCACAGTGCCTGCAGCTACTTTTATGTTAGTAAGCCGTGCAGACCCCCAGCAGTGGATCTGCAAAGCAAAACAGGTACTGTTGAGGACCTTTATTTTTCCAAGGCTGTGCACTTTTCAAACACCAGTGCCTAAAAAAAAAAAAAAGGGGAAAAGAAAAAAAAAAAAAGGAAAAAAAAGGGAAAAAAGTGAATGAAAAAACAAGACTACTTTTAATTGAGTCCTTGATTCTGATTAATAAGCATAGATATTAATAACCCAAGCTCTCAAAAGACATTTTGCAATATAAGTGCTTCATCTGCTGTGGCAGGTACACTTGGACAAGCACTGGGAAATTATCCAGTTATCAGGGACTGGTTTGTTCTTGCTGCCTCACAAGACCAAGTGATTCCACATAGCAGTAGGTCTCCAATGTCCAAAGCGTGGGAGCAGAGAGCACTGCACCACAGCCTACCATCTAGCTCATCTACAGACCATCTTTCCAGCATATTCCATGATGAAAGGCCCCCTGTGCCAGTGAAAACAGATTTAAAACCACAACAAAAGAAACCAACCTGCTGCTTCTTAGAAATGGACTCGTGCTTCTATCTGTGCTGCAGACACTCATCTTTAATTAATATGAACAATTCTGCTTTTAAATAATATATTCTTTAAAATGGAACTGTTCAACTCTAGCCAACCTCAGGAGATCAAAAATCATCACCCAGACACTATAAAATGTCAATATCAAGCCACAGAACTCCTGAAATTAAAGGAAAAAATTATTTGAGGATTTTTGTTGGGCCTCATGAATGCAGCTCTGCCCACCCTACATCAGTTTTGCTCTCTGCTCTCTTCTCATCTCTCATTGGGGTGTTTCAACATGTCCTTCGTGGCTCAACCAGGCTCTTCTTACCCTGAGGAAGGGCAGGGAACTACATCCCCACCTCTTTCAGGAAAGAAGCTGACCACAGAATAGTGGTAACCTTGCTGATCCCTTCCTCTTACAGAGAGGGCACTGAAGGAGAGGGGAGAAAAAATCTTGATTGTTCTTGCAGAGCAGCTGATGCTTTTCCTCAGATTTAGGCAAATCCTGGGAATTTTCACCCCAGATTGCCAAAAGCATGACATTTTGCAGGAGTTGAGTGGCAGCAACCAAATGGACTTGACCATTCCCTGTCATTTATCATACAATCATGAAATGGTTTCAGCTGGAAGGGACCTTAAAGATCATCTCATTCCAACCCTCCTGCCACGGGCAGGGACACCTTCCACTACACCAGTTTGCTCAGAGCCCCATCCAACCTGTTCTTGAACACTTCCAGGAACAGGGAATCCACAGCTTCTCTGGGCAACCTGTGCCAGTGTCTCACAACCCTCACAGTAAAGAATTTCTTCCTAATATCTAATCTAAACCTGCCCCTGTCAGTTTATTTCCCTTATTTATCAGGCACTGACATTTGGTTTCAGGGTTTTGTAGACCCCTTGGTGGCTGGCTCACTGCAGACGCAGCATGAGACTTTCCATGCCCCCCAAAAAGTTTAGCCTGTGAGCCTTTAGGTCCCATCTGCATATACGACATCACCTGGAGAAGAAAAAATCTTCACAGTAACTGCTACCTCAGCAGCTGCAAGCCTGTCCAGTCTGTGTTTTTGTCCATTTATATTTCATCACACATCATGACTTGGCCACTGTCCATCTTTTTCATACTAGCCCATCTGTTTTACCATTTTCTGATGGAAATTCTCACAGTTCCCTACTCTCCTGAGGGAACAGAAAGGTCTAGAGGACCAAGCAGAGAGCAACCCCCTGGGTCCTGCTGAGTCTCATCCCTTCTTCGACTTGATGGGCAATTTTTCAGCAAATTGCTAACCCTCTTCCCCCTGAAGAGAAACAGAGTGAATTTGCATCTACAGAGGAGGTGGGACAATGGACTAATGTGTTCTGGTGTAATGGCTCCCAAGTCAGTGATCCGAGGAAGAAAAATGTGTTCAGCTGTTTTGGAAAATTATTATAAACCACAAGGTGTCCTAGGAGTTGTGGAGGCATTCAATGCTTTTGTGAAGCACAAATTAACTTCTTAGCTCCAGCAACAACAGATTATGATTTTGCAGGTGACGGAAAACTCAGAGACCTGAAGTTGTGTGTGTGGGCTTTTTTTCCACAGTATAGCATCTTCAGAGGAAAACTGATTTCTTTACAAAAGGCAGATCAAAACTGAAATTTCAGATTCATCTCAGCAGCCTGTTATATTTTCAATTTTTGATGTGAAAAACCACAAGCATTATTGTTTTCAAAATTTATACAGTTAGTCTTCAATATCCAGAGGGCATGTAACAACATTCACAAGCCTGAAGTCATCTGGATTATACAACATATTTGTGGATTTGTTTTCCTATAGCTCAATAAAATAATGAATAAATAATGATCTCTGTGGTGTAGTGCCTCCTAATATCCCCGCCAGTGGTCAGATATGTATTTTTGTCCAGGAGCAGCATCTGAAGCTGCTAGGGCATGCAAAAGGTGGAAAAATTCCTACTTCTGAAAACAGCTGTATATTTGAGCGAGATGGGTAGAGAAGCAGCCTTCACAATAGCCATCTCTGATTAGGCAGATAAATCTCTTACATCCTCACTCTGGCTGTTAAAAGACCCCCCTGCTGTTAATAGACCACTCCCCTCTGTGGTTTCCCAGAGCCCAGAACCACGATGCTCAATGATAATTTTGAGTGGTGACTGGAGTGTCACACCCTGTAGAAGACAGACAACTGGGAAATGAGATTGTGGTATGTGATCATTACAACCTTTATGACTGAAAAACAGGCTGGAGAGTACATCAAGCAAACACGTATTCCCTGTCTGATTTCATAGAAGAATAAATTCTGGTTTTGCTGCTACTGATGAGTGTCCAGCCTATTCCTAACCATGGAAATTTCACAGCTTTCCAAGGTAATTTTTCCTGAGGTTAAGTAAAATTCTCAGAGAATGAAACTTGAGACTATTCACCTGTTAAGCAACTTACATCATTAGACCAGAAAAACCAATTTTCCTCCCAGATCCTTAATATCTGATAGAGGTAGGTTCTTTTGGGGGATGAATAATATTAAGGATTAATTTCAATATTTTAGGGGTGTGATTAGTGCAGATTCAATAATCTGTTGAATTCAGCCTTGATAAAAGCCTTGTTAATGCAAGACAGATTATGAACAGGGCTGCACACATGGGAGGGAAATTCAAGTGCCTTGAACAGGGAACACACATGGACAGGGGTAGTAGTATATTGACTGGTGTCGCTGCTTTGGCAAGAATTGGGCATCAACTGTGCTTTATAATGACTAAAAATAATATTGAAATTCGCCTTGATATTACATCACAAAGTATACATGAGCTTCAAGAACTCCAGGTGCAGGAAGGTGAGAGGATCACAATAAGATAAATTCAGAAGAACTTGAATTCAAATACAAACATTACTTTATCTGGTGAATAGAAGGTGTTCAAGAAGCACTGAGAAAAACTCAGTTAAGGAAATTAGGATGAAGAACCATGTAAATGTAAAAGTTTGATAAACAACAACAAGATTTCCTTCTGCTTGGGTTTTGGTCCATAAAACCAACCTAACTGCAAAGCACTGTACACACCAACACCACAACAACAGCCAGTGCCCACAGCAGAGGACACTGCCAGTGACCTTGCCAGGCTGGCAGCACCTGAAATGCATCCACAGCTTGCCCAAGAAGCAAAGCACATTATACCAGGGACCCTGCTTAGATTAAAAATTCATCTCCAGAACTGAGCACTCTTTGCAAAGTTCCTCAAAGTCAAGAGCCAGCCTATTAGGAGAAAAAGATCCGTATTCCCACTGTATCCTCACTGTATCAGGGAGCCCTCTGACACATCAGAATTTCCTTACATCCATGTTTGAGCTCACCTTGTTTACAAATTTCAGGACACCCACCCTTGCTCTTGTCTGGGGAAGGCAGCACCACATTTTTTTGCAACAGTTTTCCTAGGAGTCCTAGTAGTGAGCAGATCAGCTGTGTGAACCTGCTGCAGCAGGGTAATTGGCCCAATATCTGGCTCTACCCCTTTCCTAATATTTCAGAGGGAACTTGGCTGTCTCTATAGACCTAAGTCAAAACAAACTTAAAGAAAAGAGACAGACATTTCCCAGGATCTGGAGAGGCTGCAAAGCTTTTATTGACTATTTCTATGGCATCAACAGCACAGCAGCAAATAAAGCATTTCACACTCCTGCTTTCCTGAGGTTGACTTGTGAAAAAACCATGTGCCACTCAAATATGGGAGCTACATAATCAGCAGAGACAGTCTCGAAGAAAATGAAAAGCAGACACAACCAAGCATCATTTAGAGAGGATGAAAAATAGTCTCAGTAACCCAGCAAGCAACATTTTAACCAAGAAAACAGTACCTCTATTGTAGCACCACAGGAGGACAAGCAACAAGGAAAAGCCATGAAAATAAGACCACTGGAGAAGAACAGAAAAGCAATGACAGTTCATGAGATACAGAACCTGCAATGTCAGTTTAGGTTCCGAGAACACTTTTTGGTAGAGGTTTCCTATTGCACAGAAAATCCTATCCCTCTGTTTCAACACCACTGTCCATTTGTCCATTACAGAAGTGTCCTGGAGACACACAAAAGCCTGACCCTGTCCCAGAGAGAAATGAGTGGCTTCCTTGCAGACCAGCATATGAAATCTCGTCTGTTCCTTTCTCATGTAAAACATAAGGCCTGGAGTAACTACATGCACAACTATTTTCCAGCTCATAAACTTAATTAGAACAGCTTAGTGATCTACGTCCAGTCATATAACGAGTCAGAGGCTGGGAATGTAACTTGGAAACGCTGATTCCCTTTCCCTTGCTCTCTCTGCTGGATCTTCGCCTACTGCAGGCTGAGACTGATGTTAGAATTGTCCATTTGCTGCCTGTTTCCGACTGAGGTGGTTGAGCACTGCAAACTGGGGTGCAGCCAGGCACCCAGAGAGGGTGCTGCATCCTGCTCAGTAAAGAAACAGTCTCCAACTGCAAGCAAATACAAGGATGTGCTGATCCCTGACTCTTAGGCGAGCACTTCAGGGCTATTTTACAATTAAATGCAGCTTAGAGTTCTGCTAAGTTCAAAGAACTGGATTTTCTTTGGTGCAAAGTGCCATCACAGCACTGTGCTGACTTGTTGTCTGGAGTTGTACAACTCCAGGCAATTCCCTTCTCTCTATGAATAAGGGAGTTGAACACAGTTTCTGCAAATACTTTCTCTCTTGTTGTAAGGGAGTGCTTTGGGATATTCATTTCTTACTTTGAAATTAACCAATAATCAGTATAAAATAAATACCAGTCATATAATCAGTATCAAATAATCAGTGTTTTAGGCTAATATTGTCCAAAGGCACAAATGATCAGTTCTCCTTCAAATTCATTTTTTAGTAAAGGCAATGCTGTATTTGTGCAGAATTCCAAAAAGTCTAAAGAAAGCACCAGTCTGAAAAGGATAATATTTATCAAAATGCCATTACACTGGCAAGTCCTGTTACACCATGAAATTATTCCTGGTTATATCACGTATGCCTGGAGACTCTAATACCATCAGAAGGGGCAGAGGAAAGAAAGGAATAAATGACACCATGTAATATCAAAACTCTCAGAAAATATTTCTGAATTTCTCAGGTACATTTCTAAAGGCTGCACTCTAAAATCTTTAATCCTATGGTAAAACATTTTATTCTACAGGAAGGAGAAGAAAAGTAGAATGGCAATCAAAAGGATTCTGTGAAACTAAGTATCAGTGAAGCTAATATGAAAATGGACCTAAATGAGGAATACAGTGAAAATACATAATATAAGCACCTAGATGTGTATCTATGCATGCCATTTTGCACCGTATATTCTTTTGCATGTACACACCTACACTTTCAGCATCTTACAAGAACAGGAAGAGAAACAGGACGTACCTTATTAATGAACTCTGTATAGAGCATCCCCCCTAGAGCTCCACAGCTGCTTTTATTTCAATGTCTGGACCAGAGTGATCTGTAAAAGCATAAATCCACAGTGCTCTTGGTGTTTCAAGTTTTAGAATTCAAGAGAAAGAGGGGAAAATCATTCTGTTCCTCAGTACAAGGAGATCTCTCTCGTTTTCCTCCTTCCCAACTCGGACTCCCAGACTCTGGATGCTGTGCTGTTCCTCCCTCTGTCACTCTCCCCAGTGGTGCTGCTGTCGATCATCCATCTCACCCCCTGAAATTCACTCTCCAGAGTACCTGCCCCTCTGTCTGTGTGAATCAGCTTTCCAAAGAGCACTGACACCTCAGAGAGGGACCTGGGAGTGTACCACTGGCAGAGGAAGGGGCATAAGCCAAACCCAGCCAAAGTCTGTCAAAGCACACGTCACATGTTGCTGGATCCCTCCTGCGAGCACAGTTGTAATCCTGTTTATCACCCGCACCACAGAACAGAGAATGCTTTTAAAACTCGAAGGTGCTTTTTCTCCTCAAGTTATTCTTACTTTGTGGTAAGAGAGGAAAAAGAACTGCAGTCCTAAAAGGTGCTTTCACAGAGATAATAAAAGCATCTTTTAATGTTGTATTTCATTTTTCTTCTCTAGCTCCACCAGTCACTTATAAAACTGGGCTGGGTAGTAGAAATGCATGTGTGTAAATCATCATCACTGCCCTGAAAATTTTTAGATAAACTGAAGACCTGACTTGCAATCCCCACTGCAGTGAAATAAAATCTAAAGTCTGAAGAAGTTTACAAAGATGAAATACAGGAATCAATCCCTGATTTTTCTCTCCAAGGCAGATTTCTGAGTCTGTATGGCTGAGCCCCACAGAGTCAGTTCTTTTTCATCAACTGCCTGGTCAAGAAGCACTTTCTTGGGTAACATAGCAAACTGAATCCAGTCATGGATATGGAAAGAATATTGCAGGGAACATTTTTAGATGCTTTGTAACCTGACACTTACCCTGACACCTTTCTGCCAGGGGCTAGGAATTAAGAGTCTGAAGAAGTCACTGAAAGATTTTAATAAACAGCAGCTTCACTTGGCATTTTAATATCAAAGACAAATAGAGACTGTGACAGTTGTTTTGCTTTATTAAAAAAAAAAATAATAATCATGAATTTCATGGGAGTCTTTCTATGCTTGCCAGAGGTGGAAGGATTGTATTCTACAAGTAACAAAGAAGAAAGAGTTCTCTCCTACAATAGTAAAAGAAGATAAAGGAAGAAAATTATTTCCAGAAATATGGAGATTTTTTGAGCCAGAACAGAGCCTAACAGTAAGGCTGGACACAGCTCTCTGATGGTTACATAAAAACAAAAAGCAGCTTTTTTTCTCCTTTCCTAATGAAGGAACTGGGAAAAGCCCAGTTTTCAGTTACAGACTGGCCCCAGTCAGTTCAGTGCAGCCTTGCTTGGCACACACACAGATCCTTCAGCTCACCAGCACTGCATGTCAAGGGAGGAATCCTGAAACTACAGAAAGTAACTTTCTAACTGACCCAAAATCCAGGCTACACCATCAAAAACCCTGTGTACCAAGTGACTCCAGGCCAGTTCACTGCAGAATTAACAGGGACACAGTGCTTTACGCTCAGCTGGTTTGAAGCTGCTTTGCAGAAAATGCTCATCGTTAATGCCATGTTTTATTTAGGGGGTGAAGAACCAGAGAAAGGTGAAAAGTACATGATTTTCAAAAAGGAAAACTCACTCTAGGTAAGAATTGCAGTCTTCCAAACTGATGGTGTGTGCCAAAACAGTTGTAGACATCAGGAAAGCTCCAACCCCTCCAAAATCAATAATGTTCTGATACCCTGCAGGACTCAAGAGGAGACCAAGGTAACTGGCTGCTTTGTAGGTGGTAAGTTCTGAGGAGAGATGACATCTGGTGTCCCTCCCCTCCTGATCTCCACTTTTTGATATCAACGTGGAGCAGAGCAATAAACACCATCATTCAGTGAGGGTTAAAGAGAACAGTGTAACTCAGGATGGTCAGAACTTGGTAAGGGCAAAGAATGATTGAAAAGGAGGAAAAAGGAAAGATGGTTTCTGGGTTATAGTATATAATCTCATTATATATATCAGTCTTATATGTAAAAATATATATATTTTTGCTATAGTTTTGTCTGCTTGGTTTTTTTCTTCCCTCTCTGGGAAGCAGGCCTTTGTTGTCAAGTTTCAGAGACTTGGTGGGAAACCAGCTCAAAACTTGTACAAGTGTAATTTAGAGTATCACCCAGAACCCTTGACACTAGGAAACTGAAGGATCATGATTCTTCTCCAAGCAGTAATTTCTTTAAAGAGAACTCAACGGTTGCTATGGACTCAAAAACCAGTAGATATGAAGTATAAATCAAAGTCCTTCTAGGGCATATCACTTATCTCGAGGACAGAGTTTGCAGAAATCATGACTAACAACTCATGAAAGGAAGCAATGGAAGAAAACTGAGTTTATTTCTCAGTTGATTGCAGATAGTGTTTGGGATATGACATTGTCATTGTTAGTAACAGGTTGCTGATGCCAATTCTCATCTTAGCTCCCATCTTAACTAGTCTTGACTTGCTTTGCTAACTGGTCTTGAACTTGTTTTCCTTGCCTGAGCAGCAAAGTAGTCAGGGCACTAAACTCTTAACAACAAAATAAGAAAAATGGTCAGAGAGGGTTTTTTTTTAACCAAAGTCCTTGTTCAGTAGCTTTAATCCTTGGACTTGTTCATATTTGGTAAGATTCAGTCATATTACACATGGCAAAATTCCAGCAAGGAACCACGTGTGAGTGAAAATCCTAGCATAGTATAGGATCACAGATAGCTGGGAGAGAAGCTCACTAACAAAAATAGCATAAAATATCCCCAAGCAAACCACAAAGCTGAGGAGTATTAGAAAATACAAATCACTGCCATCAGCAGCAACACTGGCAACCTGGGGCACTGACATCTTGTCATGGAAGCCCTTGGCCAGACCACAGGAAAGCACAGGCAACAAGGGAGGGAAAGAAGCTTGGAGGAGAGGGACAGCAAGACTAACAACCAATTCTTATGTTTGTTTATAAGATCCATAACAGGATTTTGACTGTACCAGGGCAGGCTGAAGATGTAGTTCAAATACTGTGAAGTGTTTGATGAACTAGTTCAGGCTTGGTGAAGATGTGAGACTTAAGGATTCAAGTTGTTGAAAAGTTTTTTCAGGAATCTTGGAGACAAAAAACCCACAAAGTTTGGAAAATGTTCCAGTGGCTGAAAGAACTAAGAAGTTGCTGGTCTCCTGAAGTTTGGATGAATCTAGGTGGAATGTACCATGAGAAATAGAGAAATAAAAGCCAATATTGAACATGCTTGCACGAACAGAAAATTGAATATTTTATTGAATTTTTTTTTAGGAAAATAATGTACAGAATAAAAAAGGTACAGGGAAAAATATCCTTAGCCTTCCAGCTCATTCATTCAATTTTTTTCTATTTTTAAACAAGCTTTCTAACAGATTATTGATTTAATATAAAAGCAAATGAAAAATAAATCAGAATGGCAGTATTTCTATTACTGATACACCACAACACTCTAGCACATATTTTCAACAACTGACACAAAGGACAGCGAAGCTCCATGTTAACTGCACACCACTACTCAGTAATCTTGGTGCCACAGTAAGAACATCAGTCCAGAGCAAACATAGTCATGTGTCAGCTGCAGGGTGTCTTAAATGTTCAGCATATTTATTCACATGGTTATTAAAAAATATAAATTGTGGCTTTATTTTTTTTAATGCCACACTGATCAACTGAGATAAAAATTAACTCTTTGCTCTGCTTGAGGGATTAAATCTTGACTATGCACAGTGGGATGAAAGAAAGGAATCTGAGTCCAAAAGCTTCATCCATCAGGATGTGTCTATTGAAATTAGTCTTATGGCACTTGTATACTCTCATTAAAAAGTAGATGTGAGGACTCATTAGAAGGCAAGGCTGTGTGAACCTCCAAGTCATACATCACGACGTGTGACACGGCGAATTAACACAATGCCAGTGCAAAGCTTGAGGCACAGAAGAGCTCAGTGGTGGTGGATGCCATCCTCTTTTGGGGACTCATAATCTAGCTGCCAAAACATGTTAACTGAGTCACTGGCTGCACTGAATCTACTTGCACCGTTTTGGATGACATTTTAAATATTACTGCTGGGGCAGTTTTTCCAAGTGGAGCAACTGTGCACGTGCTCAGGTCTTCCCTGTTGATATGACACTGGATGAGCTCTGCTGCCCTCACCACTGAGAGCTTCTCCATGGTGCTGACCCTCTGAAAGGGATACCTTGCTCAGGAAATGCATACGATAATGAGAAATACAATAAAATCTTAAAACACCTTTTCCTCCACCCTCCAGATTTCCTGGCCCTCCTCCCCTCAGTGGCACCTGGGGACAGGTAATGGTTCTGCAGTCAGTTTGTCACATGGTGTCTCTAACACTGCTTCCTCCTCAGGGGCAGGACTCATCACACTCTTCCCCTAATCCAGTGTGGGGTCCCTGTCTTGAGAGACAGTCCTCCACGAACTGCTTCAGTGTGAGTCCTTCCCACAGGCTGCAGTTCTGCATGACCTGCTCCAGTGTAGATCCCTCCCAGAAGCTGCAGTCCCTCGGGAACAGGTTGCTCCAGAGCGGGTTCCCCGCAGGTCCTGACGCCAAAACTGCTCCTCTATCCGTGGGGCCACAGGTCCTGTCAGGAACCTCTTCAAGTGTGGGCTTCCCGCAGGGTCACATCCTCCTCTGGGCTCCCCCCTGCTCCAGCACAGGTTCCTCCATGGACTGCAGATGGATCTCTGCTCCTCTATGGACCTGCAGGGGCACAGCTGCCTCACCCCGCTCTGCACCACAGGCGTCAGGGGAATCCCTTCTTCAGTGCCTGGAGCTCCTCCTGCCCCTCCTTGTGCACTGACCTGGGTGTCTGCAGGGCTGTTGCTCTCACACATTCTCACTCCTCCCTTCCAGCTGCTGTTCTGCAGCAGGTTTTTTCCTTCCTTCTTAAATACGTAATTACAGAGGCCATTTTACCTCACTGTAGAACGCATAGTTGAGAGCAGTCAAGTGAATTGTCCTCTAAAAATGCCAAGTTTTCTAGAACTAGAGAACTAGGTCTAACTAGAACTAGTCCTAACTTTTCCTTACGTGTCCCTCCAAAACAACCTGTACCAACCTCCACTGCAAAGGTAAGCAATGCCTCCTTTAGCACGCACACATGCAGTAATATATTTCTCTTACTAAGGCATATAAAATTTGTGTGATCAATCAAGCCACTAATTCTGTCCTCTGGGTGTGCAGAACTTGCCAAAGACATCTTCAAACTAGGCCACCTGCTGACAGCTTACTCAGACCATCTGGGTACATCTCACTTTAAAAAAGGCCTGTCTCCAGCAGGGAGGACACCTTGGGATCCTTCACTTCCAGCCACTGGTCCCCAGTCTCTCAAGAAGAGGAACATGGATGGTACAAAGCAAAGAAACAACCAATAAAGTGCAGGTGAGCAGACTTTATTCTATGGCATATGAAGATAATTACATATGCAGGCGAGATTCATCTCACCTGATGGGAGTTAGTGAAACACTAAGCATCAAAATTTAAATACCTATCAGCCTTTTATCTTTAGGCATCAGAAAAATAAACAGAAAAAAAAATAAAACGTTTTCATCATTCAAAAGGGGTAAAAGAAAAATGGAAAAATGCACTTTGATTAAAAATTGAAATTAAAATTTCTGATGTTAGATACCTTCTAAATACTCATTTTTATTTCTTTATCCCTGAAAATGCACATTAATTCTGAAAATTTAATTAAAGTTAAGCAGTTGACTTGTTTCTCGGTTTCTTAAGGAAATGAGGACTATATAATTACACTGCCCAAGTTTTCCACACTAACTTTTGAACTTATTAATTCTCTCAAAACCAGAAACTAATGGAAATCTCTAATTATATCTCTTTTAATGTTTTGAAAAAACAGCAAGAACATAGGAGATGCAGAACCATAGGCAAAGCAAGGGGAACCTCTAAATTTACGGTTTGGAGCAGCTCCCTTCTTTGACAGCAAATCCCTGCCCTGTCCATCTTTATCTGGAGAGAAGTGCTTGGGTTTGTACCTGCCAGTTTTTCAACTACAAATTTGCCTGCTTTTTGTGTAAGTTTTGTTAAACTAATCTAACTTAGGGCAGTGGTTTTAGCAAGTGGTTTTGATAAAATTTCACCCAAAACATGTCTCCTAATAGGAGCTGAGAGAAATAAATCTCTGCTTTCACAGTTACCACAAGCCCTCACTGGAGTCACTGGTTTATTCACCACAGTGAATGACTGTGTCTTGTGCCTGCGTGACCTCCAACAAGGATCAAGGAACTGTAACAGTCAGATCAGCCAGTTTAACACAAGGATGACTCAGCTGAGGCCACCAGCTGAGACATCCAATGGCAACTATATGTGTAAATTATATTTTCAAGTCTTTCATTACTCTGGGTGCTCTTTGGGGACAGAAAACAAGAGAAAACTCTGTCCTTTAATGCAGAGTCTCTTGAAGAGAAGGGAAAGAGCAATTGCAGAACAGAGGAAAAGGAAAATAAGTGAAGAATGGGTAGGAGGTAGGAAAAAAGAAAGATATTCAAACCAGTGAAAGCAAGAGAGAAAAGTCTTGAAGTAAAGTGGGCTGGAAGATGAAAGATATTCAAAAGGGGGAAAAAAAGAAAGAGGAGGAGTTTCTGGAAATACATCCTAGTTCATTTAAACAGTATCTTCTAGGGTGCAATAATCCCCAAGATCCCATTTAAAGCTTCAGGGTAGGGACATCTTTCCTTTTCAAGTCCCTATGCAATTCTCCACCTCAGCCTTGTCTATCATTTGCCTTTTCCCCTCTCTCCCCACTCCCTTCCTGGGTACTGTTACATATTTTAGTCCTTGGACAAGACTCCTCATCTCCCCAGTCCCACAAGTGTCAGGCTGGAGTTTATCTACTATGCTTCATTTACTTAGAAATAAAAACAAGGAGCCATGATGTGATTTTGAGACTGTTGTTCCTGGTCTGGGTTATGTTTGTGGTGCCCTGACAACACGAGTTGTACCAGCTGCATAATAGCAAGTGTGGGAGCAGGGAAGTCTCTGCATGCAGCAGAGCGATAAGAAGGCTCTACCATCAAATTAGCACTTTTATACTACCAAAAAAAATGTCTAAACAGACTTATCTTCAGTGCAACAGGAGCTTTTGTTGAGCTTTTGTCATTGATTTGTTTTGGGTGGAAATAAGAATGAAAAGTATACTTAATAAGAAAATATATAATCACAGCAGAAGACTGTTACTTGAACAACTTAATTAGTGGGTTTTTTTGGAAGATAGTATAAAGGGAACGTTCCATTTTCTCCACTTGAATGTGTTGGTGATAGATGCAGGTTTAACATTAAATCTTTCATGGTATTTTCAAACTTCAAATACAGTCGCATTTTATATTTTAAACAGGTATCCAAAACCTCAACCACTGCTTATTTTCTATCAATACAGCAATATTTACCCATTTTGTATCACTTGAGTCAAGATATAAAGAAAAAATCCTGACAGAACAGGAAAATCTTCCCAGCTGGGAGAAGACACTTAGAAAATACCTTGGGGCTTGGGCCATTATACAGAAAACTGGACTGAACAATTACTAAAGTGAAGGCCACAGGAGATGAGAAAAGGGCAAAGAACAAGCCAATAACATTTGCAAACAGTTGACTGCAAGAGGCAACAAAATTTGAATTTGATGTAAATAATTTTTCACTTTCTTCAATTTTTGGGACCTAAAGGCAGCTGTCCCTGCATCCATAGAAAATGCTATCAAACAATGAGCACAAACCTTCATTTAATGGGACCACAGTGTCTACTTCTGACTTGTTGCACACTGACAAATTTTGTGACTTCCTCGGATATCATTAAATGCAAATCCAAAGCGCTGTGTGTTCATGTGTATGGATCAATATGAGAGGTCTCTCTGTGTATGTGAGGCTGCAGACCGCAGCCTGGAAACACCTTCCTCCAAAATAAACCCACTTTTTCTCTTGCTGTTTTGCACTTTCACAAAAGGTGTGACATGCAATGGCAGCAGTGGCTCACTGAGGGGATCCCACTTCGGTGACACCTCTGCGCCAGGACTTTCTGACTGGTTCTGCAGCTACAGAAATGGTGCCCAAAAGTAAATAAAATGGAGTCAGCCTCAAACTCCTGACAGCACCTGCATGCCACCAAAGGAAGAAAAAGTTGAAGACAACAAGGCCAGCTCTGCTTGATGACTCCAAGAGATGCCATCACTAGAAACACATATGAAACGTGTCCAGCTTGGCAATAGTGTTTCTGCACCTGTGTGCCAACCACTGCAAAACCACGTCACAGAAGGTACCAGCAAAGACTTTTCAGGTCATTTTTCTCTATTCTACATAGACAATTTTGTTTACTACAACATTGGTGGTACAGTGCTAGATCAGCTCAAGAACGTAAGTCAGTTGTTTTCCCCTGCTAATGCAAGGTTATGATTTCCTTAATCCTAAATTCTCCTTCTTGAAGTCATTCATACTGTGTGGATGGATCATTAAAAGTGTTTAAAAAGTGGCTCTTGGGTAAACTATTATCACTGCCTATGAAGCCTTCTGTGATAAACTGCTCACTGGCTGGTAGAAGGCAGAGAAAAAAAGGATGAATGAGTTATCCATGGAAGAAAGTTTGTCTGACCCACATCTGTTCACTGGAATTCAAGTGTCTAGTCATTTGGCTCTGCCTATGGATGCACTGGCACTTCCCAAAGGCCATTTGCCTCACTGTGTGCTTGCCAGTCCTGGCTGAAACAATATATCTTCTTTTGAAATATAGATATAGATAATGTAAACATCTATATAAGATTAAAAGAGAGAGAGAGAGAGGAAGACCATGTTTAGAGATTATTTTTGATGCATTTAATACGTGGCTTACAGACTTATATAAGTATCCAGATGAAGAAGGAACACAGAATTAGGAAGAATGTTCAGAGATATGAAATCTCACCACCAGCACTGCAGGCAAACAGTGTGTGAGCTGATCATTTTCTCTTTTCTGTACTCTCTTTCTCTTTCCTCTTTTCTGGATATTGGTTCCTTTTGGTTTTACCATAGGCCTATTCCCAGTGTTCATTCAGGAATTGTTAGAATTCTTTCTCTAAGGTCCAGCCTGAACACATACCTATTTCTTATTGTATTGAAACTCTTCCTGCTGCTCTGCTAACTTTCCCTGTTACACCATTTATTTCCCCATTGCATTAGAGGAACCATCATAATTTCAACCTTCCTTTAGTCACACAGATAAATGAAGTACCTTCAGTTTCTTCAAGAATAGAGACTCCCTGTTTCTAAGATCACAGTAGCTCTCGTAGTCTGCATTAGTTTATCCACCTTTTTTCAATGAGAGACATTTCATCCTAGATGAGGTTTTATATATATCACAACCTGAGAGATCCATTCTCCCTGTTGTTTTGAATACTTCTGTGATACAACTTAGAAGAACTTTCAGATTTTTGACAGTAATGAAACAAGAGTCTGTGTTGAGTCCACGGTGGGAATCCTTCGTGTCAAGATAAACTGAGCTCAGGAAACCACGTAAGTGCAGTTTCTGTCACTATTTACTAAGTACCTACTTTGTCCTTGCTATATTATCTATCTCACTCCATTTCCACTTATTTCAGACTTCAGGATGATTTTGTTTTCATTGGCCACATTATTGCTGGGAAATTACTCCCTGGCACTGAATCTGTCACCTACACTTAAGCTGAATTTTTGGCACAGACAAATCAGCACCCTACCAACAAATCCCAAACATGGGCCAGGAACTATTCCCCAAAGGTGGTTGGATGTGGCCACACCATTTTGGAAGCCAGAATTGCTTTGTAGAATTGAAATACTGGGCTGGCACCAGGGCCAGAGGGGTGCTGTGATCCTGTTAAAGTTTCTGGTGCAAATGCACCTGATGTGCAGTTTTATTCTCCTGATGATCACTGAGGACAGGTCCAGACTTGGCTTGTTGCTGATGCTTAAATCAGTAAAAAAATTAAAATTAAAATTTTGGATTAAATCCTTTTGGATTAAGGATGACTTTTGTCTCTATAACAGCTAGATGTGAATGTGAGGAACTACAACTGTAGAAATCCATCAGTTTCTGAGAAAATACCGACATATTTAATTTCCAGCCTATGGTGTTTATGAGCACTTTGTCCTTTTAAATAGTAAAGCCTATAAGACATTTGCCCCTTTTTCTTTTTCTTTTCTTTTTTTTTCGTTTTGTTTTGTTTGTTTTGTTTTGTTTTTGTTTTTGTTTTTTGGGGTTTTGTTTGTTTGTTTATACTTTTCTAAGATGGTAATTAGACTAATGCCCTCCAATAATCCTGAGTGGCATTTTTGTGTCATCCCAAAGCAATATTACACAAGATGCTAAAGGTAATAAAACCAAATCAATTCCTGCAAATAAAATCTCCTTCTTTGACTAGTCACTGTGCTAGGTTGGTGGTTGATGACCTTAAACATCTGTTCCAACCTTAATGATTCTGTGACTCTTTGAATGCACTTCTAGTAAAATACTCTTCCACTTTAAAAAAAAAATCTATTAAAAAGCAGTCTAATTGTTCTGAACAAGGACAAATTGGATTTTAAAGACTTTTGATCATTAATGCGATAGGAAACAGATGTGCATCTGTTTCTATAGAAGATATGTCATGCTAACAACAATAAAAAAGTGTTGTCTAATTCTTAAAACAGACATTGTATTAATTGGACCTTTTCTCCACAAACAAAAGAATTAACTTTTAATGACTAATTCTTGTTTATACTATACTAACTATTGCAAAGATAATGCTGTTATTTTCAAATTGTGAGCTATCATTAAATCCAAGAAGTTTTTATATAAATCAAACTGTTGCTAAAGGTGGGGATTTAGTTGCTTCAACATGCACAGAAGCAGAGAATCTATTTTCTGACGTTATAATAAATCTAAGATATTAAGCATATATTTAGCATACAAGAATTCAATGTGCTTTTAAATTATTTTACTATGACACATATATTTTTAACAAGATGATTGATGTTCTAAGTCCAAAGTAGATTAACTGGGAGATGATAAAATGAACAGAGTAAGAGTTACAAGGTGAATAAAATCAAATGAGGCATTGCAACTATTTAAGACATTCATAAGAGATTATATTCACTAAGAGATAGAGACCAAAATGAGAGGTGGAGCACTGAGTGACTGTAGCACAAAAGGGTGAGGATTTAACCAGCACTCATAGCCATGGCATGCAGATAAGCCTGGCTCAGTCTTGTAAAGGTCAATGAGAACAGACACATTTTTTTTTTCTAAACTTATCCTTTATGATGTTCTCATTGGAGTATAAAGACCATCAGAAAGATGGAGAAAACTTCCATGTAAGTAAGAACCCTCTACACTCAGTGGATTAATTTTACAGTCTTCACACTATGAGAGCCTAATGTCCCACATAGCAACTGAGTAAAGTTCCAGTAAAAAACGTGTAACCTGAAGTGCTATCCTCTAAAAACATTTTGTTCCTAAAGGAATAAAAGATTTGAAAACATACAAACCCAGGATGGTGGATAAGCCTTCACCTCAACCGTTTCCAGCCATTCTATTTGTTTATTTGAAATCCCTTGCTATTTGCAGTCTCTCCCTCTAAATGGTGACACAGGAGTGTTATGGTCTCTGCTGGGGTACCGGCAGCTCCCAGACAGAGGGCTGGATCTCATAACATGAACTGGAACTTGGAAAAAAAGGTCCATCCAAGAAGGAAAAAATGCTTTAATAAATAACTTCTTTAAAACTGTAAACACATAATTTCAAAACAGTGTTCCCTGAAAGTACCAAAAGGAGAAAAGGTAATTACTGGAATGATGGCTGGAATTTTCACAACTTTGGGGACAATCCCTTGAGGACTGATAAATGACTAACACCTTCCTATTGAAGGAAAGAGGTTAAAAAAAAAGACTCAGGTGTATCATGACACACTAACCAGCACTCATACAACACTGAATATTTATGAGTACTTCACTAAACTATTCTAATCTGTGTTTTGATGAGGTCCCTAGTCCTTCTATGCCATGAAAACAGATTTACTTTTGCCCTCTCACAAGCAAACACAGTTCATCCATTAAACCATCCCTACCAAGATAATCCATTTAACTCATCATCTGGCAGCTATGCACCAGCCCTGAAAGCTGTAGCCTCTAGTGCATCACTGGAAACACATTCATCTGCTTTCATGTGCCCAATTGAGAAGATGTCTTATAACTTTATTTTGAATCATTACTGCATTATGGTCCTCTAAAGTCCCAGTAAAATGAGGGTCTGTTTAAGCTTGGAAAGGTCTTCTGGTTAAAATCTACAGTATGCCAACTACGTGAGGCTGAGATGTGCAACATTATTTCTTTCTGAATCTCTAATTAGAACATTATAAGGCTTGTTTCTTTCTTCAGATTGTAAACATGAAGCAACTAGTCTTAAGCAGAAAGATATAGGTAAGTTTTTCTTTCTTGCCCTCACATTACTTGATTAAAGGGTTCCAGGCATTGCACAGAAATGTTTTCTCCTTACACCCCAAAATAATTTTAAAAATATTTAACTAGTAATTTTCTTTATGTATTATATCATCCATTTAATTGCAGGGTGCTTCCTTCCCATTCAATCTCCTTGAGATTTCCAAGTTTCTAAGATTACTACTCTTAAGTCACCAGAGAGAACAATAAAACTAAGAGATACTTGTCTATACCCTTGTGATTTAACAGCTTTTAACAGCTTTGCAAAGCATAATTAAGGTGTTTTTTTTTAATTAACAATTTGCCAGCAAAATTAGTGCATGCCAAACTCATGCTAAAGTTCAGGATGATCAGCACGTATGGGTGATTTTTCTGAGAAAAGTTCACAGCCAGAAATTGCCTCAAGAATGTTAATTTAATCAGGTCACACTGACATTTTCCCCTAAAGAGAAATCAGACAACAACAGGAAAAGACACATCATATTTCTAACGAAAACAAATACCAACAGCATAAAATGTTCAGCTGATGAGACCATTTTACATGTGCAAAGGTGAAACTGTGCATTAACTTGCCAAGACAAGAAGATGTTTCCATTATCCTGCCTAAAGAATTTCTTTAAACATTTTTTTCAGCTAAGCCATGATTACATCTCAGACCACAACAGACAGCCCCAGTGACAGAGGATTTCATAAAATCCAAAATAGCACAGAAAATCCAGGAAAATAATTAAGAAAAGGGGGGTTTCTCAGAGTACATTTAGTGCCATAGGCAAATCTGCCAAATTGTACTCGGACACTAAGAAAAAGAGATAAATGTGTCAAGCATGGAGGAACAGGGAGGGTTGTGAATTAACTGTAAAGTGTGTTTTGGGCATTTATTTAGATTAGACAGATTTTGACTAAATTTCAGTTAAACCTCCAGTCAGACAGGTACCAAATTAGTATCAGTTATTCCATATGGGAAGAGCCTGGAACAAATAAAGGGGTAGAGATAAAAAAATGGAGTGAGAGAGGATCAGCTGGCCTTCTAAAACATCTGCTCATGTTTACCCGTAACACAGGAAGGAAAAACTGCAGATGACATTTCTTATCTATGTTACACTTACAGTCTGTGGCACAACTGTATTGCTAAATCCATCAAAATCTCCAGGGAATTTATCTAGAGCAACCCAATCCACACCAGTGGGGAGCCCAGGGGAACACTGGTACATGAGTAGAGTTGTGGTGGCAAGTAAATCTAGCAATGCATGCTTCCACAGGGAGAATGCTGACTTACTGTTTCTATAAGGTGTTTATAAAAATGTTCAAAAATTTGAAATTACCCCAACTTTTTCCAAGAAATACAGGTGCAATGAAATTGAGACTAGAGCTCCAGTTTTATCCAAACTCTTTGTTCTGTAAATTTTAGAAATTTTAAACATCAGCCAGGATACAGAAAGAAGACTCATGACTGATACTGGAGACCAAGCACACCAAAAATTAACAAATACACATGTACTGGCCATACAGTTTCTTGTGCAGATGATCCAGGACTTCCTTCCTCTTCCTTCTCCCTGTCCATCATCTGGCCCCCACCCCTGGTACCAGCAGATATATGCAGTTCACTCAACTGCCCAGGGGAGAAAAATGTAGTGATGTCCTGGAGCATTTACAGGTTTATCCCTGCAGTAAGACAAGACAGACATGGATTTTTTCCAAGACAACTGCATTTTGCTCTTAGAATACTGCACAGTCTGTCATACAGCTGAAGGAGGGCCAGAAGAGCCCCTGCAAAAAGCTGGGGAAAGCATTCAGTGCAAGTGCCCCCATTTGCAAATTACTCCATTTCCTCCAAACTTCCCTGGGGGAAAAGGCAATACCCTGCATGTGAGAATCCCAGGGAGAGAATGGCAAGGTGTAGGTTGAAGGCTGGGTGTACTTTTTGCCTGAACTAGATGTAGCTTGGGGTCCCCACCTCATCACCCTTGGTCTAAAGAGTTAGGTGAACATACAAAGCCAATTGCACATTCTGAAAGTTCCCAGTAAAACGCAGCTGCATTTTCAACATATTTCAACAAATTTCATACCAACATTACCACAGAATGGTTTGGGTTAGAAGGGGACTTAATGATCATCTGAAATATAAAATTTAAGATCATCGCCTGTACTGATATTTATGCAAGGTCTGTCATTCAATTTGAAGATGTCAGGTCTCTAAACCCTGCAAACTCCCCAGGTCAATTTGTTACCTTTTTTTAATACGAGTCAGATTCTTTGATAAATACTGTGACATAAATGTACCATTTAAGGTAAGTAGCTTAATGTTCACAGGCTGCATCTTTTGGGTCATCAAGGGAAGTTTTTTTGCCCAGTGGAACAGGCAAGAAGAGCTGTAAATGCCACTAAATCATCTCTTCCATCCTGAGCAAAAAGGGGGTGCTTGCTAGCATTACTTCTGGTACATTTGGGTAGTGTAGGAGATGTTAGCAGTGAGCTTGGATTGTTACCCTGCACACAGAGAGACAACAAGCAATTATAAATTACTGAAAATGGACTGTATTTGATAATCTCATGAATGCTTTCTGATACACTGTTTCTGTGAGGAGTTGGGCTCAGTGAGATGGGAATTGTTTTGCTGGGGAGAACGCACATTTTTCTTACAGACTTCTGTAAGAACCTTGCTAAGATCTGAGATTATGTAGATCTCTAATACACCTTTGGAACTGGTAATATCTGAAGAGAAGATTTAAGATTATGCCACAGTCCCAGGGATGAAAAACCTGTTCTTTGGTTTAAGATCTGGTCAATAAAGAGAGGAAGTTCGAGTGTTTGTGTGTATTATCCCTACAAATATGTAATTTTGTGGTTTTAAAAAAAATACCATTTGGATTTGCTTTGTGTGGCTGATTCTGATTGATAAATGAGGTTCTTCAAGGGATGGAGAGCTCAGAGCTCACACTGAAAATTCCCTGTGGGTCTGTGCTCACACTGATGAGAGGGTGAAAATCTATGACATTAAAATGACAGATTCCATTATATTTGCACCTTCAGTGCTTGTCTTGTCAGGGAAAAGGAAGTGTGAATGTGCTGAGCAAGATGACTCTGACTTTTTTAAAAGCGCTTTTATCCAGGTCACGCAAAGAGCCAAAACTTTTAACTGGGTGCTGATCCCTGACCACAGGGATGCTCACCCTGTCCTGGGCTTCCTCTTTGGCTTCACACAAGAGTAAGGGCACAAGGTGTTTTCCATGTGACAGAGTCAAACCAACTATTTCCAAAGGCGCTCAGCTCACACCAAGCAGGAAAAGATGTTTCAGAGACAGTTTTTAGTTCTACAGCAAGAAAAGTCTAAAGCCACAGCCTATCTGAATAATCTATCAGAAAGTTCCTGCAGTAACAGAAGCAGCAAGCAAAAGGGTAAGATCAGCCATTATTGGGTTCATGCTACAGCCAGGAAATATTGAACAAGGACACAAAGTCAGATTTTCATCTCAAATTCAACCCTGTCAAAAGATACACAAAAATGGTTTTCACTGACTTCTCATCTTGAAATTGCTTTCAATTCTTTTGGTGGACTATTTCACAGGGGGCAAAGGTTCCCAGAAAATTGCTTTTTTGTTGCTAATAAAACAGCAAATCTCTAAAATATTCATCTTTTAAACCAAAATTTATGACTTCTTTGTAATTAAAATGTTTTGGTTTTACTTTATTCCATATTGTTTTCTTATTTCCATATTCTTCCACATTGTTTCCATTCTTAAAGTCCTTCAGTCAGCCTTCAGGGAAAAATTCTTGCCTTCACCTCCGCCCCTCTGAGAAGCTACTGTCTGTATCTTTGGTGGAAAAAAAATGAAATTAATTCATGTTAATTCTCATCTTTCTTAACAAGTGTAGGCAACAAACAATCCCATGACTCTGGGGCCACAGCTGTACAAGCTCTAACAGATACCACATCTTTGCTGCTGGCCACAAATTGGTACATTTCAGTCCTATCAAAGGCATTTCACTTAATTGGTTCAGTGGTTTATTTTTAATTATTCTACTTATCCAAAGCCTTATAAAGATGTTAACAAACAAAATAACTTATTCCATGCACAATCTCTGTTGATGTTGCACGCACAGATGTACATTTTCCTGCACGTAGAAAGGCTGTGCAGAGTATTTTGATACATGTACATACCTACACACGCCTTTAAGTCTGGTGATAAAGCCAAAGAAATATCTATCACCCACCTAAAATCTACCACTTTCTACCTTTACAGCACTTTACTAAAAAAAAAAAAAAATTAATGCAGTGAGAAACACGTTGCTAGAGAAAATAAAATCATAAACTTCATCCAAAAGCTGCTACAGAGGTGTGCAACCTGAGACAGACCAACCCTCCCCAGGATACTTCAGGGGCAAAAGCTTCCTCAAAGCTTGCAGAATTGGTGTCTTTCAGGTCACCTTTCACCAGAAGCAACACAACCAGAACTATGCAAAATTATTAACTAACAATAATTTTGCAATAATAGAAAGTTGTGTACGATTCCTCTTCACCAGGAACTGATGTGATAGGAGAGGGAGTAATGGGTACAAACTGAAACGGGAAATTTAGGTTAGATATTAGGAAGAAATTTTTTACTGTGAGGGTAGTGAGACACTGGAACAGGTTGCCCAGGGATGTTGTGGATTCCCCCTCCCTGGAAGTGTTCAAGGCCAGGTTGGACAGAGTTCAGAGCAACCTGGTCTAGTGGAAGGTGTCCCTGACCACGGCAGGAGCGTTGGGACTGGATGATTGTTAAGGTCACTTCCAACCCCTTAACATTCTATGATTCTAAGAAAGGGTTTAGGTTCGCTGAATGGCCCAAGGAAAGGCCAGAAAAAAAGTTGAAATTCAGATAGAACTTGCCTTAAATGTTTTTCAAATGGGTATTTTGTGGCAAAGATGTTTTTTCATTCCTAACTTGTACAGCTGCTGGCTTGAATGGATGCCAAGATGATCACAATATAAAAGGCAACTGAAACTTCAGGCTTCTTCACATCAGGGCAAAGAAAATTTTCAGTAAGTGCCCCAGGTGCTCCTTCAAACTTTCAGTTTTTCTTTACTTATTAGGATAACTGCACTGTTGAACAAGAGAAGTGAGCAAATCCCATTACATTTGTTTTCTCTTTTCTTGGTTGCATGGTTTATCTTTACTGCAACAATGAAGTGACTTTGGTCTGAAAACAGCAGTAAAACATTGTGGAAATCATGGGTCTACCCTGAAGAAATAATCCAAGACTTTGTTACATACTATCTACTTTTATTTACATTGTCAAAAGATCTGTCTCTGAGACACACGATTTATCTTTATTTCCTGGAAATAACGATTTAGTTATGTCAAATCATATCAAGCTAATTAGAGTTCAAGCCCACAGTTAACCAGTTGAGAATAATATGATTTTTAACAGAGTTTCTTTTATAGAAAGATGTGACTTCAGATGTAATGTCTGCAGAATACCCTTTTCAAGAGAAAGCTGTTGGATTCAGTAGCATTTCTTATTACTATTACTCATACTCTGGCATCATGTAGGATCTTGAGCCATGGTCCAGGACTCTACAATGCTGAGTCCTGTGCAGTCTCAGCATATTGGGACTCAATGATCTTAAAGGTCTTTTCCAACCTAAATGATTCCATGATTCTGTAGCACAAAAGAACACGTTGTGTTCTCGATATTAATTTCTGGTACTTAGGTCAGTCTTGTGTTACCCCATTTCACCAAGGGAGAAGTTAAACAAGGTCAGAGAATACAGCTACCAGTGTGGACCAATCATCCATGGAATGGATTGGACTGGTCAATTTTATGAAAAATCAAGTTATTGACAACTTTCACTATTACAAATAGCACGAATGGATTTTTCTAACAGAGTTTAAAAATACAAGAATATGTAAAAAGTTTTTTTTACTCTCTGTAAAAAAACTCTTGGGTAGATCCCCATTTTAAAGTATTACTGTCTTGATGCAGGAATTTTTAGATTAATTAAGGCATTAAGATTCTGAATGAGTTGAGGGTGAGCTGTGGATTCTCTCAGCCCTGATTACATTCAGCTTGATGTTACCAACACATAATCTGTAAAACATTTTGTTTCCTGTATCCTGACCAGGGAATTACACAGCAGAACTGGTACTGCAAACCAGCATTCGACCTTTCCCGTGGCAAACTGGGGTTTTTTTCTCTCTAAAGAGCAAATTCAGAGTTTTCAGCAGTTCTACCTGTGACCATTTCTGCTTCAGGGTTGGAGCCCGTGTCCAACCCATCCAGTGTTAGGTTATAGTCTCAGGCTCCCCACACATCTCCTCCACAGAGGATGCCAGACTTGGAGCTATTCTTGGATAAAATCAGCCGTACTGATTTTAGAAAAGGAGGATTCAGTCTCACATCCTCTCACTTCTTGAGGTTCCCCAAGAGAATTTACACACTGGGAGACATATGGACAGATAAACAGCAGTTCCACTAGTCTCTGCAGAGACATGACTGTCCCACCATCAGAACAATTACATTTTAGGCATATTTCAGCTGAAAGTCAGGCTCGTTGGACTTACACAGCTTTCCTTCACGTGATTTCACCCCTCTGCACACTCGTATCCATAGAAAAGCTGGAAGCAATGACTGTTTCTAACTCAGCCCATCTTCTTTCTCCCCTCTGGCTCCATGTTCCATTTCCATAAAGCACTCATATTTTCAAGGATCTTGTAGAAGCCCAAGTGATCAGGAACACATGGCAGCTGTTATACAGCTCTATCATTCAGTAATTTGAATTCAAGTAAGTTGTGGATGCCCCATCCCTGGAAGTGTTCAAGGACAGGTTGGATGGAGCTTTGAGCAACCTGATATAGTGGAAGGTGTCCCTGCCCATAGTCTTTAAGGTCCCTTCCAACTCAAATCATATGATTCTATGGTTCTAATTTAGGATTTTGACCAGCGAAATGGAAAGCATTCCCTTAGAGAAAAAGGAGTCATTTATTCATCAGGAGCCTCCTGTCCTGTGTGTTTATTCCTCATAAACACTCCATAGTAGAGCATCCTAAACAGAGGCTGCCTTCTGCTGCTGCTAAACAATTGGAGAGCTCCAGATTACTTAGGAGAGCAATCTTTGGGCGTATCATCACCTTCTGCATCACCCTTTGCTTTCATTTTCAGGTACCTGCTGTCTCCCACACACCCAACATCCAGACATTCCAAATGCCCTCAGACAAAGCCTATCCATGCAAAGGTCTCCATGGAACTACCAGCCAGTGGGCTTTCCACCTCTGCCATGAGGTAGTCAGAAAACCTAAATATTTGTAGCTTTTTTCATTGCCAACACTACAATTGAGTTGTCTTGGATCTGTTTCAGAGATCACCTACTAACTGTTATGAATTTCGTTCCTGTATTTGTAGCTTAAGGCTCAATAACCCAAATTTTTGTCTCAACTCTCCTTTTCCCTGCAGGTTTTCACATACATTCATTATAGGAAGAAGATCCAAATTCCTATTACTTTTAACACAACTTTTAACCTGACGGATGCATTTGTGTACTAAATTAATTCTTCTGACTGCTAACAAAAACGGAAATCAATACAAATTCAATACTACAAGTCTTCTTCTTAAAGGGAAAAGACAGGTTAATCTATCTAGGTTGCTCAAAAGAAGCTTGAAAGGTGGTTTGATCACACTGGAGAGGAGAAGGCTCTGGTTAATCACAGCAGTTACTTCTGGCCTAAAATATAAAAGCTTTAAAAAACTATCAGTGAGTCTTTTCCCAAAAGCAGACATTTTCAAGATACTTAGGGTTTGGCAGCTCATTTTAAAGGCAGTGGGGAATTTTCCTGCTAATCAGCACACTTCAAAGTCAGCCTTCAAGTCCTGCCTTCAATAGACCTTTTTGACAGAACCCGACATACATTATACTCCAATAGCTTTACAGCTTGTTGATAAAAAAGTCAAAATCCTTTATTCTGCTGCCTTATTCCTGGTCTGCCTAGCAGTGCCTACATTTGTGCCACAGGAGATAACGAGGGGATTTCTGCTGCACCTCTCCAGCTGCTGAGATGAATCCCTTGGGCTCTCTGCAGCGAGCAGGGATTAAGATAACATTTTGTAATAATGCAGAAGCTAAGCAAGAAATCCAGGCTGTCCCAGAGCTCCCAAGCCAACCATCTCAGCAATGTGGGAGATTTTTCAGCAACACCATGACAGAAATAAAGATTGCATGAATAATTGCCATTACTCAGGAAAAAATGGATCATTTACTGTGGAAACAGTGGTTGCTCAGAGAGGCACCAGACGGATGGATCTGATGTGATCTAAACAGGCGAGTGGTACTGCAAGTCCAAGTTCTGCTCCCTTATCCCACAAAAAGTGAGGATTAACTACTGACATCAGTGGAGTACTTCTGGAAGAAAAAACACCCTAAGAGCAAGGTTGAGGGTCAAATGTACCACTAATGAACAACGGGGTGTATCAAAAAGGTTGGCCCTGATGCAAGTCTACTGAAACAAATACCCCACCTTGCTTTTCCTTACAGCTGCCATCAGAGCCAGTCACAGCAGAGAGCTCTGCCTGGAGATGGCCACCTATAATACCAGAAATTCACGTTTGGCTGCTGCTAACAATACTGCAATGGCAAGAACAGCCTGGACAGTGATCAAGCATTAAGGCCAGAAGGGTCTGTTCCACAGGCTGGGGAACCGCTTTCACACCTTGTACAGAGCACAGTAATTAGTGTTTACTGAAAGCTGGTTTAGCAACATCTAAGGAAACTCACTGCTTCAAAAAACACTCGCTCCACTACTAACTTACCCTTCTTAAACAAGGGTATTTAAAGCCAGACAAATTCAAGCTAAATATAGCTCCATCTACTAACAGCCCAGTAATTTCAATAGTCTGCCAGTTCCCTGCCCAGAGAGGCTGCAGCATGAATAAGAACTACACTGTAAAACTCAACTTGCACTGCCCAAGGGTCAGAATGATCTTGCTAATCAATTCATTGTTCAACACTTAATCCTCAAACAGCCCAAACAGATGATTTATTACTGGTCTCAACCTGAAACAAAAGTACCCAAAGGGTACATATACATCTTATGTGTGGATTGAAGAGCTATAATTAAAGACTGATGCTTAAGCAAGCAAGAAAGCACTGGGCTTTTCAAGTTCAGCACTGCTGAGCAAATAAAAGTGCCATTCCCTGACTGGCTACAGTTCAGTAAACAAATAAACCTCAGATGACTTTTTCCAGTTGTGAAAAAGAGCAACTATAGCACATGGCTGCAGTAATTAGTGACAGATGAACTATTTTTGTCAAATCAGAGGGTCATGCACCTTTTCCCAAAGCCTGAACTGGCCTCAAGGTGTCACTGGATACAGATACAACAGGAACCTGAGAGGCCTGAAGGAACACAGTGTCCAACCACATCTGACCCGAAATTTAGACTGCATGTGAATAAGTTTACAAGCTTTACACCATTAGAAAGGTTTTGCTGTTGTGCACAGATGAAGGACAAATACCTCCAACCATAGCGTTCAGAGCAAAACCATGGAAGTTAAAATTCCAATCAACTGCAATGGTATTTTACAGAATCACACAATGGGCAAGGTTGGAAGGGACCACAGTGGGTTACCTGCTCCAATCTCTCTGTTCAAGCAGGATTATCCAGAGCACATGGCACAGGATTGTGTCCAGATGGTTCTGGATTATCCAGTGAGGGGAATTCCACACCCTTTCTGATCCCTGTTCCAGTGCTTGGTCACTGCACAGAAAAGTTCTTCCTCAAATTCAGGTGGAACTTCCTGTGCATCGATATCAATTTGATATTGATATGCCCCCCTTGGGAGAACAAAACCAAAAAATAATCTGCTTTATAGTGCAGAATATGTTAGAAAATGTGACTATGTAATCAGCATCATCCTGCCTTCAGGATACAAATGGGACATCTGACCTGGGGGTCAGGGAGGAGGGATGCTGTTGAGTTTATAATTTTGACCTGATGGCATTCACAGATGTTCAAAAAATACATTCACATAGTGCTATTGGCCTCAACAAAACCATTGAAACTGGAGCCAGAGAAGGAGGCAGTGCTCTCAAGGGGCTCACTCCTGGAAGCACATCCACAGGGGATTTCAGCAGCATTCTCACTGTGGGGCAGGAGGTGAAAGAGGGCTCCATGTTCCAAACTATGCTTTCCCCCAGAAATGAGATTTCACTTTGGGAGAACATAATCCTACAGACCCTGCTTGTGTAGTCACATACTTGGCCATGCAAACAGTGCTGTAAATCTGTGGGAAAAAAATGGGATGTCCCATTAATTGTGACACCTTGTGAAGAAGGGCACTTTGGCAGGCAGTGTGGAACTGCTCCAAAACAAGCTCCTGCACATCAAGGGATCTGTCTCACACAACACTGACATTATTAAGCTGTTTCTATACAGATAATTTGGGAAACAGGCAGAATTCCAACTTTAGTGATTCCCTCTCCTCAGCTGCAATTAGAACTGGACTCTGAGCCTATGGCATTTAGAGAAATACCAATTTTCAGCCCATGAAGGAACAGCTACAGCTTTCACCTCTCAAATATGTTTATTCATTAAATGCTCCTGGTCAGTTTAAGTTTGGGGTATTAAAAATAGAAGTTCCATGCCCATCCCCATCCTGTACCATTACCTGGTTCTCTGTAAGGCCCCACTCCCACCAGTTATTTTTACATAAAACACGAGGTGTCACAAAACACAAGGTAAAACAATGATATGTGCCAGCAGCTGAAAATAAGTACCATACTTCAAACTCCCTTTAATAAACAGCAGATGAAACAGATTTTTTTTCATGGTGCTATTGCCCAGGCAAGACTTCGGCTGGATTTCCAGGGATTTTGGAGGAAGTTTGTATAAGGTCTCATCCTGGACCTTCTATAAATCCACAGTTGTAACAGCCTTTTTTAACATGCGTGTTTGTGCACATGAGAGGAGGGTAGGGTGCCAGGTTGAGGCAAGTTTTCTTAAATTTTCAGGTGTTATGGAAAAATCCAAACATTTCATTAATACAGTTTCCCTGTTAACAGTGTAGCAAATAAAAAGAAAAAATCCAGTTGAATTAAATGTGATCCTGAAGAGTGATGGGAATGGAACTCTTTTTAAATCCATGGCAGCAAATTCAGGTGCACAGCAGGTTGCTTTCTCCATGCTGCAAAATGCACCACTTGGCCCCTTTCCTTCAGAGGGAACAGAGGTACCTGTGTAAAGACTCACAGTTGCAAAGGACACTCACTGAACACTGACCAACACCTTCACCCGACACTACCTATCCTGTGCCAGTCTTTTATCTATTTTTTTAAAACACAGAAAATAAATCAGGTGTGCAACACCACAATGCAATAATCCCCTCAAGTATGAGGAGCACTGAGGTAGCTCTGATAATACTTGAAGAAGGACATTCAGGGGCTTGGGGGAGATGCTACTGATGTAAAAAAAGTTTAACAGAAACAGCCCCAAGATACCTGTAACTTCCCAGGGGGGAAAGAAAGAAAAAACTCTCTCAGTGCTTCAAGGAGAGAAAGAAGCTACAGCAGAGAAGGAAGCTACAGCACAGAAGATGTTCCTTGACACCAAGTAGCAGACTTAGGGATAATGGTCTTTTTAGATCTATGTTACAGCAGCACATAAGCCCAATTTTACCTCTAATTGATTAAAGCTCTCCACTGTGTAAAAATACAGCATAGACTCTTGTAACAAGACCACAGTTTACAAGAAAAGAAGAGAGGAGAGCCAGCAACAGAGTCCTGAGGAAAAGAAGTGCCTCATGGCCCAGAGTAGAGCTCTGCCCTCCACCCTCTCCCACCAGGACATCTGGCTGTGGGTTTTTCCATGGTACATATCACACCCCCCACATTACTCAGTTCATTTGCCAGGGCATTTTAATCCCTCTTCAGTAAAGGTGTATTGATGACATTAAACTCTATTATTTTTATTAAAACTTCTATATCTCAAATGTATGTGAAGCCACATGGGGGTAAGTGATTTCTGACCTGAGTAACAGCAGTGAATACTACAGGGCATTTATCTACATGTTTGGTAGAGAAGGATAAGTACCACTTATTAGTAATAATGACAAAACTTTATTTCCATTTGAAACCATCAAGTCATCCTGACAACAGACAATGTTTCTATCAAAGCCTTCATTATAAAGGGTTTCTCAGACCAAGGACAGATTTTCTACTGAAACCAGATACTCCATCTCACATGGAAAAACCATTTCCTTGCTTAGGACATTGCTCAGGAGATGTCCATCAACTCTTGATTCAACTCTGAAGAATATTCCAAGCTTGCTTTCCCACATTTAAAGAAGGAAACTGATTTATTTGCACAGTCCTCTTTATTATTTGTCTCTGTCATTGCCTTGCAGGACAGGAAAAAGAACAAAAATTCTGTCCTAACAGACTAGAAAAGGGCTTTGTACAATTGCTCTGACACACAGGTACAGAGATGGAGAGAACAGCTGTAATGCAGAAATAAAGTTATGTTATCCATCAGTCTGAGAGGACAAATGGAAATGATGAACACAGTGACACCAAATAGAATTGGTTTTGCTCAAAAGACAGCCAAAAGCAGATAGATAATGCTCAACATTTGTACATATTAAAAATTAAATAATTTTAGAACAGTTCCACATACTGTACAGTTCCATATTGCACTGACATAAAAAAAAAAAGAAAGAAACTGAAGCACTGAAATGGCAAATGAGGACAAACTCTCCTCACAGCAGTTTTCACAAAGGTGAGAAACAAGCTTGATGTATCAGCATGTTTCCTCCAAGGGCTGCAGCAACACTGATGGTTTCCTGCTCCTGACAGCAGGTTCGAGGCCTTTTCTCTTCTGGTTTTCATGATGCTTCCTGTGGTTGTGCTCCCAGACAGTGCTGTCCATGCTCCGAGCTGGTCAGACACTTCAGCTCACCTCAAACTAGGACTTCTGTGCAAGAAGTGCTCGTTTTCTTCTTGCTGGTCAGATCCACTGAAGGTAACTGTCCACTGCTAGGACTAGGGAGAAAAAAAAAATCAGCAGGTCAGATTACAGATATCATCCATGGAGGGGGAGGGTCCACTTCAACCAGGAGGTGCTTCAGCATCCTGTGAGAAATGTCACAGGATGGTCAACTTAAAATCTGACCCAGAAGAAAGGCTCCTCTGAGTCTGGGGAAACATGAAACAAGTCTGCATACCCTTCTAGATGTATTATATCTCCACCATTAAACCCCCAGACACACAGTCCCATTTTCGGCCTCTCACTACAAGAAGGGCATTGAGGTGCTGGAGCAAGTCCAGAGAAAGGCAATGGAGCTGGGGAAGGGTCTGATGTCCATGTGAGGGGCAGCTGAGGGAGCTGGGGGGGCTCAGCCCGGAGAAAAGAAGGATTAGGGGGCCTTATTGCTCTCTAGAGCTCCCTGAAAGCAGATTGGTTAGCCAGGCAGGGGTCGGTCTCTTCTCCCAAGTAACAAGTCATAAGACAAGAGGAAATGGCTTCAAGTTGTGCCTGGGGAGGTTTAGATGGGATATTAGGAACAATTTCTTCACTGAAAGGTTAGACAAGCATTGGAACAGGCTGCCCAGGGCAGTGGTGGAGTCACCATCCCTGGAGGGATTTCAAAGACACATGGATGTGGCACTGAGGGACATGGTTTAGTGGTGGACTTGGCAGTGCTGGGTAATGGTTGGACTCAGTGATCTCAGAGGTCTTCTCCAACCTAAACAATTCTATGATTCTGTGATTTTGAAACTCCCTGAAATGAGACTACTTTTTTTTAAATAACAATTATTTCAGGTGTGACCAACTTTTTCAGCTCTCATGAGTCAAACTCCATGCTTACACCCAAGTTTACAAAAGTGGATGACTAATATTTTCCCCCTCTGTTATGCCATTATAAACACCTACACATGGTTTCTTCCACCCAGGTGCGTGACAACATCAACCAAATTCTTAGGCACATGCAGCCACAGTTTCCACACCAAGTTTTCCCCAGTGAGATCACTTAATACTTTTATCAAACGTTGCTGAGTCATGGGACTAGTGAAATTTAGACCTGTTGTTTCCAGAAGGTTATACTGGTGGTGACTTGAGAAAACTTTAACTTTCAAACTTTCAGTCCTGACCTAAAGCCTGACAAGATGTGAAACACCTTCACTGCTGTTTGGATCCTCAATCTGTATAAGCAAGAAATGTAATCTCAGTTCGTTAAATTTGGGGCAGCCACAAACACATCCTTTCTTTTTCCTCTGCTGGGTAGGAAAAATCTTCAGCAGAAATTTGAGGCTTGGTGGTTTTGTTTGTTGTTGGGTTTGGGGTTTGTTTTCTTTACTTTTTTTCACTGGTTAGTTGTTGTTTTTTTTGGGGGGTTTTTTTTTGTTTGTTTGTTTGTTTGTTTTGGGGTTTTTGTGGTTTTTTTTTTAAGAGAAAACCTTCTGCAATGCATTTAAACTTAGTACATAGGGCTGGATGCAACTGAAAACTAAATTGGAGAGGTAGGATGCAGAGGAGTTAGAAGTTCCACAAACATGCAGCCTCTCTTGCCCCAAACAACCCAAATGCTGATATCAGAAGGGAGCCATAGTTTCCACAACCCCTCTATTTCCCCTCATAAATCAAGTATGTTTGCGCACACTGTTAGTGAAAGACCCTCTGCAGCTTTCAATACTAGAATCACAAATGGATAAAAGCAAGGAAATTATTTTTTCAAAGTCCAAACTGAACTGACACAGTTTCTTTTGGCAGACAGCAGGAGTACTGTAGATAATTCTTGTGAGACCGCTAAAGAGGATTCCCTTTCATAAACACAGTGTAAAACCACTAAAGCCTTGGTACCAAAAGAAATCTAAGAACAACAGACAAAAGTTTTCCAGTACAGGTAGGAAGCACCAACTCAGTGATGCCAACACATCAATTCTGACAAGGTTTTCCTAGGAAGCTGCTGAAACACAGTTGTTTCCTTAAGGTTTAAACACTTGCTTTTAAGGAACTGCCCTGATTTTTAAAAAGCCCTCAAGCTCTCATGAGTACACAACATCAACTAGCACCAAACACACTGTCTGGGTTCTGAATGGTTTCCATCCATCTGCTGAAAGCAGAATGATCCTCTGACATCCTAAAGCAGCCCTGTTGGCATACAGATCCACATTTTTGTGAAGGAAGCAACCAGGTCATTACATTGGGATTTTGGACTCCTAATTCTGTTCCTTCCTTATTCAGTAACCTTAAAGTAAATCTAATTTACAGATGGGGGGGGGAATGTCATTGGCATTGTGTATCTAAAGGGCTTGGACATCTACAGGTAAAGAGATTAGAATAAAATACCATTTTTAATTTTGTACAGCAGTAGGTCATGTAGCAGTAACAAAAAAAGATCAATGGCCACTTCTGATATTTAGGAGCTTAATATCCTCAACATGCTTTTGAGATACCTGCATTTCCTTCAGCAAGCATTTGCCTTAGAAAAATGTTAAGCTAGGTAAGATGCAGTGGATGGTTCCATTCTTTTCACGTACAAATAAGAAGGTGTGTAAATTGGTAAATTAAGACAGTAACAGGGAAATAAAATAATCTTTACCTTTTCTAGACCCCACTTCCGTCTTGATGAAAGGCAGTTCATCCTTAAGGCTTCTCTTGTCTGTAGATTTAAATTAAAAATATTAAAGGGAACGGTTTCTCAGGGAGTAGAAAATGTTCATATAATCCAGAATAAGTACCTTTCTGTCCAGAAGTGTCCCAAACAACAGGATGAAGAATCCCTAAGAAATTGCAAAACCAGTTAACAAAACCAGCATAGCCACATGATGTTTCTTAAGTGCTTCTAGATGTCATTTCCGTAAGGATAGACCTCATCTGCTGTCATTCAGGTAATAGCAATGCACAAAATGGGTTTATCCACCCGGGACATATGGGCTGTCTGGGAACATCAGGAATGGATATACAACCTGTGTTAATTCTCACTACAAACTGGACTGATGGGTTACATACCAGGACTTTCTCAGCCCACTCAGTTACAATCTGAATCAAGAAGAGCTAAGACAGACCAGGTGTACAACAGTGTGTCAGGTAACACTGGATGTTAACACCAATCAGTTATTCAAAACCATAGAATCAGTCATGGAATAGTTTGGGTTGGAAGGGACCTTAAAGACCATGTTGTTCCAACCCCCCTGCCATGGGCAGGGATACCTCCCACTAGACCAGGTTGCTCAAAGCCCCATCCAACCTGGTCTTGAACACTTCCAGGGATAGGGCATCCACAGCTTTCCTGGGCAACCTGTGCCAGGGCCATCTTCAACAGCAAATGAGAATTTTCTGTGTATTCGTTAATTGATAAGGATGAGACATCTTTGCAGTTACTGGACATTAACTGGTGTATTTTATGTTTAACAGAAATTCATCTTCTTAATTGTTCAACACACTTTAAACCAACTATTTTGCCCCATTACCCATCTACCTTTACTACTCTAATGCAGGATGCCTCATGCATGTATTATGTAAAGGGGCTGAGTCGAAAGGAAGGCTTAGATCCTATTTTTCATGCACAATACGTGCTGCCAGTCCCTCTTTGACCTGATACCTTTATCCCAGGCTCAAAATCTGAGCACATACTATTCCTGGTCTCCCAGAGTTTACCTGGAAAGCATTCAGCAGTGCGAACGTGATGTGGAACGCCAGGGATCGGCTGTCAAGAATCGTGGCCAATCCAAACCCCCAGGTGAGACCCAGAAGAGGGGTCAGAAGGGCAAC